>NW_019175132.1:426420-820152 GCF_002260705.1 Seriola dumerili
CCATGGCGGCCCGCCGGCGCCCCCCCCGGCACAGGCATTGCGCCCAGCAAGCAGAGCTAGCCGCCCGCCGGCGCCCCCCCAGCGGCCCCCCCCCGGCGAGTATCTATAAATGGAGTATCTGTGGTACTTCAAATAAACACATATGAAGACTTTTTATTACTTTTTTTTGCAAATCAACAGGTGGTGCCAAAGCCAAACGAAGGGCAGCTAAAACAAATTATCATTGTAATCTCCACAATAATACTGGTTGTCACCCTGGCCCATATCATTTCCTGTTATAGACTAACCTCGGCCCCCCATCTCAGAAAGGAAAGTTGATGTGGCCCCCACTGAAAAAAGTTTGGGGACCGCTGGTGTTAACCATCTCAGTTTTGCTAACTAATAAGGACTTTGTGTCAGAGGAATGACAACCACTGTCGCAACACATCGGTGAATCATTACAGCCTGCGTCTGTTTGTGGCTCACATCCAAGCACACACACACACAGAGGGCAAAAACTCCATATTAATGACACTTGATATTATAAATAACTACATGTAAACATACAGTATCGTCAATCCAGGACACAATTAAGACCACAGTAAAAAAAAAAATGAACTGAGTAAGTGACATTTGTGTGGGACCTCCAACGTGTCATCCTGTCACTTGTAAGTCAGTCTTTACCTCACAAAAAAATATTTACATTTGTAATAATCCCAGTTCTCATCAGAAGTCACAGCTCATACTGAGAGAGTCAACTGCGAGTGTGCTGAGCCTCCACAGAGGACATTCATCTGGAGTCCAGGAGAGATCTATAACATCATTCCATCACATGCGCTGTGACATGAGGCCATGGACATACATGAACCTATTTGATATTTAGACGTCTCAGGGTTATCACTTCAGTCCCTGAACTGTAATGGGCCAATTCAGTGAGTTTGTAATATCTTTTTGGAGCTCATGTTCATCGGTATGCTGTTCATTTTCAGAACCAAATTATTTTCTGTGCCAAAAGAATTTTTTTTTTCCGCCACTCTTCTCTCCACTTACCAGTTATCTTTATAATGTTTTTTTTCTTTTTATCTAAAATGGAGTGTTTGTAATTGCAAAGTGCATGTAATGTTCAAAAAAGCTGCCCTCATTGGACCACAATATCCTTGGCAACCAGCCATATTGTACATCAGAGGTATGATTTCCTGAAAAACATGTTCCAAAACATTCATGTTGTCTTGTTTGCTTTCCAGTTTGACCTCAGTTTACACTACATGAGGTCCTCATACTTCTGCTGTTGCGAATGTGTGGTGAATTCATACTTTGTCCAGTGTTACTAAGCCTATATGACATCCAACAATATGTCACATACACCTCTGTTCGGCTCGTTTTATGTTCATATTGCCTGTGGTGCATTTGGCAAAACCAAAAGGGCCAATGGAAACACACATCACAGAAGCAAAAAAAACCACCAGGATGATGGTGCTGTCTAAACCATTTCCCTTTTGTTCGCTGGACAAATATCTAGGGCACATAAGAAAAGGAGGAAAGGAATTAGCTCAGACTCAAATGCATATGGGTCATAAAATCCTCATGTTACCATAACCGTCATATTCACATGCAGGGCTGTATTTCTGACCCTGCGTGTCTAAACTGTCAAAATAATTATGCAGATCTTTAATCACCCTGCTTATCAGGCTCAGTGGGCCTCATGCAAGAACCGCTCATATGAACAGCTTTGTTCTTAAGTGGCACGTATGAGTGATTCAAGAGAATTTGCGGTGTTCAATCTTCTTGAATATTTTAAAAATAAAAATCGCGAGTGGTCCAGACCCTGTTGTAGGAGTTAAGGAGTACAGGAAGTCTGCCTTTCTCAACAGGGGGAAAAGCACTAATCTGATTGAATTTGGAGCTTACATATAATGTCAAAATTAACTACAATTTAAAAATAAACATATAGTGCAAAATGAATATCCTTCCCACCAGATTATCATCTTCATGGCTTGCCTATTCACTGAGAGGTTTCCTAGATTTTATGATTTTTCATTGATATATTTTAGCGCAACAGCTGATAAGAAATTTCTCTCACTCTCACAGCTCCACTGTGCAGTATTATCCTCTGTTGTCTATTGTTTTGAGTTTTCTAAAACAACTGCTGAAACAGCTCATTTTATTTCTTTAATGTCTTTGTCTGCTGATTTCTCACAGCAGGACCTGGAACTCAGCAGTCTTCTTCTTACTCTTTTGCTAACATTTTTCAGGCAATGAAACTTGCCACAAGGGAAGCGGAACAGGCAGCATTGATTGCGCTAATGATCAAATCTAAGGAATGCGCACCTCCTTACAAACAGGTGGCATTCATTCGTTTGAAATGATGCAATTTATGACAAGTTTGTGCAGTGAATACTAGGAATACTTGCCAAGCAGAAAAAAAAAAAAAAGAAAGAAGAGATTTAGGAGAAGAATATGAAAGTGTTACTGCATTTTGATTGAGCTAATGCTCAGAGAAGTAAAGTACATGATAACTGTGCTGTAGCAAAGCCTCATTTGTTAGAAGAGCCTCTGTAACCAGTTCTTCCTTCACCTCATGAGGTGAATTACCATAAAATTACAATTAACACCTATAAACACAAGTGCAGTGATTCAGAATACCACAAAGAATGTTCCCAATCCACATGCTTCCCTCAGAAAGCCTACATTATGCCATCTCATGAGTGACGTGTTTAAACATTTCCATACCTATGCCGCCCACATCCTGACCTCCAGTTTGACCTGGAGGTCACAACCCCTTCACACTAGCGCTGGGTAAATATTTCCTTCCTGATTCAACAGAACACACTGAGCTGGGCGGGACAGACTGTGGCTACGGATTCCAGCAGCTGAGTCAGAAAGAAAGACGTGGTGTGAGAAAACAAATTAGACAAGAAGAGAATAAAGGGAAAATACGGACTGGTTGGTGGGTTTATGTGTGCCAGGGGGAGGGGCCATCAGGGCAAGCCAGGCCTCTATACATCTATCATCTTAAAAGGCAGGGTTAGTATATAGGTCCATGCTGCTTTGATTAAAACCTTTGGCCTGAGGGGGAACTCGACCACCGCTTTGGGCTCCGCCAGGGCACACACCACATGTGCGACTAGGGGAGAGGGTGGGATAGGGACTGCTTGAGGGCGGGGGGCGGGGGGGGGGGGGGGGGGGGGGGGAGGGGGGGGGGGGGGGGGACATTTGAGACTGTTTAAACAAATCAGTGAAGAGTATCAGTCACTGAAGACCCTGCGGGAGATGCTGTTGGTTTGTTCCCCTGCTGCAGAGGCATTTGTCTCCCCTTGAGAGACCATTTTGTCATCTGTTATAAAAAAATAAAACAAGGGGAAGAAAGAGAGAGATGTTTCTCAAGGTAAGAG
The DNA here is from genome assembly GCF_002260705.1 of Seriola dumerili. Lineage (NCBI taxonomy): Eukaryota > Metazoa > Chordata > Actinopteri > Carangiformes > Carangidae > Seriola > Seriola dumerili. The sequence continues at coordinate 429,792 of NW_019175132.1, forward strand.
GAGGGCAAAGTACCTGCTCCACTGCTCCAAGCGTAGAAGCGTTCTGGCAATTTACGGCAATCACGTGTCGCTGGCATTTAAGCTGAATGCAGCTAATGAGCTATCGGCTGTCTGCGGGACCTCTGACCTGTGTGTGAGTGCACGGCTGTACGGAGCTGTGTCCAGCAGACATGCACGTGTAAAACCCAGATGGTCAGATGTAATAAACATCGCCAGTGTTTTTGGCTCACATAAAGGGCATGGCGTTGGTGTTTTATTTCATCGGGGGCCTCGGGGCATGAATGTGTTCACCCAGACTCTCAAGTGGGCTTTACGAGGGTGGAGAGGGAAGCCTGTTTCCACCTTGTTTGAAATTCTTTTTTTTTCTTTCTTCTTTTCTTTTCTTGCTATGGGGAGCGGCAATGTGGAGGTGGGTTGGAATAACGGAGGCCGCGGGGAGCGGGGGAAGGGAATTCAGGTGGCCTCCCATTGGTGCCGGATGTTTTAGTAAGACAACATGGCAGCGAGGGCCCTGTGACAGAGGTCTGTGCTGAACCTCCGTCGAACAGGCTGCACTGTGAAGCAAGCAACCACATCTGTTTTCACTCAAAACAATCAGGGGCCGGCACTGCAGGCAGCTTGAGCCTGTTATTAAAGGCTTTCTGGGGCCTGCTGAGGGACGGCCCAGACGGAGTGATTTATCCGCTCTTTGCTGAGTGGACGAGGATCGAGTGTGATGTATATGGAGATGGAATTCCAATCAGTCATCCCGGCCAGGACACCTACCCAGAAGGACTGATGAATCTAGACCGTCTTCTGCAGCAGGATGCAACTGTGTCTGACATCCTGCATTAAAAAAAAAGGGATTTCACTATGAAAGGATGTATATGCAGATTGTGTTTTTTTTTTTTTTTAATCCTTGTCTCTTACATCATTCAAATCCAAAGACATGAAGAACAGAGCGGCACCATATCTGTAATCAGGGCTCAATTGCGATGCACAGATTTTTCTGTTGAAAAGCAACTGTACTTGTTGAAATGTTAAGGGCTAAACTTTTCAGACTACATAATCTCAAGTGTATTAGTCAGCATTCCAGTAATATACATAGTGGTGGTTTCCTTGGCAAATCTGAATTCTGAGCAGCTTCATTAAACCCGACTAGAATCAGATCATTTTTTGCTGAGGGCAAAGACTTGCAGAGTAGTTTATCTTTCAGGCTTAGGGGCTTGAAGGAAACTCATGGAAACCTAAAAGACAAGCTCTGAGTACTTCTTTTGGGCCCTGCCTTGTTCCTCTGAACGCCAAAGCGGCCTTTTAAATAATTTGGGGAGAGCCCTCTGGAAGCTGAATAATTCACTGCAGCATGATGAAGTCTCTAGCCAGCTGGGTGTTCCATTAGTAGACTCACTACTCGACAGCTCTATTGCCTGGCAGGCCAGTGGAGGGAAGGAGAGCTGGGGAGATGACTCTGCCTCCGTGAGGGGGAGGGGGGTTTCATCCCGTCCTCACTCTGCCCACTTCAATTACATCAGCCACAGGCTCTCTGAAAAGAGAATCAGGCACCGTCTGCCCATTTTGCTTCAGACGAGCCTCCGTCCACCACACCCAACATGTGACAGCCATTCAGCTGTTGCAGTGCAACCTCAAAGGACCCCAGTGCTGGACATCTGACGGCACCGGGGAAAGAAGGAAAAGCATGTCCTCTAAGCGTTTGACAGCGCAGACTCTTGACATCTAATTCCTTCTGCTGTATGACCTAAATTTTAGAAAATACATATTATAAATATAATATAGTGGCGGGTCTGAACTGGCTGCCGAAGTGAATGACCCCGTTCCTGTCCAGATGGCTGCCATCGGTGGGCAGTTTTGTCTAGCACAGGCTGATGAAAAATGCCGGCCTGCTGTGGCATCATCACCAGTTTAGCTCATCTAAGCTCCCCTGGCAGAAGAGGCAATGAAACGAATGGACATAGCAGATCAAACGCTGCTTGGCTGTGACTAAAATCTACTTTCCTGTGAGGCATCAAAGCAAAATAGGATTTTCTGCTGAGGGATATCTCCCTGCTTACTGTCTCTCTCACATGCCAATTATCTGTGATGGTTGATAGCCAGGGCATGAAATGCGAAACAAGCACAGACCTGTCAGCGAGTTACTCTGCCGTACAGGTGTGCATGCATAGCAAGACTTCCACGTATGTTTCTTCATATTAGCCTTAACCGTGGCACCCCTCGTACTACTCATTTCATCCGTCACGTCTTGTCTGGGGATGGTCACTTTCCCATCAGATCCAGCTATCACTCTGGTTAACCTTGCCTCCATTCCCAAGGCCTGTCTCCTCGCCTGTGCATAGACCCCGTCAACTCCTGCCCTGAGTGACAGAGCAGCCAGCCTTACCTTGTGCTGCCAGCCAAACTCATTCATAACATCATCACCTTCACTTGGCCATGTCATGCCTCTTACGGGAGATGGATGTCGCCCACCCAAGGACAGCTGGGTAATGGCCCTCATCCGGACTTCCAAGACTGGGGGGGGGGGCGCGATCGCCTGTCATTCTCAATCTGTGTGCTGCAAGCCAGAGCAGACAGACAACGCAAAGAGAAAGAGGAAGTAGTGGAGTTCCATCACAGGAAGTGATGTGCTCTAAAGCAACACGTGGTTTAGACTATGAGCTGATACAATGAGAGTATAGAGATTCCGAATGTTTCTGCACCTGATATTTTCTAACTCCTTGTTGACCTGTTGAACACATTTTGAAACAATGCCAAAAACCAATTAGTCATGTCTACATAGTATCCGGTTAGTGATATTTTGATATTAATGTTTAAACATAAGAATCCTCCTAATGTGAAATGGTTGCCAATACTACCAATCCCTCTGAGAACTGACAGCATCTACAGCTTGATGCAGCTTTCAGTTGCTTTCAGCTCGTTGTTTTGGATTTGCTGTTTCACAAGGTCACACAAAAGCGTGTCCAGTTTCTGCCTGTTAACAGACTCGCACAAACAGATGTTATTCTACCTGAAAAGCATGAGAGAGTCGAGAGTAAGCGTGGGCGATGCCACAAAACTGGTTTTCGATTTGATAACATGAATCACTGAATAATTTGCCAAAACAGCAATTTCATTTAACTAAGAAGTGTTGTTGTTTTTTTGTTTTTTTTCCCTCATATCTACTGTCTGGTGGATGTGTAAGCAGACATTAGAACTTGATAATATGATACTGGATTGCATTTCTGGGCTTGTTGTGTATTTCCGTGAAATTGCTTTAAACACCATTTTATGAAATTTGTATCGAAATGACTGAATCTTTATTGTTTTGCCCTTCGTATTTAATTGTCCTTCCATTCATTTCGCTTCTACACAACCTCTGACAACGTTCAAACACCTGTGCTTCAAATACAGCAATTCATTTTAAAACCCAAACAAAATTATAAGCTTATATGATTGTGTAAGTAGACGACCCGACCAACATCACGATATTGATGTAAATATGTTAAATAATCGCTTCGCTGGTTCTAAACAGCAACACATTGACGCTGTGTCGGGACACAGTTTCCCATGGGTCTGTCTCCGCTATGCTGACACACTGGAACCACGCAGACCAAGTTCTTCCGCTTCAAGCTCAGGATGCTTGCATGGTGTAAGTCTAGACCCCTCTGATTAAAATTTAACATCTGCCAAAGTTCTGTGAATCTTTCAGTTTCCCCTGGGGCACACCATGATGAGTCTACTGAACACTAATGAACATATAATGAGCTACAAATAGCTCTCCAAATGGTCTGGTTCCTATTCTGCTTCCTGTGTCCTTAGATTCATCTCAACTGGAAAAAAACAAAAACAAAACATCAAAACAATGAAACATTATTAGCTTATATGGTTATGGAGCGAGACATAAAAAGCAGAGGACTGATTACTTTAGTCACAGGTACAATCATTGGGAGTAATACTAGAGATCTGTGATGCATCACTGAGTGTCAAACACTCTGGAAATAACTAAATGTATAGGTCATATTTTTCCAGATCTTTTTTGGAGAACAAAAACATTAACAATGGTACACTATGTTCAGGGTGGGGATACTGTTTCGACAACTGCTTGCTTTGTAAAACGCAACTGAACTTTTACTGATTTAATCCCTTATGTCTTTATTAATAACAGTGATGACAGCATATCCATGACTAGAGGCGCTTCCTCTTTGGAAGATTACTCCTAAAATCTCTTAATCCGTCAGCAGTTAGCTGTTTTCCAGACACCCCAACAACAGTCGTCTCTGCATGTGAGGCAGGCAGCTTTGTAGAGGGGTTTGGACTCTCTCCAGCTCCGGGCAGAGGGAGAAAATGACAGAGGGATGACAAAACACAAATGTAGGACAGAGGGAAAGAGGTAATCACAATGCCAGAATTCATCCAGTCTTTACCTCCAATATGCAATATGCTTTGTCTTTTAATAAGAAAGCACTGACTTGAAGTGCTGAGCGAATGCTCGCGGTGGACGAGTAGCTGCTTTTCAGAAACATTTTAAATGCTACCCCACAACAGTAACTCATGTTAGCAGATGTGAGTCTGATTGCTTTACGGGTCAAATATGTAACCCCCTCAAACTTCTGTGTGGTTACCTATTGTCCTCCTAGTTTTAATTTGTATCTGAATTCTCAGAAATGTTTGTCCTCTTTCGGAAAATAGCTCATTCTTCTTATCTGAAACATGTTGTAGGCTCAACATACAACCATGGACATAAGCTGGATGTGGTTTTTACCAGTAAATGCCTTTCCATTCACTCGCTGTTAATGCACATTTTTAATTTCCTCATAAATGAACCCGAGTAGGAAAGCAAAATGTGACAAAGCGCAATGGAAAAAAAGACTTATCAAATATCCACTGAAGCTTCCGCTCCACCGGAGAGATGAAAAATAGCAGCAGATGAAAACATCAGAGCTGCGTGGAGCGATGAGGAGACTAACCTTCCTCAAATTAATACATGTAAAAAATATAAATGGCATATTTCCTTCACATTCTCCACATGATTTGTTTATTTGAAGCATCCAACTGCAGAATTATCGCCACCAACTGTTTATTTCACTATGCCCAGCTCTGAAGATTTGCATAGTGAAAATGGATGACAGTTTTCTTTAGAAGATTTTCTAAAACTTTGTTTTAAATTTGCACTGAAATAAAAACTGGAAAACTGGAATTGGTTGCTGACCTCCTTATATGACGCAGTGAATCAGCCTCAGTGGGTATGCTGTCAGCCCACCACTTTGTCCCTGGTTGAAATATCAAACCAACTAGTGGATGGACCACCATGAAACTGTGTAGAGACATTCATGGTCCCCAGAGGAGAAAGCTTACAGAAAATGGTGATCCTTTGACTTAAATCTAGTGCCACCTTTGTCTTGACTGTCTCTGAATGTGTTGTCACAGATTTTGGTACATATATCGATGGTTCTTACAGCGTGCACTGATATAACTGTGGGATTTCCTAAAAGTTTCATGTAGAGCCATCATCAAGTCAAACTTTTGGTTTATGTCTAAAATAAATGCAAAACTACTAACATTCCCATCATCCCCTGCTGTATGTAGTTTTTAGTGCTAAATAGCAAATACTAGCATGAAAACACACTAAACTAAGATAACGAACACATTAAACACTCTACTTGCTGAACATGTTAGCATGCTGCTGTTAGCATTTACCTCAGAGCAACACTGTGCATATGCACAGCATCACAGAGCTCCTACCATGGATGGAGCATGGTTAAAGCGCATGACACAAATCCACTCCTACTACTTAAACGACGGGAAAAATGGTTGCTGCATCAGGAGCATGGTTCAAAAAGGGTTGTGCTTAGTCTCTTAGTTAAATTACGAGAGTGTTCTCGGCGTAACAAAAACCAATCAGATGCCGTCTCCCATTCCTTTTAAAAGCCAGGCGCGCTTGCACCTTGGCGGAATATAATGACTTAGTGTTTTACACAGAATTAGATTGTATTTGTGGTGAGTTGATTACACACTGTGACTGACCAGTGAGTCCAGTCCTGGCCCACGCTCGCAGCAGCTCTGTGCGCCCCGAAGGGCAAGAAAAAGCATATAAATGCGGTGTGCACAGCTCTACAAAGAAGCAACAGCACAAATCACAACGTTAGACATCTTCCATGGAAAGTGTCAACAATTTTTCACTTCATTATGAAACTGTGGTGGGATAAATTTAGTCTAGGTGATGAATGGGAAACACTGTGGCAGCTTTACCAGGTACTGAAAGAGAACGCTTCTCTGCAGAGCCTCATTTATGTCCAAGAGACATCCATTACACATGGCAACGTTATGCAACACACAATATATACCACACAGAATGCTCCAACCTTGTAATGTTCCACCTGACTTATCCAAACATCTGAAACCCATTTTCAGCTCACTATGCTTGTGCGTAACAGGCAGAATGTATGCATAATGCGGCCTGAAAATAACAGTGAAAGGCTGAAGCATTGACTAAGACCATGTTTTTGTTGGTCAATAGCGTAATCGCTTTCCGCTGCCTCAAGATTGCAAAGCGCCAAACGGAGCATCTAGCCACACCTCATTTTAAGATCAACACACCCATGGGTGCAAGTTTATTTGCTATTTACACGACATGGGCACTGGACGGGAAAATGACAACTGCATCAGACTGAAACGTACATGTGTGACACGGATGTAAGATAGTAAGATAGTCTTTTTTATTCCTCTCATGCACAGTGATAACAATGTCAGGTGCAGACTGTGATAGGATCAGTGTTGAAAACCTGACAGTTTGATTAGTGAGTGAATCAAGGAAAACAAAGGGGCTGGATGAGGAGTTTTATATTTAAGGAAGTGAGTGATACCACAAAAAAGAAGAAGAGACAAAAGTTTGAAATAGAGAGGTGACTGTAGTGACAGCATGGGAGAATAACTGGATAAAATATCTGTGGTTATTCTGTGGATTATGTATTATATTATTATTTATAATAGGAGATCAAGTCTAAGCTTTAATTCAGTTAAAAGTTCCCCATTCTGGAGGTTTCTCTCTGTAGAGGTAGCTATATTCTAGGAGTTTCTTTAAGTATATGATATTGAAATTTTAATCAATGTAGATGGAGTGATATTAAGAGGGAATGTTTTTTTGTTTTTTTTTGTGACAGACATACAAACAGGATACAGACATACTGTTCGAGTGGAGGGAGAGAGGGCCAACAAGCTGCAGCAGGTGATGGCAGGCTGAGACCAACGTGCTGAGAGGGAGGTGAGAAGCTGCCAAGAAAAATTTCATTCCTACTGTGCTGTTGCTGTGACAGACTGAGTACCCAGGAGTGATTGAAAAAAGACATTAAAGAGGAGGGGTCTCTCCTCCTCTGCCTTTCATACTCTGTCTCTTTTATACAGGAGCTTACCTGAAAGTAGATAAGAATCTGCCAGCATGACAGACGACTGATGTTTGCAGGCTATCACCCACTGTATATTCACCGCTATCTTTGTCTATAGCGCTACATAGAACACAATAAAAAAAATAAATCAAATACATTAAATAAACAATACAAACAGATGCGGGGGGGGGGGGCACACAGCATTTTCTTCTTAAGAACTATGATTCTCTTTTAAACAATCCTTGAAATTGGCCATTGACCACTGCTTTTAATAGGATGTCTATAATTTTAACCATGACTAAAGACATGTCTCCATGGCGTCATGCTTTTAGTTTAATATGCTGATGTTTGTATTAGAGATGTGGACTGGAGCGGAGGTGTGTGCTGTTGCCGGATGAATCATGCACACAATGATTCATGTACTGTTACACAACAACTTTAAGTGACTTGTTTTTCGCAGTTAAGTGGCCTTCAGTGCCTATGACTGCTTAAACGTGTCACTGCTAACAGTTTTTGCTGAAAAAGCATTAATGAAATCCTGTTTTTATTTAAATTCATAACGGTGTGCAGGAGAAACAGAGCACAAAAAGCCCCCCCCCCCACCCCACCCCCACCCCCTGTGTTAAACTTTAAATTTAGAAACGAGCTGTATGTGAAGAAATTTCTAGAATCAAACAGATCAGTTTTCACAGACCTGTGGGCTCTCCTCCCTTTCCGCAGGGATGTGGATTGTATTTGTCGTTTCCCTGTTATCATTTTTTATCATAAATAGAGATTAATTGCCATCTTGTCTGGAACGAGGCTATTTTACCCTTGTTAGTTTTAATTTGATCATTCTCACAAACTAGCCAATACTGGGACTGTGTCTCACAGCAGGAGGCAAAAGCCACTAGTGCCAAGAGCAGATCAAAGAAATCTACAAAAATATTATAATGTGAAAAAAAAAAAAAATAGAGGGGAGGAGGTTAAAAGAGAGCAACACACACAAAGGCAATCTGCAACCAGTTCACCACTGCAACCACTGATGTTTTTTTTTTTTTTTTGATTAATCATTTAGTGATTAGTGAATAGTTAAACTGCATCACACAATTTCCCATAGCCCAAGAATTCAGTTTACAATGAAATAAAACACAAATGCTCACTTCTGAGAAGCTGAAACCAGCAACTTCTTTTGCTTAATAACATATTAGTCATTTTAATAATTGATAAAAATGGTTTGGAATTAATTTTATATTCATCGTTTAATTACTTCATAAATTAATTGTGACCAAAACAAACACATTTATAAGGTTTTTGCTATGACAGTCCTCCAACCTAAACAACCAGAGGTCACTTGTCCCTATACCCTGCGATATGACCCATAGGAGCACACAAGCTGCAGGTGGACCAGACCTTTGTTGTCATGGTAACGATGGTAACTACCTATCGGAGTGCACCAGCAGCAGGTGAGCTGGGCCTTCATCGCAATGGTGTCAATAAGAAACAAACCGACAGCGGACTCCCGTGTGTAAGTCCTGTGTTTTGTCCCACCCATCCACCACAACCTCCTCCTTGTTTGGATTTTGTCGCCATTTATACTACGTCACCTGACTTCCTCCTTTGCTCATCATAATTAATGTGGTTGCTACAGGTCTCCCGACAGACATAACGATGAGTCGTAATAAGCTGCTTGCACTGCCGACCTATGAGCTCTTTTTTTTTTTTTTTTTTTTTTTTTTGTACAGAAGGACAGTCTCGTCTCTTCCTCCTTCCGTTCCTCTCATCCGCACAATCAATTTTCATTTCATTTTACTTCCATCCATCCTCTCACAGCAACCTATCTGCTCGGCCCTGATGAAGTTATCATCATTCTCCTTTACCCGTTCCACCCCCTGATACCCACTGACAGCTCCCTTCTCCCCATAGTAAATGTTTGTTTTCCCAACAAATGTAGGGCACAGTGTTGGGAAGCTGACATCCGCCCCCCTTGTGTGGCAAACACCCCCTAAGGAGCTGCACTTACAAGTACTGGAATCAAACACATGAGGCATTATTGAGATGAGAGCGTGGGTGGGTGCGGGTATGTGTGCATTCAAAAATGACATACAGCTTAGGCTGTTGAGGAGGAGCGTGGATAATTAGCATTCACAGAAATCCAGAGTGTGTCTTGCACTGTGATGTGTGTCTCATAACCCCACACAGTATAATGTGTTTCTAAGTAAATGAGAGAGGGAATTTTCATGTTACCATTAAAATGTTGTGCAAGAGTCACATTTTAGCCGTGTAAAATCAGTGCATGTATGCATCAGTTTCTTTTTTGCAAAAGGACATGAGATAACATCGAGCAATAGAGCACCACTGCTGCTTCCCATATGAGATTCATGCGCACCCTGTTGTGTATTTATCAGCTACTATGGTGATAAAGAGCAGGCTGACGTGCAGCAACGCTCCCTTGTTTCTGATGGAAAATCTGTTTCCATTAGTCTCTATCGCTTCCTCTCTTTTTCCAAATGTCAACTTATTCCATCTCTGCCATCTTTTGCAGAATGTTCATAAAAAAGAAAAAAAAAAAAGAAAAAAGATGGATGGAAATCCATCTAGTGGGTGCATAAATGATGGTTAGAATATGGTTGGGCAACACTTGGTTAAGGTAAAGGAAATACCATGGTTGCAGTTAATTAAAGGACAAACATTAATTACAGGTCTGTGATGGGAGGAAATCTCCAGTCTCCCACCCACCACCCTGAACTCCACACACTTACTTTCCACCTCACTACATATTACTGCCTTGATTCTTGTGTTCTTTAATGTGTGTGTGTGTGTGTGTGTGTGTGTGTGTGTGTGTGTGTGTGTGTGTGTATCATTCTGTATTGTATGGACTTATCTTTCTCATGATTACACGGCTACTAGTGATGCATTTTAATGTGAAGGAATTTAAACGTAACAAATCTGTTTCCACTGTAATGTTATGAAAAATTTTAAAGACTCATTTATATTTTGTGTATTTGTGCCAGCTTTATTTTATTTTCCAAAGCTCCAAAGTCATTTACAGTGTCTCAGTTTAACCATAGTTGATTTGCCATAAACCGTGATCATTAGGTTGGAGTAACAATGACGCAAACACACTGACGAAGCCGATAAGATGCGCTTTAACCTCACATTGTTAAACGAAAAGAAACACGGAGAATACTGTACAGCACCTCTCTCATACATATGTATCATCCTACAGCTGCCTGTGTTTTAGCAGTGCCACATACAGCTGTACTGGGATCTTATGTGACCAATGGTCCATTAGTCCAGTGTAAACAACTTGTGTAAACAAATGGGATGTGGTTCTGAGTCCAGCCTTGGTCTACTGAAATGGTGTTTGGTCGCCGTTTACTTTAATAAAAATGTTTCGTCATCTTGAAAGCCCCCCATTTGTTTTTCCTGTAGTGTAAACAGGGCCTGTGTGTGCCCCAGATCCCCACCAACACAGTTCTGTACCAAGGTCACGTCAAGATCATCTGTACATTGCACTGCCGTTCCACATAAACGGAAAGGTTTCCTCGGATAGAGATCATGACATCACTGTTTCTACCTCCATCTTGAACTAGAGGATGTAGGATACAGTGTTCACAGACCTATTGAAGGGTCCACAATTTGCATTTATTTATTTGATTAATTATTTTAAAATCACTGAGACTAAGAAGCCGATTGGGGAAATAATTTCTCCCTCGAAGGATGCGGCCCCCGAATTGTGACACAGCTATAGTGTAATGTTTCAGCACTTCATATAATTATATAGCATGGTTAAGTCTTTTAAAATAAAAACTTAATTTTTTTCTGACCTTCATTATTCACTTTGCTGCAGCTCTAGGGTGCGTCAGTTCACCGTGACATCACTGATGGGTGTGGTTACAGGTGCAACAGAGCACATTTCTTACCATGCTCAACCAATGTGAAACTTTCAACCAGAAAGAGCGGTGAAACATCGCCTTTCAGCCTGCTGTTCAGTTACTCTTACATCAGATTTTCCTCCTACGGATAATGTAAAACCACCAAGGTGCCACCATTTGCTAAAATAACATTTTTCATAATTTTTTTTTTTTCTTCCATTCTTAGGTACCCTATGTACGTTAAAGCAAAACTGTGGCGTTTTATCTTGCATAAATGCATAACTGTCACACCATTTACTGTCCAGAAGAAGAGAGGAAAAAGTGGGAGTGAGGGAAGATGCCCTCTCCTCTATTCCTTCACATACAGTATCGATTTGAATGAAAATGGCATATGCGGCAGAATCACTTTTCCATTCATCACGGCGGTGGATAAGAGTAATGCCACATATACCACAATTGATCCCACTGGCAGAGGAGGGAAAAAAAAAAAAAAAAAAAAGCATGGCAAAGCCCCTCTCGAGAGTAGCATACACCCCCGGTGCAGTCGTTGTAATGTGATAGATGATTTTATGGATAAATTAAACAATAAGAATGGAACTAATGCGCGTAATCGTTATGGGATAAGACAGTGAAATGTGTGCTATAAAAAGAGATTCATGAGGACAGAGTCATGCAGCGTTCATCGTTTCTATGATCAAAATATGCATGCTTTTATAGTTTCCTCTAGTGTCAAATGCTACTTCTTTTTTTTTTTTTTTTCTACAAACCCTCACTCTTGGCATTGCCTTCTTTCTTTTTGGTTAGTATTGACTTCAGGCATTTAAATGGAAGGAAAAGGTTTCTGTGGTATTGGCAGAGAAAAGAATGGGGTATATAAGGGAACTGGCTGTCCAAAAGCCAAGGGTAAAAAACACTGAAAAGCATGTGTTTCCAACAAGAGGCCCACTTCATAATGTGGCCTCAGGAATTACATGAAAAGTTGTAGTAAAAAGGAAAAAAAAAAAAAAAGCAACACTAGGCGCTGGGATTGTGGCTGCACTAAAAGGGACAGAGATAAAATTGTTTTCCAGATGAGAAAGCATCCTTGTTGCGCTCATCTACTCCTACTTTTCTTTTGAGACTTATTATGTGTAAATGAGCCCCTGGCATCGAGCTCTCTCTGTGCGGCAGCGTTGGGCCCAGGAAGGTCAGGATCACACAGAAAACCCTCCGCAGTTGCCAAAGAGGCAGGGAGGCGAGGAGTCAGGCCAAGAGTTGGCACTGCACTCACGGGGGCCTCCTGCTGAATCCTCTGGGAAGGCCTTCCTCTTTGATACACCGATGTTTGTTGAGCTGTACTCTTCCGCCTGTTTGTTCTGCTGCACCTATACACCCATCATAATCCCTTCATCACACGCCCCTCATGTGCACCACCCTCTCTTGCTTTACTGCCTCCCTCTGTTCATTTCTTCAGACTTTTTGATTTTTTGGTACTTTATGGTGCTAATGAGTCCTCGCCTCTCCGAATACAAACACCGGGTGAACCTCAACAAATACATAAACACAGACAAATCTTTTGATTATACAGACTCCAGCGTTGGAGTGGCCTCCTGTTATTGGCATGCTTCACAACAAGTAATGCATCCTCGCTAAAACAAGCGCCAATTATAGAAACGTGGTGAACCGAGTCCAAATGTCTTCATGTGAGTCAGAGGAGTCAATCAAAAGTCACATGTTAATGGATGCATCCACCTGCAAATTTAATTTAGTTTTTAAGTCTCTGTCTATGTGGTGAACAGTCTGCTTCAATGTTAAAGAGATACTTGTTCGGCGCTCACATGCCTGGGTTATCAGTATGTATGGAACTCAGGACAGGACGAGGTCAGACAGAGGCTAGCATCTTAAACTGCTCATTTGGAGAGATAATGGATTCACAGGAGAGTGCTTTGTGCTTAGACAAAGCTCGGCCTCAGCGATGCAACAGAAAAGTAGAATTAATCTGAGCTGAAATAAACACATTGCCTCTTGCAGGAAAGCACAAGAACTCCAAGGTCTGTTTACAGTGTACGCTTTTCAATTAAGCCAACAGAACGTGGAGTGGATGTTGAGAAAGGCCGTAAAATTTAAGTCCTCCGCTATCGAGTTACACGGCGGACCCACAAACGTAGAATTTTGGGCTTAGAAACGGAGGGAAATGATTCTGCAAGGACAAAAATCACTAAACTACTGTCTTGCACAAACAGTGACTCAATTACTACAGTTTCCACATTTCATTGTGTAATTGATAACTTATGTTCCAGACCCAAGTTAAATCTCCAACATCCTTTTCGTTGCCTCCGCCGCTCTCCGCATGCATCATTCTAATTCCTTCCCCCATTCTCCCTCGGTGTGCACTTCTGGCCAGCAAACATGTGGTTAATGGGATGATGGTGTGCAGACCTGAGTGCAGTAAGGGGAGGCAGTGTGGGGGGGGGGGGCGGAGGGGGGGGGGGGGGGGGGGGGGGGGGGGGGGGGGGGGGGGGGTCCAAGGCCCGGTCGACTTAAATAACCAAATAATTGGAATTTCTAAAAACAATGGTTTCCTGACTTCTCCACGACCCCTCACCTTATCATTTTGGGGTCACGAGGCCCTAAACTTGAACCCGCTTACTCAAGAGCATTTTGGCTCGCTGCCTCCTCAGGTTAACCCCACAGCCGGCAGCCCGCCGCAAGAGTTACAGGCGCGTCAGTCCTACTCAGCGGATGTGGACTGCTGAGATAAACCCTCCCACTGGATGGCTGTTTTTCAAACGCCACTGACATGCAGTTGCACAAGCTAAATTGCTACATGCTAATGATGGGGGGGGAAACGACTGCAAAAACATTTTGGACTTCACGTCTTGCACACCCCCCCTTTTGCAGCCCAACATTATCAACAGTATGGTGACTGGACACACTGTACTGTACTGTGTACTGATGTGAGACGACAAGCCTGTTGATCCTGATTGGTACCAGAGAAACAGTTACCTTGGTTACAGATCTCTATCTCCGACCCTCTGTAAAGGGGAGAGAGGCTGAGAGATGTAATGGTAACATTAAAATGGATTTCTTTCCATGCGGTCTGACAATGAAAGAAACGCACAAGGACAGTCTGCAGTACTCAAACAGCTGGGACATGTGCATCTGTTTTTAGTGCTTTATCTGATTTGAGAGGGTTCGCTTTCAGAGGGTAACAACAGGCAAGGATGAGCAATAAAATCCGCAGCGTATCTTATGACTTTACAACACACTAATACATAGCCTTAGTCTTTGTTTTGCCTTGTGTACATATTTGGTGAAAAATGCAATTGCCAAATTATCTTATCAGTCGACATTGTAATTAGTCTGGTCAAGTATTACTCTCTTACTCTCTTTAGTAGTAGTACTCTCTTTTTCATGATATAAAGAACACAGCTCCGAGTGTGAGGAGGTGTTGAAATAACACAAACCAACAGTGACATTCCACAGCTTCCACTTTCTGAATGAAATACAAATTTAACAGCAGGGTGGATCCTTCTCAAATTTTTCAGTGTAGTTAAGAAACAGGCATCTTGAATCACTTAATAACTAGTGCTACAGTGGGCAACCTGGGCTTGTTGAAAAGGGAGGGGGCAAAAAAAACAACAAAAAAAAAAAAAAAAAGCATCTTGTCCATCAGTGTTTATAGGGCTGTACAGGGCTGTGACGTTCAGCAGTCAGTACAGCTCCACAGAAATTGACAACGTGTCTCCTAGCAACCCAAATGTCCTCAAATGTCAGTCAAGCAGTGCCATGCCCCTCCCAGGGGCTTGAAGCTTAGACACAGTTTTCCACAAATGTGTCCAAAAATGGTTTAATCCTCCTCTGAAAAATGGAAAATTGAGCACAAAAGCTCCAGTCATATCATCATACTTTACGTTTGCTCACACAGACATGTTGCATTCAAATCTCTGTTTGACTTGAAAATGTTTTGGATGACCCTTATGAAGGCCACAAGCCGAAATGCATTAGTCTCAGAGTAAAGTTGTTATCTTGTATGCTACAAGTGTTCGCTTTACATTTGAGAGAAGATCACATCCATCTTCTGTTTGCACCTTTGAACCTTTCCCTTATTTCTTTTTTTCTTGGAGAACTCCCTTGTTTTCTCTATCCACCTGGAAAATGAGGACAGGTTTGAACATCTACCTTCAACAAGTGAGTTTAAGTGTAGAGTAGTTTTGGTTGGATACATTTGATACTGCTTTAGCCTCTGGAAGACATCAGTTAATCCAGTTTAAAAGCAAATCCAGGTTGATTCAACCCACGATTGGCTTTGAAATCTTTTTTATTTATTGGTAAAAGGCTTGGTATCCCTCATCACATTTCACGTGTACAAGACATTTGTACGCAGCGTCTTTTGACAGGCAGGCCCAGAAGAAGCCACTGTGGTAAAGTACTTCAAACCTGATGTTGAAAAAACTTGATTAAAACAAGACCCTGTCTGAGTTTCTTTGTCTTATTCTGACATTTGCCAGATCTTATTGGCAAGAGGGGAGGGGAGATAAAATAACGCTAGATGAAATAAAGCAATGAAATATAAACAATTTGCAGGCATTAACAGCTCAATACAGGATCAAAATATACTCCCACCTGCAGAGCACAGACACCCCGCTGCTGACAGTTTATTTTATTGGAGATGAGAGTGGATTTGTTTTGTGCTCCACTCAGCTGAACGGAGAAGGAGAAAGAATGTTTTTCTCACCTTCAGTTTTTCTTTTCCCCCTCAATCTGCGTATTATCATTGCTTTTTTACTGCAATATCCAACTGCTTTTTTTTTTTATAGATTCATTACTCTCTTTGATCTCAAACCCAAAAGGAGAACACGGTCACATTATTATACATAGATAAATCTTCTTAACACATCTTTGATCTTAGCTCTTCATCCCAGCAAAGGAGGCCTTTTAAGCAACCAAAACAGAGAATTAACAATAGATTAAAAACAACAACAAGCAGACAGTGATGGGAATTATTAGGATTTAATTACAGTGAAACATTCATTGGGCTATTTTAGAGCTTGAAAAGAAATGGAGGTGATGTCATGTGTGTGGAAACAGTGTACAGGAGAGACCCCCTACTCCTACCTAAGTACTTTATAAAGGTCATATTGTACTGTTCTGGGTCACAACCAATAAGGTTGGGTTTGATAATAGACTGAAATTATGTTTCTACTATTTATTTTTACTCCATTTCTCATTTTAATCATACTCATAAAAATACACATTAGTGTGTACTGATGGATGGAGCTATTTAAATGTTAAATAAACCTATATAGTCTCATTTTGTGACTATTATGTAGTTGCTTATATGTTTTTGCAAATGTAAATTGCTCATTATTTTTTGCTTATAGTTCCAAAATGTACAACTGAAATAGAGTACAAACTGATTTTCTCTTTGTAACATAATCTGTAAAGACAAATTCTTGGATTGAATTCTGTCTCTTATTATTTTTAGAGGCCTTGTGTGTGTGCAAAGCTGTGTTCAAAGTAAAAATAAATAAATAAATAAAAATTTTAAAAAAGCCAAAATGTTTACAAGGAAATCCAATTACTGGCAATGCAGACACAGTACGCAGCCATGTGACAATAGATACATCTAGATGCCGTCAGCCACAAGAGTCCTTTTGTCAAAGCTTTATGCCTCCAAACAGCATGCAACATGTGCACCTGAAGAAAGCAGACCTGTGAGATTGTAAGCACCTCTACGTGAAAACAAACACACACACACACAAACACACACACACATATACACATATTCACACACACACACACACACACAAACAAAAAAAGCACAAATTGTCGTTTAAATTATAAAAAGATCACAATCAGTAGCAAGCTTCCCCCTTAACATTATTCCACATTGATGGAAAACACAGATACAACATCATTACTGCTCCTGAGCAAACACCACTTTCCATTCAAGTACCATTTCTGGGAGTGAGACAAAGAGCGTTTTGTGCACAAAGCGCCGCCGCTGCCAAAGACAATATGATGTGGAAGCTCTACCTGTCTGCACACTTCCTGACTTGTGTAAAAGCTGCTTTTATTTACAAGATAGGATTAATGCACCCACAGGCCTCATCCAGGGCGGCATGGAGCGACTCGTTTTAATTAAAAGGCTTCAGTTGTAACGAGGCTCTGGCTCCTGGCGATATTGTGGGGAGAAAAGTGAAGGGTTTGTGCGGCTCTGTGACACAAGCTGTGTACAATGAAAGAGCCGACTGTGAGAGCGTTGAAGGAAACGGATTCATGTGAGCTCTCTCTCTCTCTCTCTCTCTCTTTCTTAGCCGCGCATTCATATATCACATACGCAGGCCTGTGTACAAGGAGATCACACTGTAAATCACTCATGCACACGTCTGAGCGCGTGCGCACACACAAACACAAACACACACACACACACTGTGAGAACAACTGTGCTTTCTGAGGAGGGGGAACCTTCTATCTGAGAAAGAAAAGCAACTTTGTTTTTTGCTTGACAACCATGAATTTCTTTTTTTTTTTTTTGAGTTTAACCAGGCCTTAAGGGTTTCACATTAACACATCTTTTATGCTATAGCACAGAGTCTCCCCCTCTCTCCCTCTCTCTCTTTCACACACACAGGGTACAGAAATATAACTGTAACCTATAAAATCTATACTTTCGCTGATGAGAAGCCGAGTCCTGACTGGGATCCGTTTGACAGACAGTTGACTTGGCTGGCGAGGACATTGCCTGTGAGTGGAAATACTCCTCTGCGTCATAACATTTACCTCAAGTCATCATCAGGAAAAGCGAAGGCACAATGGCTGGCAGTGTATTTCGCTCTGCGCGCTGCGCCTCACTCTGTTATTAAACATCATTAGACAGGCAAATATGACAGATGATGAGGAAGACAGCGCAGCAGAGCCCACCCCTGAAAAAAAGAAGCCTTTTAAAATCCCATCTCATTTTTTTTTTTTTTTTTTTTTTTTGCCCACTCCACAAAAACCAATTTCTGCAGCGGTATTAAGCTGTCAGTTGTAAGTGTGGCGCCACAGACTCAGAGTCGGGCTCCAGAGTGTGGGGTAGGGGAGGGAAAGTGAGGGCTGGTGGGGCGGCGGGATAGACTGTGGGTGAAGTGTGTTAAAGTGAGCTTGTGGTGCTGTTCACGTTATGTCTCGCTGGGAATGGAAACATGAACATTTTACAATAAGTCGCTCATAATTTTTACAGCGCTGTCCAATTGATACTTTTCCCACATGTCCCTGAGATTACTCTTGCAAGTCTGTGAAAACCCCTCTGTTCTTTGCTCAGCTGGCAAAGGAGCTGCTGCCTATCAACTCTACTCCTCTCTGCCTCTTACATAAATAAATAAAACATTAATGAGGCCCCTATTTATCATTCCTCCTGTCTTTCTCCTTCTGTCTCCAGGCCTTCCCTACTCTCCTTCACCAACTTTCTCTCTTCCCTCCAGCTCTCTCTCTCTTATCGTCTGTGGTGTTAAACTGTGAGTAATGGGTTGGAAGGGGGAGGGGGTGGGGGGCTATCAACAGGCCATCACCAATACAGGAGACAGAAAACAGTCACCAGTAGGTTGCCATACATTCACACACCAGTATCGTGTAAGGCTTATCTGGGGGCAGGGGTTCAAAGCAGAAATAGGATAGCCTGTTTTACTGTAAAAGAGTAGGGATTTGCATTTCCCCATGTAATTATATTTGTCCTTCACATCTTTGTCCTGTTCCTATGACAGTAATAAATGTCATTATACACACTAAACGCATGAATACACACATTAGAGTGGTAGTCTTGTGAATGCCTTGGGCAGAGATCTTCAACAAGTCCTCCAACAACAAAACAGGATGTTTGTTAGTTCATATATGTCATAAATGGATTAGATTACAGAATGGGCCTTGTGAGCTCAGGCTCAGGGGCCCCAAGAGGTCAGACGGCCCCCTGGGCTAGAGCCACTGTATGAAGTGACTGTTAATATTTCAATGCAAAGTGACTCCAAGGAGAAGCAGAACCACCACACAGAGGCATAAAATGACCGATGGAGATGAAAAATGTCTACAAAAGAACACTTGACCACAAAGAGACAACTACAAATAGGTTGCGCAAACATAAAGATGAGAAACTGTTACAAAGACGTGCAAAAACAACCACAAAGAAACCCAAAATGACCAACAGAGATGGAAAAATGTCTACGAAAACACCACAAACAGACAACCACAGATAGGTGCAAAACAAACATAAAGAGATGAAAAATGGCCACAAAGAGAAAAAAAAAGGACTACAAACAAACATAAAACTAGAAATGATGAGTTTGGGGGTCCAATATAGGAGGGGTGGGGGGTGGGGGGTGGGGCTGCACCCAGATGCCCATATTCTTTTAATCTGCCCACACAAAACACATAATGTTTTGACTGACAAACATGATTCCTGTGACAGTTTTTTTTTTTTTTTTTTTTTTTTTTTCTTCTTCCTTTTCCTGTGATTAGAGTTTGGTTGAAGTTAGTTAATCTACTGGTCATGTTAAAAAGGAACCATCACTGACGAGATGTAAACAGCGGTCTCTGTGTTGAAATCAGATACGAATGCCATGACTGACAGCCTGTGTTTGTTGTTTTTACTGGTGAGACAGTTCTGAATCTCTGAACGTTGCACTGTACACTTTTCATGCTCAGTCCAGTGAAGGCAGTCCTCGGCGGACCACGTAAGGTCATTTATCCAAATCCTTTCGATGACAGCGAATGGCTGATTCACATCCTACATGTGGCACTAAACACATCATCTGACAGTCCGGACTCGAAATTCACCGGCCTCACGTGTTGGGTAGTAAAGCTCAATCATTTTTAAATATTGGTGAAGGGCGCCATCTTGTGGGCGTGTTCATTTAACACATGGTGCGGGTGATGAAACTGACTGAAGTGAAATGTTCAGTAGAGAGGAATGTGATGATGGTCAGTGGTGGAAGTAGTAGATGAACACATTCACACTCACGGCTGCCCTGAAGAACAGCACCAGTGGTGTAGTCTTACCTTCATCCACCTGGAATAATGGGCACTTGTGGTATGTATGGCCTCAGCCATTTACAGTACGGCTGCAACACCTATTCTCCACCTCGGGGGAAAATTTGCCTTCAGCCTCTCCCAAAGAAAGTACAATAAAAAAAAAATTTAAAAAAAGAACACATACAATCCACATAACAAAAACAACATTAAAACATACATATAATATGCAAAGCCAAATCCTCTGAACACATACATATTTACGTGATGTATATCCTGGCGATCAACCTGCCACAAAGCAGTCCTCGTGATTTGCGGGATCATCATGAGCCTTCACTCAGTCCTATATTTACCTTTCAAAATACCGCCTGCTGAAACTCTCAACTGTATTCGTGGCCTCTTGGTGACAATCGACAGGACCTGTGGAGCGCATGAGTGCTCCACTTCTCTGTGAGAGTGGCTGGAAGTGTGATGATACACTTGCGCCCTCTTGTGGAGGCAGTCTGCACTGCATTCCTTCAATTTTTTGCGATGAAAACACTGCTGCTGGCACTCTGCCTGGGTGTATTTAAAAAAAAAAAAAAGGATGCTAGATTCTAACCCTATATGAAGTGCTTAAAGCCAACCATGCTGGGTCTCTACTGTGAGTAAAGAGCATCTTTCTTCTGAGCGGACCCCACAGGGCACTGAGAAGAAGGTTAAATCTAAGGTAGTTAAGTCAGTTTCATTTATATAGCCCCAGTTCAAGAGCTATTACTAAAGAACTTATATGTGGATGCTACCAATATTTACAAGGTCAAGAACACAGCTGAGGCTGGCAGCAGTCTGCGGAGGGAGACGGATAAAAGTCCTGTTATTCTTCAGCAGAGGGGATAACCAGACTGAGTGCAGGGTAGTAAGATGAAAGAATAACATTTGCCATTACACTATGTAAATGTTTGAGCGAATCAACATAATGATGATTGATACGTGCTTTATAATAATCACTCTTGTATTATGTTTATACGTCATTTATACTACATTTAAATCAGATGTACTTTTGTTAATCAAACCATCAAATAATAATCATTTTAAGGTATTGACTCTATGTAGGTGTTACAACACATTATACTACTAATCGTTTATTGATGAGTGGAGATATAAGAGCAGTTGGTTTTGGTGTTATTGGATTGTAGGGCTAAGACAGTACACATCTCACTTCTGTCTTTCATGTTTGACTTGAGCTGTGGGCACTAAATATGATATGATCTCATGGAGTTCATACAAGCAGTATACAGTATATAAATACTTTCAAAGACTAACATTTCCCCATCTCAATTCTAAAATACATGTATGTGTAGGTATGTCAGAGCTGCAAGGCATTTGGCAGCATTCATAGTTTAAAATACACAACTTCGTCTGCAGCCACCTCCCCCTCCTGCTTAAATATTCTCACCATTTCCTCAGTGTCAGTTGTCAGAGTGTTGCCAGGTAGTATTTAGCCACCTCTCAGCCTGTTACTAGATTTTACTTTAGCCTTCCCTTTACCCTTTTGTTTGCCTGCTACCTGCCTGCCTCAAGTGCCTCTTCTCATGCTTGTGTACCAGCTACGACTCTGTATTCACTTGACCACCTCTGCCTGCAGCTCTACGATTGCCTTGCTGAAATACTTAAACCTGCCTCTCTTGTTTTTGCATCTGGCTTCTAAATTCCTCACTTGACACATACCAGTTGAAGGCTAATTCACATATGTGAATTGTTTAAAAATGCTCACTAACAGTGCATTTACAATGAATAATTATGAATAAAAAAAAAATATGTTTGAAGGACACCAGTGGCAACTAGATTTTTGAGGCATGTTATGTATCAGCATTTGACAGATGAAGAAAATATGAACATTATTGATATGAATTCCTTTAAAATAAGGGGTTCAAATTACCCCAAAAGAGGTAAAAACAACACTTCTTACCTACAATTGTAAATATTATGATATATTACCTATATTCATGCCTGGATCTTGTGATACGATTTTAGACACCCCCTAAAGTGGACCATACCATTTTTTTTACCTTGATGTTGAACATCTTGTCTGCCTGCCTCACTCCCATCAGTGTCTCCTGTCCTCAAGTTTATGCTCTTGTGCGTCGCGAAGGCACTGTAGGTAAATGTAAGGAGCAGCAGCTAACTATGTAGTTTGTTGAATACACTTTAATTTCTTACTTTCAATCTCTGAATTACGATTGTCTTAAGTATCTGCAGACAGACGCTAATGTTTGCTATTTTCTAACTTTTGCCCTAAGTATTAGTTTACCTAGCTGATAGCTTGACCTTTCATTTCCAATGTTAGCTTAGCATTTCATTACCAATATAAAATGTCATGTATTATCTACTTTTAGCAAACAGTGGTGCTAGGTTATGAGCAGTGAGACAATGGAGGATTAGTTGTGGTAGAGTTACATTTTCACATCAATAATAGAGTTTATTATTTCATTTTTTTTCTATTAGCCTTTTAAGATGCAGCCCCTTTATTTTTAAAGAGGAATTCAGGAGTTTTACCTGATTGGCTAATTGAAGAATATTAAAATCCATGTGTGCTGAGTGCTAAGCAACTGTATTAGCAGTGGTGGAAAGAACAGTAATTAAGTACTTTTACTAAGTACTAATACTGTACTTAAATACAACTTTGAGGTATTTGCACTTTGAATAGTTCCATTTTAAGCTACTCCATTACATTTAAAAAATATTGTACTTTCTACTCCACTACATATATTAGACAACTGTAGTTAAACAAGCAAGATACTATGGACTGTAACACTTCCCTCTCGCCCTGGAGAAACAGTTGACCCCCCCCCCGATTGTCATTGTATAATTCCCATTCTGTTTAAAATTAATATAAAGAACCAAATGATCAAGATATGTACTGACCAGGAAATGTTACAGTCAAAAAAATTCATTTTAGTCTTTTGGTGGCAAATTTTATGACACATTTTCTAAATTACCCTAAAACATATGTTTGGTATATCGGTACTGCAATGTTCCTGCAAATACTAATACTGATAATAAAATACTGGCATGACACACAAGACTGAAGGTAAGAATCCTGTGCCTAGATATGAGGGGACATAGCAAGGCCTTGGAGAGACTGTACAGGTCACTCATTTTATATTTGAGACCTGAGTATAATGTGTTTAAAAAGACTACAGTCAATCACGTAATTCAGGAGCAACTTATAAAACATGTACTTAGGTTTCTTCAGGAGGTGACTGCTTTGTCACAAGCACTGGGTCTGGAACAGTTTGTGTTATTTACTAATGTACACAGTATACTGTACATACACGGGGTAATAAAAAAAAAAAAAAAATCTGTCGTGACAAGTTTGAATCATGTTGAGTAAAACACACAATCAGCAAGGATGGATATAATGCATGTAGCAGAAGATAGGTTTGGGATGGTGTATAATACACTGTAAACATGTGACACAACAGAAATAATTACTGTAATCATCAGACCCAAAAGGATAATTACAGAAGAAAAAAGAAAATGATTTATCATCCGCTTTTAAAACATTACAAGGATCAGTTGTGATTCTGCTAAAGCATTTACAGGAAAAACATACTATACATAAACATGTACATTCTTTTCTTAAGGCTCATGAATACAAATTTATACTATAGCCCGCGCATTAGTGGTATCATAATGCTTGTGAACAATTCATGAAATGGACCCCCAGCAACATCTGCTATTTAAAATGCATGTTGAGTGATTGGGTTGGATTGCACAGCGCAGATCAGAGACGCCTTTTGGTCTCATAATCGGCAAAGTGCAAATACAAGCACAATCACAAAACTCACAAAGGAGATGCTGGTGGAAAGCAGGTAATAATCCAACCCCACTCTGAGGTGGGAGTGCTGAAATGGGAAACTATAAACAGCAATACGCTAGTGGTGAATGTATAATAAAGCAGCATTGATGTTTCTTCTTTGTTAACAATGGGTCAAATGACTACCTGTGATGCGAAATTAATCACTTGCAATCATGGCCCCACCGGCAGCTCTGCAAAGCTTTTTAGTCTCTTGTAACCCACCGTTTCGGTTTATGGCACATTTACTGTATGTTTCAGTGTCTGTTCTCTAATCTGCCATGTTCCCAGCAGCGGCTGCAGCAGGCAGCCGTTTTCAGTAAACAAGCTCTGATAAACCCACCTGCCCACTATCAAACAGCTGACAGACAAAGTTAGCAACTGTATGGAGAAGAAAATGGAACATCTAACTAAGGAAGACGTTTTTTTTTTCTCAGGAGTTGTTAGAAATAGAGAATGCAATAAGTTTTGTGCACCCTCTTCTAATAACTCACTTTTGATGCGAAATATTTTAAATATTTGTTTAACATAGCAAAAGCTAAAATACGACATAGTGACTGCTGCTTGGAAAACTGGGGTGTTAATAATACACAAAATGTCACAACTTGGATGCATCCATCAAAACATTATATCAAAGGCTGTTGCAAAAGTTGTGCAGGAAACATATAATTTAACGCAGGAAAGCATCACAAATCTGTTTCATTCATGTCAGGTAGAGTATGACATTTTGGTCTGAGAGAAGTAGCAATAATATTGACAATCATTGCTGAAATCAGCTTTTTCCTTCCGCTGCTCCATGTGGTGGAGTTTGCTGCCTGACACCACTTTTTAGAAAAAAAAAAAAAAAAAAAAGTAGTGACAGAACAATTTTAATGTCAGGTTTAAATCATAATATCTGAATCATAGCATCACAGCAGTTAATATCTATTGTAGATTCGGATGAATTCACAAGGCTACCAATCGAGAGAAATAAAGGTAATGTATTTAGTAAAAGCGGCAGCTCCAAGGCAACATTTCCAAATCAGTCTCAACTCAGAGGCACCTTGGATTTTCTTTGAAATGGCTGAATCATGTTTTTGTGCGTGGGTGTGCAAAGGTAGCATCTATTGCTGTGTGGGCTGAAGATTAGAAAGTGTTTATTAATAAAAATAAAAAAATAAATAAAAAAAAAAAGGAACAGAGGGAAGACTAAGCACGGTTGTCATGTTGGTCTATTGTGCTGATTGACATCAGAGCTTTGCCTTCAGGTGTAACTATAGGAGGAGGAGAAGAAACTGCACTTTATCATTGTGATGGGAGATGAATAACATGGAGAACACTTCTGTGTCACAGCAATGCATCAAAAAACTCAGACGCAAAAGTTTATTTGGAGAACACAACGATTGCTCAAGAAAGAAATGTCTAAAAAATTCAAGCTGACATTCTTTCAGATATATAGAGCGTGTGTGAGCGTTTGGCATTTATTAATGGCCGCCTGTATTCTGGGGGATTTATTGCAGAATTGATTGGCATACACTGTGAAATAATCTTGTAGCATAAATGGCGGGAGAAGCTAATTGATTATGCAACTAAAACCTCATTTATCAGCAATAAACAATACAAAAATTGATGGATGCCTCTTGGTTTGATGTCAATATATCCTCCATCATCCTGCAGTACAATGCCGAGCCAGAAGCTGCATTTACTCCATCTCTTCTACTCTGCCTGACACAAATGGACACTGACATGGAGTTTTTTTTTACTGTTTGATGACGATGACAACAGAAAATCTGAATTAGAATTAGAAGAAATTAGAATAGATGACAGAAGTCAGAGATAGACTATCACAACGAAATTAGAGCTGTCTTTAGTCATGCTTTACCCTCAGCTGGTGTTCTTCAGAAACAGAAAATGACAAACCCAATCCCATTATAACCACAAGATCAGCATGTTTTAGCCTCTGGCAATTAGTGAAGGAAAATGTCAACAAAAAGTTGCAAAAGGCAACTCAAAAGGAAGCTGTCTTAAACCGAAAATTAACTGGGTAATTGAATTTGCAGCCACAGCAGATGGCAATGTTGCTCTGTCTTTGCTGCAGCTGGGCGTGACAGTGAGAAAGAGGTAAAATCCCAGCAGGCAGTGGATGGCAGTCTAGCTTCATTACACTGTTGGTTGGCTGATTTTGAAGACACTCAGGGGGATATGGAGGACTCCATCGTCAGACACACAGGAAGACAATGGCAAGGAGAAGATTGCGTCTCAGCCAGAGATGGCAGTCTTGCCACGGCGTGGGCTCAGGCCGGGGAGAATGAGGGGGATTAATGGAAAGAGTGGGGTATCAGAGGGATGAAATGGGAATAAGGGTTGGAGGTCGGACAGAAGGGCAGAGTGTGTGAACGACGGAGATTAAAGGGGCTGGAACACATGAGGCGGAGGGGATACCAGCAGAGGGCTGGTTTCATACAGATGAGGCTGCAGTAAAGGGGTGGGTTGCCATATTTGTATGCTCCCGCCCCGGCCTTGGACCACTTTATCCACAGGCCTACATGGGAATTCAATTTAATTGCATTATTAATGCCTTTTGATTACACCGCGAATGTCAAACAATTACGCACCCGCAACCCCTGTGCCCTTTGCCCAGGTGGTGTGCTTGATTGTTTACCAAAATCAAATCAGTCACTGTGAAAATGTGTGATAAATTCTTACAGTATACTCCTCATCCCGTGCCCCCACCATCTCTCTCTCTGTCTCTCTCTATGCCAACCCTCCACTCACTGTGTGAGTAGACAGCATGCAAACTAATGCACATCACTTCATGTACATTAATAATAATTTGCATACAGACAGAGGACAGACAGAAAAAAATAAAACAAGAGGCTAAAAGCAATCAGAACTTGCCCAGCTTGTTTTTCATGATGTGACTCGCATGAATTACTGTGCCCCTGGCACCTATTTCATTTCCAAGAATGCGACACACTGGCAGTATTGTGCAATTAACCAAATGACCCCTTAATCATGTCATCTTGCTGTCTGTATATCACTGACAGAAATAGGCAAATCTGATCACTCATTTCAGCCGATCACCCAAAGCAAAATATAATGGAAACCTAATGAAGTGTATTAAATGTCCTTATATTCTATTCCCCTCACATTAAACAAAGGCAGCTCCTAAACAGAGGTAGATTTGTTCATCACACAAATACACAAAACCTCACAGGGAACAGCCCAGTCGCTACAACTTGATCCTCACGATAACATTTTTGCATTATAGTATAGATCATCATTTCCTCACAGTGAATGCTACTTAAACAATAGCAAAAACTGCACATTGATGAAGGGAGTAGCCTTTTCTTTTTTGCACAGCGTCTTAAAGCCCGCCATTAATTTTCATTAAGTGCTGTCAGTAAGGACCATTAACCAGGCTAGAGAATAATCACCTCCCCAGAGAGTTGACCTGTTTAAGGCACAGGTAAGGGTTAATAGAAACAGCCCACCTTAGTGACACAACACTCATGACGCACACACAAAAACATACCACAGGAGGCATTCTGTAATGATTCATTTTCAGTTAGGAAGCTCACTTTGCATCTACGCCAAAACGGAAAACACTTCTCTGATAGGGCAAATATTTATTGGCCATTTGTTTCTGTGTCCATGTATTATTATACGTATTATGGCACCAGTTTGGGGGAGGATCTCACTCATCAAACAAATTAAATCAACCTAAATCCCACTAATCAAAGTTTCTTCACAAAGCCAAAATGACCATCAGTAGCTCAATTCCCAGAAGTGATTAAATATTGCTTGGTTCTCTTTACTGAGGATGAAACACAGAGAGGTGAGGGGAGAGCAGACACTTGAGATGAACTGAGACTGAACTCACAGCTTTTAATACTGTATTTGCAACCTGACTAAAATATAATGAACTGTTGGATCATATTCTGCACTTAAGAAGGTAAAATTAATTTTTTAACTTTTTTTTCCCCTCAGAAACATCAAGTGACTTTATGTAAAGTGAAAAGGTCTGTTCTTATACAAACCTACAGAGCATTACTACCCATCTGTCTCTATGGAGCGTTTTAACCACATTGCTTTGGTTTTACAGCACATGTATGGTAGGTAGAGATCCATCTCAGCACCCTCATCGATCTCATCTCTAGGAAGATGGTTGAACTAGCAAGAAATTGGAGCGCTGTCCATCTAATGAATGATGTATGATCTACAATAAAAGCACCGACTTTGTCTACTTGTAAGATGTTTGAGGGATTCATTAGGTTACAATTCTGATTTGTAGCTGCTGACTTGTTTTGGTTTGATGTCAGCTTAGCACTGTATTGATCTACAAAGTTAGCCCCAAAGAATAAATTAAAAAAAAAAAAAAAAAAAAAAAAAAAAAAAAAGAAAAGGATGACTTTTTTGTTCTGTAAAGACCCAGAAAATCAATTCTCTCCATCAGCTTCTTACTAGAAGCAGCTGGTTCCTACATGAACCCACAATTTACTGCCAAAGTTGGAACACATTTGGTGATTTCGTGGGAGAGAGATGTCTCTCTTTTACTTGTTTTATCTATGCTTTTCTCACTGGTTTGAAGTGGGTGGGACCTGCCTATAAAAAGGGGATGTCACACTTCAATGCACCAATCAGAGTTTAGCAACATTTCACTCTAAAATTTAATGACAGCTGTGGGATTTGTTTGCTTATGCTGACACCACTGTCATACACATGTGATCAAAAGACACCTGCACAGTCCTGATTAAGTGGATTTTTTTTATCGTTAATGTCATAATCAATAATGACTAAGAATGTTCGCCCTTAACCGACACACTTTAATTTTGATTGTTGCTTATAGAGGGTTGATGGATTGATATTTTTTTGTAGGCTATCCTGAAGTAAGCATCACCCAAAAAAACTAATAAGATTTTCACTTGGTATTGGGACTACTGCAGAAAATAAATGAAGACAAATGAAAGTTTATGATACTTGCATGTTTTTTTTTATGATTGATGAAGCTTAAATACAATCGCCAGAAGTAAAAAGCTAATGTTAGGCAAGCCTCTGTAGTCTCATTTAGCCACCTTTCTTAAGACACGTAAAAGCTTAAAGAAAATCATGACTGAGGTAATAACAGATGTAATTTATGTAGCAGAATAAAACATGAAAATATCTTGAGCTTGTGTTAACCACAGACCTTATTTCAGGCATCAGCTTGCACAAGTCTGACACAGCTCAAGTGCAACATTATCAGCATGTAGGTGTCACATGAGAACTCTGCTATCATCAGAAACTAGCTATCATTACAACCAATCAGTTTGTACCGTAGCAAAGTTGGAGGTGATTAGAATAATAGCCGACTAGAAAGTCGGGAGCTTTATAGTTGCAGAAGATTCACTGCAGACTGGATTTGCAGGATTATGTTAGCTACTTTCTTCTCAGTAGTCTGTGCATGGATTATCCTGTGTATATGACATGCTCTCCAAGTCATTTGGTGAGGGTTGAAAAAAGGATTTAGGATTATATGGTCTAAACCTGCTCCGTATCTGCCATATGGAGGCTATGTCTATCCATTATCCATCAAAGTGTCAAACACTGTGCAAGGGAGCAGCTGTCCATAGAAGGCCAGCCAATTGGTTTGATACAGGTGAAAAGTGATGTATGATTGCCTTAGCAAACCTATCACTCTCAGACTGCCAGATGGCTTTGGCCTAGGGATACTGCAAGCATATTAGACCTTGATTTCTTCCCTCTCTAAGGGTTTCACCTCAGTGTTACTATCTTGGTCTGGCCTGCTTTCCCCCGTGTTGATGGGTGACCTCCCTGGCCTCACACCTTATTTGAGCAAACTAATAAAGATACTAAGAGGCAGCAGTGGAATCCAGTCCTGTTCTGTGGTTAATGGCAAGTCCTCGCTGACAATGGCAAACAGCAACAGAGTAACTGGAATACAATCATGTCTGTAGGGAGAAGCAAAGCAGAGCTGGGACTGGTTGGAGTGGAGAAACTGATCTTTATCAGAATTGCTTTCAGAGCGAATGGGGCTGCGCGAATGCTACATTGCATGTTGTTACAGGCGCTGGAGAGAAAACTATAGAGACTCCAGCAGGTCCAGTTTGTGATAGTACAGCATATGGCATATATGGATTTTATAGCTATGAAACATTACAGCAATAATCTTCTATGTGTCTACAGTTGCAACGTAAACATTACAATTAGCATGCTACACTGTTAAAACATTTTTTACGCGTCTCCGATTTGCCAATGCAGTGAGTTCTGCTTTAGTTTGCATCGCACTGTAGTAAAAGTTGAGCGAGGATAAAGTTTTGGGGATGGAGATGCATTTTTTTTTGTCAGTTGGCACCCTCGCAGTACAAACATCAGCTGTGTTTTTCAGTCTATTTCATGCACATCTACCACAACATTTGCCTACAACTGTTTCTCTGTCTGTTTTCTTCATTTCTTCATCTAAGTACAATTGTGGCATACTGCGGCTGAAGGCATCCAGAGCTGGATATTGACGGCAGACTGAGGCTGCTGCTGCTGCTGCTGCTGCTGCTGGTGCCCTGCTCTCACTATGTACTCAGTGTAGAGAAAAATGTCGGGGTAGAGCTGAGCTGCAATCAGAGATCAAAATTCTATGACTAAATGCTGTTATTCACCAGCTGATTTCAATGAATACATTTGCATACTATACAGGTTGTTGAACTATTTGGTAACAGAGTAGGCATATTGGTAATACTTCTATTTCTTCTAGACATGTCCAGCAGGAAACAGAATTATCTACAAGTACAGTATCAACACATGTCCAGGTTGAGTGCATTAGCAGCCTCCTCTTCAGGGCTTTATAGCAACAGATGGCCATACAGTATTGTAAATATCTATGCAGTTTCCAATTATCACATGCTTGGCTTTGGCTGTAAAAGAATCATTAACAGAGTCATATCACACTTATTAATAGACAGAGAAGATTTACTGTTCTTATTAACATATCACATTGCATTGGATTTTTTTCTTGTACATCTCTTGACTGTTTGGAAAGGAACCCTGAGAGCCTTTTAACTTGAACTGAGTGACTAATTACATGCTGTTGAAAATTGCATTGATTAGAAACTAACTTTGCCAAATGGAACATTGTGTTTCTCTTTTTATTCTTCTTCTCAAATTACCGTCTCAAGAGGATTATGAAAAAACAGACAGAACAAATGCACTGATTATTAAAGGTTTGTGTTAATTCTCCTGTACATGAGTCCATGTGTTATGAAAGGAAATGGTGGAGGAAAAGAAAAATCATGGCAGGATTTTTTAGAGCCTATACAAATCAGTGCAATATCAGTGGGACTGGCATGTCTGATACTGATCACTGCTTTAAAACTCCAGCAGTCAGCCTCCTGTTAAAGTGAAACCCCTAAATGTTTCCCAAGTTTGGGTAACTATTTAAAATATTTGTATGATTCTATATGATTCGTTCCTCCTATAGTTACTTATTTCAAAAGCAAACACCAGAAAAGGTCAATAAAATAAAATAAAGTGGCTGGCATTTCGCAAGTCTCACAGGGGTGATGACAATTACCACTGGGAGAAAGGTCTGGGTTTTCCCGCTCAGAGTAGTAATACCTAAGTAAGTGAACTTCTTTTAAGCTATATAGCAGTTACAAGTGAGTTGAGAAAAATAGTTACTCAAGTCTTCTCTTAGCACCAAAGACTCACTCAAAGTAATGACAGGTGTAATTGTGACAATTATGGACCACTTGTAACAGCAATACTATTCAGTTAGTTTATACAAGGTGTCAATTACTGCAAGATTGTCTTACGTAAGTGTAACTCTTATTCTTGGAATATCCATTATTCCCCTCACCAGCACAGCCTCACATCAGGCTGCCTCATGCTGATTTGTACTGAACAGGTTTTTATATAAAATTAAAACACATTGTCATTTTTTAGATGTTTTATGCTCTGTGAGTTTGATTGAATCACACCTCCGCGGCCACAAACACATGCTTATCTTTTGTCTCAGCCCACTGAAATAGGCTATCATTTTACCCCCATGTGGTTCATCAAAGATGTCATTTCTCACCTTAAGGTTTGAATTTTTTATCTGTCTTAGGGGAACATTAAAGCAGACAGACCATAGAATTGCCTCTTTGTTGTGTACATTGTGTTTGAACAAGATGTAATGACATTGTCTGCTAGTTGCCATGGTGCTGGAAAGAGACCATGGTGCATTTTTTTTTTTCTTTCTTTCTCTGTCTGGTAGCTTTTTGTTGTCCTTGTCTATTCTTTTCTTCCTTCATCCACCACTTTCCTTTCTTTGTCCTTTCTCCTAAGTGTCATAAGTTTGTTGCACCAATCATCTAAAAGCTTATTTGTTGCTTAGCTGATGGCGTGAAAGCAGAGCAGCTACTTTTATGATAACTTTAGTATAGCAAGTATACAGAATGGAGAGAGACCAGTCACAGTTATAACGGAAAGGATTTAAATAGTTAAATTCAAAATAGTTCTGCTCTCAGCGTAGTGTAAAACAAGCTGAACAGCTAACAATTATACAGCCTGACTAACTTCAAGCTTAAAGACTACTACACTACCTGTCTCACAGGTGCTTCTGTTCTAACAACTGACAATCAATCACACCTGCTCACAGCTGTCAAAAAGAGGAAAGCATGGCGCAATTTGCGCTTTGCTAACACAGCTGCGAGCAAGCGGGGAGAAGAGAAGAGACCACCTTTGTGACCCTACGAAAATCATTTGTTAATGATATTTCTTCACTCAGGTGTCATATGGGGTCCTGAGCTCAGTCAGCCTTGAAACAAATAGATAAGATCAGACCTATTTGATAATAATGAGGGACTTAAAGGAGCCATTTGTACGTTTTGCTATTGCTACATAGCCATGGTTAGCATTAACAGCTGTTTACCCATCAAGAAGAAACATTACAAGTTCAGTATAAAACTTAATTCCTCTCACTACAAGCTGTGTCCATTGGTAGAAAGCAACCCACTAGTTTTGCTTCTATTTCAATCACGTCTTTAATTACACTGAAGTTAGCATGCTAACAAGCTAGGTCCGGTCCAGTTGACGCTAATGTTTTATCAGCATTTGGTCACTGTCCAATACCAAGTCACCGTAGTGTCCAGTCTGCCCTGAAGAAGTAGCACTGCTCAGACGTATTATAACATCTTGTATTATAAACGCAATCATGGCTGAAGCATGCTTTGACATTTTACAGGAGGAGCACGGGTATAAATAAACAAATGAGCTGTTTTGCTCTGTACAATCATAAAAAGTGACTATTTTCAGCATGAAAAGTAACCACTGAACTAAAATACGTGTCAGTCAAACCAAACAGAGACACATTAGAAAGACCACATTCTTTGGAACCATTTCCAGTAACAAGGCCCACATGTTCAATTAGTCGCACTTAAGATAGCCTAGAATTACACAACTTTACTCTGTTGTATCAGAGCTAAAATCAAAGTCTGTCCTTAATGCGCCACACATAAAGCAATTTTCTCTCAGGTATGTAAACACAGAGCTGTGCCTCCAAACATGCTCAGTGACGTCTTTCTAACACAGAGCCACTCGACTGAGACCGAAACGGCAATCAGAGTGGTTTCAGAATAAGCCACACTGGCAGTGTTCATCGTAGTAAAAGCTTATGTCACCCATTGCAACAGTATGGCCCTTTAATGTCTTTTTAATAGCTTTTGGATAACAGTAGATTTCTGTGGTGCAGAAGCTGCATCAAGCTGTGGTTACATAGAGCAGTACTTGTTAGCGGGATAAATTCCTTGTTGGCTTTGGTCTCTTCAGGGGATTTGTTGATAATACTAAAAAGACAAAATAACACAAGTTTTATCCTCTAAGCGTAATCATACAACTCCGAACAAACCAGACCAAATGCTAGCATCGGATTTGAAAATGACTCCCGCTGTCAGAGAAATAATGAGATCTTATTCAACCACTGGGAGCTGTGAAGCCTGAGGGTGTGTGACAAAGGCCAGATGGAGGCCTGGACGATCAATACTTCACTCTGTATGAAGCAATAGGCATTAAATACTCCTCTTTCTGCTCCCCTAGGAAAAGAGAAAACATATCAATCAAAACCCAATCACCCATACCCACTCCATACACACAACCCTGCAGCTACATGCCAGCTGTCCCATGAGACAGAACTTTTTATTTTTTTAAAGTCTTGATTGTATTGTTATTACAATTATTTAGAGTTCAGGCATGTATATTTAGTTTGTGAGTAGCTGAATGACCTTAGTAAAGGTTATTGGCTTACAGAGGAAATGCAGAATATATTCAGTAGGAAGGATTTTGGCCTCCCTCTGTGGACGAGTTTATGAGAAGAGATCTTGCAAATGACTGTTGACAGGGCAGGGGGCATTCATCAAGAAAACAAGCCACATGAGCACCGAGACCAGAGTTAGGGCTTGAATGAATCTCATAGAAACAAATCTAATCTAAGCGCTGCTAGAGAAACCATTTATAATGTTAAGATCACAACATGAATCCGCAGAGAGGAGTGCAAGGGGGAGGGAATGAGAGAGAAAGAGAGGGAGAGACGGAGGCAGAAGGGTACCAATTGAATAAATGAATGTATAAACTTTGTAGTTGGAATATGGTCTTTTGAGGCATTATTCTGCTTCCCCCATTGTTAAGCCACGAGGTAAAGGATTTTCAAAAGGACTCATTTTGGTATTAAAGGCCTGTTGTCACTAAAGCTCCAAATTCCTAGTGGTTTTAGCCCATTTATAAAACACAGCTTTACATCCTCTGCACCATCTTGTCTGCAGACAACAGCTCTCGTGGGGTAGGCTGGTTCGTATCGAGGAATAGCAGCATGCTCTGTCTTCCACAGCAGGGCTGGCAGCCCTGTCTGTTGACTGATTTTCAATACAGCCAAAAACTTTGAAAATGGAATGGAAATCAAACAGTAAATGGAGCTGTGCTCACTTCATCTATCATCTCATAACGTAAATGCATTTGATAGAAATATTGATAACCAAATTACAATTTTTAATCAACATAATGAGAGCATTTCATGTGCTTTCTCTGCAGCACATAAAGCCTATTTTTTATGGTAATGTTAGGCACAGAAAATACTTGGTTGAGGTTAAGAAAAGATGGTATTCATAGTTAAATATTGAAAAAGTAATCGCTGGTTCTAGTAAAACCTAGTCTATACTCTAAACCTAACCACATGTGGACATGAATCCCACTCTGCGGTACCAGAGTCTTGCACTTTGTATGTCCCACATCCACCTTGCCCATCCTCCTATGAATTACGCACCTTGGTGGCTCAGCTGGTAAAGGACGTACCACATAGGTTTAGTCCTAACCGCAGAGGCCATGGGTTCAAGTCTGACCCACGGCCCTTTGCTGCATGTGATCCCCTCTCTCTCCCCGTGACTTTCCTGTCCATCTCTCACTGTCCTATCAGAATAAAGGCAAAAATGCCCACCCCCCTATAAAAAAATATATTATTTTTGGTTATTTTGTTGCACAGTGTGTACATTTTTGGGGATCAGGAATGTGTCAGGCTTAATATATCTGATACCAATATATATAAAAAAAAAAATCCTGAAAAAGGACCAAATCCAGATCCTTTGTATTAGCTTGGGTCACAGCCAAGAATGTACATTAGTGTGATGGAGCATCGTCAACACAGGTTCACCACACTCTCTAAATGTTTATTAGCTTGTTAGGTAACACCTGAGCTTGCTGAAAATACCAATGAAGTCATCCAAAGTCAAGCATGCTCAGGGACAGTATTACACTTTTTGGCACATTTACCAAGTTTTGTGATAGAGCTGTTTTGTGATAACCAGCAGGCATACTCATAACGGTCCATAACACACTACTGCAGAGAGCAACAACATGTAGAGAGTTACATAATAAAAAAATAGGAGGCATTCTGGTCTTCAGAAACATATGAACACTGTATGATCCAGTGGGTTTCAGGTAAATTGATAACAGAGTCTGTTCTTGGATTGGTTGTTGCTACAGGCAATCAATTCTATCGGGCCTTTCTTTTCGTCTGTTCTTGTTCTCTACTGATGAAAATTGGCAATCATGTAATAATCCACTTATAAGCGTGCAAGCTTGTTTCACAGCAGACTCAGCAGTGGTTTTCACTTCAGAGGCCACGACCACCTCGGGCTGCTCTATCATGAGCTCTCCCAGGCCAAACGTAGAGCTCTCATCTTAGAGCTTCCTGTGTAATCCCAGATCAAAGGTCCCAGGGAAACGGGAATGGATTCTCCGCTCTAACAAGCACACTTTCTCAGATGGAAGAAACTGAACCCATTTTTCTTTATCTTCCTTCTGCAGGTTAGCTCACTCAGTGCACTGAAAGATAGACCTTGACATGATAGCGCGGGCCTTGCTCGTAGCAGAACACACAGGAAGATAGGCCTGCGACGCCTCTCCGGACGTTTGATGTCTGTTTTCAGCCCCCCAGTTTTCATGCTCCCCAGAGTAACAGCTGATGATAAGCAAAAGAGCTGGAAATAAATCCCACCAGAATGAGGTGTCAAATAGGAGTCACCAGGATGTTTCAATAAAGCTATTGATATGCATTTAATCTTTAATAATAACACACAACAAAACACACTTTAAAACCTTTTTGTCAGAGCTTTGTTTGGGACACAATCCCAACCATCACCTCTGAAATCAGCGTTTCATCAGGACTTTACTTTAGCAGCATGACCAAAGTCAGCTGCCCAACAAATAGACCTACATGAAATATTACGTAATATAATAATCACAGTATTCCTAGATAATGAAAGAGCAGCATGTAATACCATGCAAGATACAGGAATGAGAGACAGAGTCCTTACTGTAGCATGAAAAAAAGTTCTTAAACCAAGTTATTTTGCTAGACAAAGCTCTCCAGCGCCTATAAGAGGGCAAAAGTTGAAATAATAATGAGCTGGATGGGATGGGTCGGATATGATTTTACCTGCCCTGTTGACTAGGTTTTTGTCTTCCTTTTTTATTATTGTGTTGTGTAAGTGACTCAATAGATGGAAGGGGTGAGTCTATGATTTTTAAAGAGGCTGTAACAGATGAAGTGAGGACAGTTTCTATCGTGGCTGTATAAAACTGTAGGATGATTCTGTGTTTCACTTTTAACAGCTGTCTGAGGAAAAATGGTCTCTGGTCTTTTAATGATCTGCTCTGAGTTCATCTTCCATTTCAGTGCTTTTCTTTCCTTTTAGTTTTTGAATAGAATTAAGACTCACTTAGACTGTGTCAGGGGGAAACAGCTGACCTGGCTCTGCACAAAGTTAAAAAATATGGCTAGGAGCACCTCCAAATCTCACCAATTAACATACTGGATCTCCAAAAAGTACAATTTCAACTTTGAACAGGTTGAGTGTTGAAGCCATTTCTCAACAAAATAACCCTCATCATTAAGTAAGGTGTTAAAATGTACGCAAGTTTTTTCCGATCTACACTATCAACATATAAAAGTAAAATACATGCAAGTGAGAGGCTGTGATGAGCTTCTTAATAACTCTGTCCTGAAAGTATCATTTCAAAATCTGTAAGCCATGTAGTTAAAATACTTTAACTACACTGCTGCTTGCACTAGGTTGACCAGTGAAAGAGCAGAGTGTATCAATAATGATTAGCGGAGGAAACATCAGAGAGAGACTCAGCCACATGTTTGAGCCCCAGTCAGACCCGGACTCAGATGAGGAGTCTGTTGTGATCAAAATTGGCAACTAACAGACGTACCAGAATGGCTGGCACAGTTAGCATCTTTTATTTGTTTATTTTGTTCGTTAGCTTGTTACTGCCAGTGGCTGACAGTCTTAGTGGTTGTGCTAATGTTAACTCTTGGTCTCTGTACTGACAAGGCTTCGGGTCTATTTTGCTCGCCCTCTGTCACCGGGATTGGTTCCTTAGCGATATGACATATGAAACCTTGGCTGTCTGAATCTCTTTTTATGAGAATGTCATTGGTTCATGGCAGTTCCCAGGTGGAAATGCGCAGTCATGGTGTTATGGCTTATTTCTCTGATGATGTGTTTGTTATTATGGACATGTTAACAAGGGTAGAAACTTGATTTTCATCGGAAGTGGTCTTTAGTGCCACCTGGATTCCCTTTTTTATCCACTTAACGAGGAAATATTATTAATAGCATATCTGGCAAGTCGCAAAATCTCGATACTGAACGAATCGCTGAAATGTTCACTGACTACATATTTAATTTGTTTTCCCACAATATTCCCTTATAGTAACTGAAGCATGATTCAACTTTATGGTCATATTTGGGCTTTCACTGCACTTGTTTAAGGTCAGGGAAAGATCATTGTGAAAATGTTTTCTACAAAACTAAGATATTTCCTGAACTTTCACTAAAATGCTTTTGTTGCCTGAACCTAACCACAGACAGGACGCCAGTGACAAAGTCCTGCACTTTATACATTAACCATCCACCCTGACCACCTCCCTATGACTTGTACGACAGGGTTAGGCCATGATTAATATGGGTCAAAAAAGAAGAAAAGAATAAACTAAATAAATGGCACGCGTATTTTCATTGGAGACTGTCCTCCCAACAAAAACGAGAGTATCTGTCATTTCAGAAAAAAGGTTCTATAAAGGCCAATGGTTTTTATGTTCTCAGTGGTACCATCATTCAATATTTGCCTGTTGCACGCCTGCCTGTCACTCTGGAAATCAGGAAAACAGAAAGAGACAAAAACGGAGAGGCTTACTGAGATGGAGGGAAGTGAGAAGGGAAGATCAGAGAATCAAAATCTGGCCCATGTTCAGAGTCTCTGTTTCATGCTCTGCAGCCTTTGAAAATCAGAAGGGCTGACTGGCAGCCAGATCTGAAGTGATGGAGAGGGTGGGGGGGTGGGGTGGGGGGATTGAGGACAAAAAGAAATGCAACAGGAAACATCAGATGGAGGCAGACAAATCTAAAAGGCAAACAGACTCAATAAAACATCAGTCACTTTTTCTCATGTTTTCTACAGCCCCCCAAAAACAGACAAATATAAAAACTGAAAAAATGATGTTGACACCACTTTGAAGTACTCCAAGTATTGCAGTGAGGCGACCGTAGATGAACCCTAATGTCAAAATCAAAAGGCTCCAACTTGAGATCATGATACTGTACAGGCTGTGTGCAAATTGAAACAAATTTTTGATAATAGTTAGTAATCTCTGACTGCATACATTTGCCTCCTGTGTTTGAATGTCCCCACCTGGTTTTCATGGTCTTTGAGTTTCACTCCTTTCATTCATTAAGTCCAATTGTTTGTGGACTGACTTGCCCCTCCTCCCCACTCACCTGCTCGCCTGTTCGCCCCCCCCTTTTGTATTTTGTTTGCCTGCTTGGATTTTGTTTCCTTGTAATTTATTTGTGTGTGTGTATATAAATATATATAGCGCGACACCTTTTACCTGTATATACAGAGGTAAAAACTTGTCGCGCTCTCGGGTCCCTTTTCTGAAAAATCGTGGCAACCTAGTTGTTTACAGAATTGAGTACTTATTACTGTGGGGAACTATTTTCTGCTTCATGTGTGCAGGATGCAAGGGCAAATTAGCACCCTCCCTGGAAATTTCACACTATAAAACATCTTCAGCACAGCAGGTGGTATCACTTCCACCAGGCTGCTAACAACTTTGAGAGACACACTGTGAACCCTAACATTATGAACAAATTGGCGAGGATATTCTAGCATATCAAAGTGCCAATTTATCTAATGAGTGTGATGGTTACTTATTTAAGTGCTGCACATAAAACAAAGCATTGATTTTTGTAAGATGGCCACAGTTTGCTAGGTCACAGTGAACTCCCTCCTTATTCAGAGGTTGTTTTTTTTTTTGTTTTTTTTATATATTGGTTGCTGTTGCTGAAATGTTAAAAAAAACCCACCATGTTAAAAACAAGTTTCTCCTGCCTAAGCTTAAACACTATCATTTCTCCACTATCTGCTTTCAGATAAAGGCAAAAATGCTCCAAAACATAACTTGAAAAAAATGAATAAAACAACAATTTTACAGTGTTCTTCTCAGGGCTGAGAAGTGTGAAATAAGTTGTTCAACTTACAGGTTCTATTCTGGGAAGTTCAAGACATAATTATTCAGACCTAATAGAGAAACTGGCCACCCTGACTATTATTTCCTAACTGAACACCAAAATACGTCACTTCTCCTCTAGAGCGACAAATCAGCATTTTCTAATTTGACGTCCCAATTCATTCATCTGTGCCTTTCAAAATCGTTGCAAATAACTGTTGTAACATAAATCTGTTTTACGATGTGACACTTACATGGTTAAGGTTTGGTTAGGCTTTGAAACACTATGTTAAAGGAAACACTGTGGTTAAGAGCAGCTACCCTCTAGTGTTGCTATTATTTCTATCACTTTTTTTCTCCTAACCAGCTAGGTCTGGTCTGGTCTGGTCTGGTCGGACCGCCTCATCACTTTCGCATCCAGGCTACCCTGATGATATGTATAGCAGAAGGGCATATTATAACCTCCTGTATTGTCAACGCAACAATGGATGAAGCTCTTGGCGAGACTGGTAAGTTAACAGTTGATAATGCTAAAGGCTATGTAGCAATAGTGAAACTTACATATAGCTCCTTTGTTAAATGACTATTTTGTTAAGGTTAGGGAACCTTGATCATTAGAGTTAGAACAATAAGTACAAGGTCAAGGTTATGGAACTATCATGGTCATGTTTCAAAGAAATTACAAGCTACTGGTTTTAAACAGGAGACAAACAGTGACCTGCCATGTTAAAGTCTGATGTTCTCTGGACTGATCCACTAATCCGGACTTTGTCACTCTATGATAAAGTCACTTCCTCTTTTGCTCCTGTCATAATAAATATATCACTGGAGCACAGTTCACTGCTCTTAAAATCTAGTGTTCTTGAATACATTTGTCATATTGTGACAAGTGTATATCAGAAAATATCACCATTAATATTGTAGAAAGAATCCAACTGTATCACTCTGCAGTGAACATTGACATTTACATACTTT
Source organism: Seriola dumerili (assembly GCF_002260705.1). Taxonomy (NCBI): domain Eukaryota; kingdom Metazoa; phylum Chordata; class Actinopteri; order Carangiformes; family Carangidae; genus Seriola; species Seriola dumerili. Next base: position 470,820 of record NW_019175132.1, read on the forward strand.
TATAGATAAAGCCTGCTCCACCCCAGCACCCACCTGCTGTGGTTGCACTCCTGTGGTTACTGCACCATGTTTGTTTCAACTTTACACCCATAGGTGGAGCGGTGGAGTGGTGGAAGGGAGTGGGAGGTTGTTATAACACTCCCTGTATGTTGCTATGCATTTCATGCTGATGTGCTTTATTGACACAGCAGGGAGCATCCCCAAGAATAGACTTGCACTGCCAAGTCAAACTGTACTGCTGTCTCTGTTTGCTATTTGACACCGAAGCTCTTGACAGACCTCTTGACAGTGTGTGTGTGTGTGTGTGTGTGTGTGTGTGTGTGTGTGTGTGTGTGTGTGTGAAAAGTGTATTAATGGCTGCAGTCCCAGAGGGTGACTTTTTTTTTTTTTTTTTTTTTTTTTTTTTTTAACAAGTTTAGAATCAAAATGAAGTGGAAGTACTCATAAATGACATACAAAACATTTCCCAGGGCTGCAATTCAGGTCCACCTGAGAAAAATTGTTTTGGCATCTATTACTCATAAAATTATATTAGTTTATTAATAGATTGGCAGACCAACAGCCAGTCATTAAACAAACTTATAAACTTAGAAATTAGAATACACAAAAAGACAAAGACACAACCAACACAGGAGGCTGACATGACCTACAAAGAGCAACTGGATCAGCAGTCATGTAAACTAAAACTAGAAAGTGTGTAGAAAGCATTAATTGTGTGTCGAGATCTCTAAAGAAAAAAATGCATTTATTCTTGAATTACAGCTTTCTTGTATATAATAGAACTGCAACTTTGCACTGGCTCTCTGGAAAAACTAAACGTCTCTGAAAATACATGTATCAAATGGTATCTTTGTCTTTTACAACCTCCTTTTATATAACACAAGTTATTTAATACAGTTGCACTTTTTGCACCAGCCGTTTTGGAAACGTTTTCCGTTTAGATGCAAATCATTGTTGAATATCCCCTTTTTTTAAAAATGACCTACCAGCTCTTAAACAGCAAGTGAAGGTTGATTTGAACAGGTCTGTCACTCTGTGTTCACTGGATTACTCACCACAGGGAGAAAGTCTTTATGATCAAGAAAGACTTTTTCAACAAAACACTGAACACCCTCTCGTAAAAGTTTGAACCCATCTTTGGAGTGAAGGTCTGATGTTGTTGAATGTGTTGTGTGTGGGAACAATGCTGCTTTTTTTTTCTCTCATGTGGGTGTGGCTTTTGTCACATTATTGGTTTCCACCTACAAACTGCAGCAGACAAACATCCTTATACCATAACTGGCTGTAATTCAACTATTCTACTGCTTCATTCAAAATGATGGTATTCATTTACTAAATACCCCCCAACACACACACACACACACACACACACACACACACACACACACACACACACACACACACACACACACACGAAAGACCTGTGCTAAAAGATGAGAGGAAACACTACTGAAAAGATGTTCTGTCATAACTATACATTTAGTTAAGGGAAGTGTTGATTAATGTCCTTCAAGAGTCTCTCTCCTACATGACTTAAGGTAAAGAATGCATGCAGTTCATTGAACTAATACTGGGTATTTTTGCTAATTTGACCTTCTTTACAAATGACTAATACAGCGAGTTGTAGGGGCAGGAATTAGCAAGGATCATTTGATACATTACAATCCCTAATGTGGCAATTAAATAAGTTGAGTGTGATCCTTTTGTAGATATGTAATATTACGGATTGATTCATTTTGTACTACCCAGTTAGTTTTTTTTAAGGCTGAACCATGCAGTTCATTGATACTGTTGGTGGAAGTCAAAGCAGAATACTGCACAGGTCCAATTTTGAAAAACGACCAGAACTGACCTGTTACCCACAATTATCTCTAAATCAAATCTGAACGCGACATGATCCATAACGTTACTTAAACACATAGTCCAAAACCGTCACTCATTTAAAATCTCATCCAGATTGTACATGATGGCCAGTGTGAGGTTATTTGCCATTCAAGCGTGGGGCACTCTCCCATCCAGAGGTGCAAAAAACACTCGCTTAGACAGCTCCCACTTATTGTTGATGTAATGCAAAGTGACACAAAGATGCGGTAATCATCTGTCCACATATCTAAAGTGACTCCCCGTTGCTATCAATCAGCTACAGTCTCAGTCCTGGAGTACTGATGAATTGGGGGGAAAAAATTGGCCTTTATATTTCTTTATTTTCATTCTTTTACCATGGATAAAAATAGACTGTAATACTTGTTTTTATTTATCCATAGAGCTTATATTAAAAAGGTATCACTAGTTGCACTATGAGGCAGTATTTTTCCTCCTGCATTTGGAGGTGATGTATGGACATTTCTGCTAATGGCTTCACGCTATTTCACTGATCTACATTTTTTTTTTTTTAAAAAACAGCTGTGAAATGCATGTTTGTTAGTCCTCACACAAATTGTTTTGGTGAGTAACACTGAACGTAAATAGAAAATGTATTTGTTTACCACAAAACTCCACAGGGCACCTTTTATGTAGTGTAGATTAACATTTCAGGTTTAGCAATATTGTACAATGCATTCCTCCTGTTCTGAGTAGCGTCATTACAGAAATATTCCGGCAGAGCCGTTTCTTGCTATATGCAGACTATGCAGATGCATAGGGCCCTCGCAGCCACTAGGCGGGCCCAAGCATTGAGTTCAGCCTCAATATATTTGGGGAGAATCAAAATTACCTGTCTTTATTTGTAGCTAGCCAAGCCCCCCTTGTGTGTTTAGTGAAGCACTTATATGCTCAAAAGTTAAAGGAAGGATATAAACAAAACTAAGCTGCAATGACAGGGAAGCTGTGGCTTGTGTTTGTGGGGTAATCAAGTCAAAATCATCACTAGGCTTTCATGCAATGAGTGACGTCTACCTACAGGTATGATGGGATGACTGACAGCCGCATGTCATGTCAGTGAATAGAGAAACGGTTAGCGTTAGTAATGGTATCATGGCATCAAAAAGGACATGTCCCTCTGGTGCAGAAAAGAGAAAACTGAAGAAGAAAAACGCTCACAGGAAAACGGTAAGGCATTTGTTAATAATGCAGATTCACTTATGGGGTGGAGGGGGTAGCTATGATGTTAGCCACTTTTTGAGCAAGTTTGCTACTTTTGTCCTGCTGGCTATAGCTCAGCAAGCCTCAGTTGAATTGATAAGTAACCTAGCTCATCTAGCTGGCTGGGACTGTTTGTATGCAAATAAACCCAGCTTTATCCAGTGTGTGCTTTACGAAAGGCCTAAAATAAAATATCATTTGAATGGACTGTGCTGTGGGACTGATTGACTGAAGTTACACCCGTTGTGTCAAATTATAGCAGGCTGCAGAGCATTTTATTCCAGCAGCTCGGTAACAACACACTTTGGCAGGGAGGGTGTTTTGTTGGGCAAATGTCTGCAATGTCTGCAATACCATCATCCGGTGGGTGTCGCCTCTCAGTCATAGACTTTCTATGCTGTTAGATATGTGCCAAAGTAACATTACTTTAGGATTGCTTTTATGATTATTGCATTAAGTTTAGTGTGTTGTCATTTTATAGGCCTATAATGTGAAGTGTGCTTTATAAATTTTTTAATATTTTTATTAGGCCTATTATTAGTATTATTATTATTAGTAGTAGTAGTAGTATAGCATTATGGATTATTCATGTAGCACTATGAATTTTGAATGATCACTGTGTTAAGAAAGATTGTCCCATTCTCTCTCCTATTGTATTTTGCATATGTATTTTGTGGTTACTTGACAACTCTTCTGACTTAGTTGCAGTCTTTGCCAAATTTATTACAATATTTATTGTGACAATGTAGTTAGCTCATTTGAACAAACCTGCCTATTCCTATAATAGAGTTAAGTTTTTGATGTATCTTTTTATTCAAAAGAACCATAATAACACAAATTAAAGTAAATTTAATTTATACTTTACTGTGTATGACCATTAGTTCTGCCCTCAGTAAGAATACAAGGTAAGACCATATCATCAGTTAGATACAAGTTGTCCATTTTGTAATGGCCTGCAAATATAGGTAAAAATACTCCCTCTATATCATATTGTGCTCATCACTAGTTTACTATCGTTTTTATTACTTTAAAGAGTAGAATGTGCAGATGAAAGCAGAAAGAGCATGAAAGTGACAACTTTGAAATTGGGTTCATGCTTTAAAAGGGACACTGTATATTGCAATATATATATATATATATATATATATATAAAAAACAGATTGAATTTGTGTATCAGTGCAACATAACTGAAATTATATAACATGAATATTTGCTTATGATCAATTTTGCTTGGTAACCTAAGGAGCTTTGTCTTTCCAGGTGCAATTCTGAAATACTTTAGAACTCTAGTCAAAGCAGAGCCAGACAATTTTTTTTTTTTATTTTTTTTTTTTATTATTATTGTTTTAGGTGGGAGGGGAGTTTTATGTTGAGTTATGTTTCATGTTTAAGAACTTTGTTCTCAAAATTTAAAATAAACATTTTTGAGGAAAATGGTGCATGTGTTGCATTTATTGACACAGAGGAGCCTCATTGTTTACCTTTTATTATGATTGTCTGTAGGTTTAAATTGCTTGGCTCAACTTGAGGTGTTTAATTTGAATTTGAGAGAGTTTTTCACGTTTTTACTAGTTTTTCCCTCTCAAAGTGTAACAGATTGATGCATCTCCATGGATCATCTTAAAGGGTTTGGTATCCCGACATCGTACTTTGACAAAATAGGGCCCCCCAAACAGCATCTTGCATAGGGCCCTGCTTTCTGGCAAATGTTTAAGCTACAGCCAACCACTTATTATAATGTTCATTAGTCAGTCTGGAGAGAATGCTTTAATGCTGATCTGCCTCAGTGCAGGTTTAATGCTGTGGAAAACATGAACCCAAAACCTTTGAACTGTTGCACAATCCCATACCATATGTAGCTATGATGCTCCCTTAGACGAACATTTGCAGAAAGTGCCAGCTGCTCTGAGACTGACCCTCTGTAATTTAGTGGGAATCGAGAAATATCAATACACTACGTTGAGCTGTGTCGATTTCAGAATGAGAGGTCTGTAGAAAATTCATCGAGCCCTTTTCCAGCCCTTGTTCAATTTGATCCATGATTGATTCACAAAACATGTCGCCTCGCAAGATGAGACTGATAAAAGAGAAGCCCATAGGTCGTCTATGCAAGCAGCTTATTACAAACTATAGTTATGTTTTATTGTTAGGCGACCTCTAGCAGGTGTAGTAATTATGACAACAACAAAGGAGAAAGGTGACAGAGTATAAACAGCAACAAATCTGCATTAGAAAGTTTGGATGGATGAATAAGGAAACACAGGAGGTTCACAATGGAGGCCGCTGTTGTTTACCATGTTAAACCAATAGTTAATGGTTTTTTTTTACTCATGATTGTTCCACTACTTGTAACACTGCATGTTTATTATTATGTCCATGATGACAAAGGTCCTCTAACCTTAAGAAAGTACCTAAGTGTCTAAACCTAACCAAGGCTGTCTCCTAAATCACTACTCATTATATAGTCAAGTATATAGTTAGTTCGCCATTTTGTAGTGCTGTCTGAATGTATAGCGGTTATTATTATACTCTATATAATTGGCTCATAGTGTCCCACAATGCACCATGAAAAGTAGTGTACAACCGATGGTCACTTACCAAGGAATAGATACCATCATGCATTGCGTTTGCACTGAAAGAAAATGGTGCAGAGGAAACGGCCCAAGAAATGTCCACCAGTGTTTTTTAATTTTGCAGCTGAGCTCAAAAGGCCTCTACAGAGAACACGCAAAATATTAAGCAGCGAATAGTGAATGAGTGTGTGATTTCAGACAGAAACCAAGCAGTTTTTGTGTCTAAAACTAACCAAACCATGACTGTTCAATAACCTTAGCCCCATGTTTCTTATTGTATCCATAACGACAAAGGTCCGGTACGCCTGCCCTATGAGTCATATGTAAGAGTAAAGGAACAAACAGCTTAAATGGTTGTTTAGGTTAAAGGACTTATTGTCCCATGAAATTAGTTTAAATATCATTAGTGGACAGATGAAAATTAACGTCATTTGGGAGGTAGGGAACACAAACTGACAAATTCTAAAGATGCAGCAGAGTGGGGTAAAGTGGGAAATTCACATTTTCACTTTCTGTCTGCACTGAATACACAGCTTGCACTATTGATAACGTCTTATGCATTAGATATGAGCACATGTTGAATGCAAGTCTAGAAACAATGATTATTTGCTGACTAGGGGAAAATTGAGAGTTGTCTTATGGCAACGTATCCGTCACATGCACATATGCCTATACCAGGTTTTTATGCACTCTTGATCTTTCTGGGTAGCAAAGGCAGCAGCACAGAGAGCATGTTCAAGTGTTTTGTTGAGTCTTAAGATAAATGGCACAGTGCAAGAGGCACCGACAGCAGGGGACAAATGTGTGTAAAGGCATCAGCTGAATGACCTTCAGTGACAGACTACAGCTAAAGCTGTGACATGCGTCCTGAGATGGCCTTAAGAGAAAAGGGTGACTTGGTTTCCTTCACCATACTCTGCTGCAGATATGAAATAATACTGAGCTGTAGGGATTAACCTCTCATTCTGTTTTCCTTCTGATGTCTATCTCACATACACACACACACACACACTCGCCCTCCCCACCTGTCATCCTTTCACTTGATTCATTGATTTAGCCCTGTAGGCAAGATGAGAGTGCTGCGGTGGCAGGATGAAGCACTTGCTGAGGGACATGGACATTATTGTAGCTAAAAAGGAGAAATTACAGCTTGTTATACAATTTGCAGGCAGTGGTAGCCTAAAGGCGAGCAGAGTATAGTTCTGATCAGAAGGTCGGCCTGCAACACCTGAGAAGAGTGAATGGTCAACCACCGCTGCTGAGAAAGGCACTTGAGGGATACTTCACTGCCCTTATATCATACTGTGTATCAGCAAAAGACATATCCACAACATTGTCAGTGATCAGTGTATTACTATAGTCATCTATGGCACCCTGTATTAAAAACTGATGGTACAGTATTGCTGTATATACAGTATATGAATTTTTAGCTAAAATTTACTTAGTGTATTATGATTAGTGCATTGTAGACTAATCATTAAATACTCTTGACACAAACTACACTTGAAACCCAAACTACTACTGCATCAGTGTAGCTCACCAGCAGGAAGAAAGCAATCTATAAAAAGAAGCATAGTAATTGCAAAATATATTTTGGTGAATGGGAATTTACAAACATAAGTTGTCACTGTGGGATTAACCGTTTTCTCTTAAGACTACTTCCGAGAGCAAAGTCAAATGAGATGACAAAACAATACAAAATCTAGCATAATTTGTAGTATGATGTTTTTCATTAGCAAAGAAAAAATAGTGCATAAAGTGCATTCTTGAAATCTTATTAAATCTTATTGAGGTTTTCAGTCTCAAATACTCAGACATCTTGTCCCCACCGACAATCCCAGTCACAAGCTTTACAACTTCATTTCCCACTTTTTTTGTTTATATTTTGGCACCATTAAAAAGTATGCCAGTTCCTGGTAGCAATGTACCTATCTATTAACATACAGACAACTATCACTGCGTTGCTTTGATACTGAAGTAAAAGTAAAAACACGCTACTTCTCAGGTTCTAGAGTTATAAGGAGCATCTTTTCTCCGTGATTTTTAAGCTGATTTATGGATGCTCCCTTTTATGTGACACAGGAGATCATGATATCCTCTAGAAATGGAGGTCAAACTGAATTGAAAAATATGTGTAGCACATCCGTGTGTTCAGCTTTGACTGTGTTCTGACTCTGAGAAGGAGTTTTTGATTACAAGAATCGCAGCCTTCAGGCGCAATCGGTTTTATTGTACCTTAATTGTCTCCATGAGCTCTGTTACAGCCATTGCTGCAGCTCCACCCATTGACTGCCAAATCATCAGGCCAAACTATAATAACTTGCCAATAACAGCGGCTGCATCTGTCCCTTTCACTTCACACAGTATCAGTATCTTTTCCCCAAGTCTGTCCCTCTGCGCCTCCTCCTCTGCTCCCCTGACAGTCTGAAAAACTATGAGCTACAGTATAGATTTTTTTTTTTTTTCTAATTTTCTCGTCCTGATTCATGTTAGCAATGATGATGTAAAACAACGTTTACATAACACATGACAATGACTGTGCAGTTCAATCAGCTCAACTACCAGCAATAGCACCACTGTCTTGTTCTGCATTAATTTCAGTAAATATTTCATGAGCTGTGACAAAACAAAACTGAAAATAAACGGGGGAAATCATAGGAGGAGCACAAGCAGAAAACAATTACAGATTGTCACTTAATCATGCCCTGCGCGTGGGAGCAAGCTGACAATACCTTAATTACAATGTCACAAAACTGGGAAGGAGTTGGTTCAGTCGGCCAACTAATGTGGAACTGATTTATTTAAGTGAATACAGAGTATGCACACAGTAGCTATTTGGTGTCTAGTCTCTGACCTTATCACGTCCCACAAGCAAACACTAAGCCTAGCACACAGCCCAAATATATACGAAGCCCAAAACCAGCTATTATATATAATGTATGTGTGGGTACTGGCTGCCATGTGGCCGCTCCCCAACAAAGTAACTATAATCATTTCCGGGAATATATTAACGCACTGAGATACATTGAAATCCAACACCTGTTGTTACGCTGCAGCAGAAAAAGTCACATCAGCAAATGATTATGAGAATAACCATATTAAAATGCAAAGATTCGTGGCTTTAAATCATGTTTTCTTCAGTGATGTACAGTATGTTATGTTGATAAGGAGCAGATAAACTGTAGCAAAAGTGTAAACCATACAACAGGTGCTCAGTAGTTTATCTGAAGTAGTAGCTAAGAGTAATAGAATAACAAAGCAAGTTGTCACATAAACACATATTAGAATCAAAAATTTCTCTGATGTTTAGCTGAATATTAAAACTGGGCATGAACATGCCGCTGTAAACAGGAAGCAGATTGTCCACTCTGCAGTTGGTTGCTTAGTTTCAGAAAATACTATGAACAAGGAAAAGCAATGTCAAAAAGTAAGACAAGAGATTTCTTTACTTGGACAAATCACGAGGTGGAACTGTTACTGAAAGTAGCACATGAGTATGAGCTGGTTATGGTGGTGGAAAACATAGGAATCTTTGCTTTCATCTGTAAAATGGTCACACGACAATGAGACGAATCAGGGAAGGATACGTCATGAATGATAAGACCCAATCCGGGAGCCAACATGGATGCATGCGTCATCATTTCCACAAAGTCTCAGTGTCTGCACATCCAGACTAAAACACAACCACGCAGTTTTCAAACTAAAACAACGACAGCAGCGTTTCCAAAAGAGTCTGTTTTAGTGACAGGAAAACTCTGCAGTAGTATGGACACGAGGCATAAACATAGGAAAAGTGATGCATTTCACAACCCTCAAGCCAACATTCAAACTACCTTTTACTAGAGACTATGTTTTTACTGAGCCAACAGGAAACCCCCAAAACAACCAGCAAAACTACATTGCACTCAAATACTGTGTATTGTGTGCCAAACAACCACCACAAATAATCTCAGCCACAACAATAAAATGCAGTGGAAGTCTCTCAAATTATGCTAATACAAATACAGCACATACAGTACAAAGTAGAAAAATAAGAGCAGGAATTACAAGCCAGAAGACACCACCCCATCAAACTGGTAGCTTCAGAGCTACTGATATCAAACACACAAACAACTAAGCTGAGCTGAGACATTTACTCAGAACATAAGACACATGTTAGCACAAATAGCCTCTTACCTAGAGGTGAAGTGAAGCAGGAAGTAGCTGCGGCCCATGAACACCAAACTCCATCTTCTGGCTTGACGTTGCAGCTGTAGTAGTCTGTAGTCTTGACCAATTCTGTTTCACATAAAGCTGCCATCCTTGGTTAAGGTTATGACTGAGGTTCGGTTATGGTTAGGCAGAGATTGTGTCCCTGACAAATCTGTCCTGAAGCATCAATTCCCAGTGGCCCCAGTTCAAAACCCATGCAGCGCCTGCCCCGGTAGTAAACAGAAAGAAGAAGAAGAAGAAAAAAAGCTTGAATTAGAAAGTATTCAGGGTCACCACAAGTCACACACTCAGAAAGCACTAAATAATTCCCACTTTATATGCTGACAGCAACAGGCACAATTTGACAGATAAACCACTGGTACAACATGACAGAACTGTCCTCCACCAGTAAACTGAAGCACACCAAACACAAATCGATGTAGACTTTAGATTTAGCAACATTATCATTCAGTAGCGTCACTTCAAAACAGCTCCGCACGGTCACTGTGTCATACATTTTCCTTAAAACATGAATACAAAACTGCGCAGACATAACTAGTCGTTAACCCATCTTACCTTCATGAAGTTATCGAGTTACAGAGGATGTTGTCGTCACATTATCAGCTTGATTAGGATGGCTCTCCCTGTTGCTATCACTGAAGCCTCCCGATTGTTCTGTGATAGTGTGCTTCTCAGACAATTCCCCAGCTTGAAGTTTGAAATGCCATAGCAGGAAAAGCACAGGTGTACTTAGTAACATTAATGACTCAGAAGAGTCCTGGTATTGTGAATGCTCACCCACTGGCTGGCCTAGCTTACCCTCAGCCATTGTTAACAGAATTAGCTCCACCTGTAGCTTTCCCTGCTTAGACAAGTCAAATGTCTGCAATGAAAAAAAGGCCAGTTTACAATGCTTGCTAGCAGCTCTGTAACCAGTAACTGCCGCTTCTAACAGTACAATTTAACATCTTCGGTCAGCTTTTGCTCTATACCTCTTTTTCTCAGCTGTCCCTTTCGCTTGCTTTGCAATGTTTCCGTAATTCATTTTCTTTTCTTTTTTTTTTACTCACAGGACTTTAACTTTCTACATACTCTTCTTCACGTTTCCGCATTTTATCAGCGTAATAATCCATTGTGATCAGTCAAGCAGCCCATTGCTGGAAGGCTATGACGGTCTGACACTGCTTAGGGGACATGATCATACTGTTGGAGGACTGATGTCCTTATTTTATGCTACTGCAGCAGCAGAATTAGCAGCAACTTTTTACAGCATAGTTTGAAAATTAACAGGGCATCGACAGCTTGGATAAAACACCTTGTGATTAAGTGTGCATTGGACATAAAATGCAGTAAGATGACATTGTATAGCAGCCTGATTGAGATAAGGAGAGTTTGGGCCATGAAAGTGAAAAGTTTCTTTTTCCTTTTCTTCCAAATGACAGTATACACATATATTTATATCAGTTATATTTATATATATATTCACACACAAACATACATTTCAGTGGTGTGTGGTGACTTTTATAGGTAGGCAAGCAGAACCGAGCAATATTTAGGCTACCATGAACTGACAATGACACTTCAGTAAGTGACGATGTAGAATCCTGCATTTTCCTGCCTCAGTGTTGTTTATCTTACCTGTAGTTGGGCAGCACTGGGGGGAGGAGGGAGCATCGGACATGAGGGATCCTAGTTTTTATTAACTGACTAACAGCCTAAAGTGCACATACATTGCACATTCACAGTTACACAACTAACTTCCAAATAACTAGCTAACTCTGCACCACTTTCTCCCTCTCACCCGCCCGCTACACATACAACCTACGTACTAAGATTCCTGAAAGGAGCTGCAGTACTGCTGTAACAATATTCTGTCACAAGCTTCTCAAACTTACAGCAGACCTCACCCAGAGATGATACATCAGTGTAATTTGCTCTTTTACTCACTTATTATTATTATTATTATGTGCAAGTTTAGTTTCCAACCACATCTGCACAATGCGCAAAAAATATTTCATATATCAATGTATATATATATATATATATATATATATAATATGCATACACCAACACACACATACACATACATAGACATGTGTATGCACAATGCTCCACTTTTGGCTTCATTGCTTCCCACATTGTAATTTAGAGTAGTGTGAGTGAGATTAAGAGTTTAAAATCGTTATCTAGGGAGACCTTGCTGAGAGCTGTTTATTGAATTGACTAAATTCCATGAAGTTATCCTTATTTTCTTTACATTGCATTGAAGTAAATGAACAGAGTTATTGAGATCTTGGTTTTCTCTTCCTTAAAGATATGCAAGTTTTATACTCCTGAGTTGCACTTGATTTGGTCCTTATAGCTGTGAACTCAAACCACATAACTTCCCATTTTTCACATAATTGGTACATTGTTGTATTTCATCCTCGCCATTTGGCAATCTCATAATGCCTTGACTTTTAAAAACCCATAATTCAGATGAAAGATTGAGTGACTCACAGCCAAGTAGAGCTGTTTTCTCCAATGGCCTTTTGAAATTCAGCCAAGCAAAATCTCAGTTAATTAGAACTGAACAAAGATGAGGGAGTGAAGGAGGAACGCTGAGGTTGACAGCGGTTTTCGTGCCCTGGAAGAAACAATGATCTGTTGTGGGTGGTGCTTCTTTGGCACTGAAGGAAAAAAAAAGAAAAGAAAGAAGGATGACACAGAGTGTGAAAGGGGTAAAACGTAGAGTATGCTGTGATCATCAGTCAGTAGTGATTTCATAGACTCACATTAGGAAAATGGAGCCAGATGTTGCAAAGCCCATGGAATCTGTGCGAATATTTATTTGGCTTTGCGAAGAGAAATGACTTTGCAAGAGGTACAGTATTTCATAATTACAACATTTGAATTCGATGTCAAGTAATTTATTCAAATAAATTGACTTGATTATCATTGTCATGTTGTCGCCAAATCATTCCTCTCATTATAATGATTGGTGCTGTTAGGAAAGAGGTCGGCATAGTGAACCAGTGTGAATATGAATGAAGGTTTTCCAGTCCCCTGCAATAATTAAAACCATCTTTACACAGGACTTTGGTTTTGCTGGGGTCTTTCTGTGATTTTCTTCTTTCAGTGGCTCAAGTCATCCTTTTTCTTATTCCCACCTGAATCCTCTATGTTTTCAGTTTATAAAATAAAAAGAATCCTCTGCAAATTACCCTCCACATTTCCCCAAACACATATGTCAACTGATAATAGTGTCATGTCTCATTTTTGTTTTCGCTTTTTCTCGTTTTTTTTTTTTTTTTTTTTTTTTTTTTTTTTTTTTTAGATTTATGCCCCCCTTCTTTTTTTTCCTTCCTCCTCTTGGTCGAGAATTCTTGAGGCTGCCGAAGAAATAATTAATGAGAGCTTTGATAGTACTTTGAGAGCAAATTCAGGCTCATCTAGCTGCTCAGCATGGAGACAATTCAGGCAAGGGCCATGCTCGAATCCATCAAAAGAATACAATCTTGAAAGGTAATGACATGGATGACATGGGTGAGTGAGTATACTCCTAAATCACCAGTTCTGAGTGAATGTGGTGGTTGTTGATAAATCTGTTCTGAATGCTCTGAAACCTGGACAGTACTAAATAGGCCAGCCTGAAATCTCAGCTTTGTGATAAATTGCCGAAGCCTAGATTCAGCATCATGAACAAAGCCCTTTCCAGGATGTATGGAGAGAGGAAATAAACCTGACAGATTCCCACACTGTTCCACTTTTGTTTTTGTTTTTTTTTGCATTGAAACATGTTTGGGATTGTCAAATTAAAGCACATCGTTCTTTGAAAGTCACTCCTTTTCATACCCTTGATGCGAATAGACAAGCTGTTCCATGGGAATTGCTGCTCAAATGTCAAAGCTGATATTCTTTCTTCGACACAAATGGAAACATTACTTTTGGCTTTAAGCGAATGAATTGTCAAAGTGGCTGTTTGAGTATATTTCTCTGAATTTCATCAAATGCTTGGCACTGCTCTATTTCTCCACAGAAGACGATTGGCGGCTGCAAAGCAACCTGATGGTAGCTCATTACTGTTTTTTTGGGGTTTTTTTTTTCTTCACAGGAGAGGCATCAGCTCAGTGTCTCCTCTATTGTCTCAGGAATAATAAGGCGCAGTGGGCTACCTGAACTCGAGAGCCACTTTCACCTTCAGTGTGGCTTGGAAGGGAAGGACATTTATCACCATCAGCACCCACAAGGCTCCGCTGCTCATTCACACATTACCTTAATTAGGATTTTATGAGAGGTCATTCCTCTTACTCTGCCACTTAAAGAAGTGTACTGTAGACATGAAAGGGGCAAAACAAATCACATTTATTATCTCTGCTAACTCACCTAAATTCACAGTGCTTCATGTAGTGCAATAAGAGATGTTTAGAGTGTTACTGTAAAATCGGACAGTAAATGTACTCTCACTGGCAATTAATGAGTAATTTATAGCTTTGTGTTACCAGCAATATCCCATCAGCCCCACCACCACCTCCACCTCCACCATTTTCCATCATCATCAGACTTGGTCACCACAGATGAAGAGCTTAAAAGTGGCATATAGAGTTCATCAAGTCTTCTTGGCTTAATAACAATTTATATACATCTATGGCTCACCATCAGGGATGGTGGATGCTGCTGATGTTGAAGCCTGTGCTGTCCTCCAGCACATTAGCCAGCTGTTAAGTCAAGATGGTAAGGTCGGAGGGCTTTTCATGTTAATGACTGCAAGAAGAACAATGTTTCCATCCAGCAAGCCCTCCAACTTAAACGAGGTTGTGGAAAGGTCATAGTTTGATTAGGTTTAGGCATAAAAACTACTTCTTTAGGTTAAGGAAAAGGTTTTGGGATAAAATAACCTATTTGCTTGCTATATACAGAAGGGCACTCTCTTTCAACAATAAGAAAACATCTGTTCGTTCAACAATTCTTGATCGCAAGTCTTCTGGGATCTCATTTTGCAAGGCATGGTTCACATTAGCAGGGCCTTCTTGTGAGTAGTAAATTAAAAATGTTTGTTTGTTTGTTTTTTTTATAACCTAGACACACACACGCACACACGCACACGCACACGCACACGCACACGCACACACACACACACACACACAAACACACACACACTCCGACCAGCTGATTGTCATTAAAGCGCTGCTTGTAGATGCTTCACTGTGATTAAACAGAACAGAGGATATCGACAGACAGACAGACTTTTCAAGGTTGTAAATAGAACTTTAGACAGTCAGAGAGAGAGAGAGAGAGAGAGAGAGAGCTGAAAGACGTTAACAGCTGTTTCTCCCCGTCTCCTCCTCCTGATTCCTGACTCACCCCTGCAATTACAAAAGTAATTAAGATTCGTCTTCTAGAGATCTATTTCAGGCTGGACCACAGTGGTGGACCAGCTGACCGACTGACCAAAAGCATTGCCATTCCAAGAGCCAAAAATCACATCTTAATACTCTCTTTTCTCTCCCCATGAAACATGATTACTTGTGACCAGCTAATCCTTTCTTCATGTGAACCTGCATTTCTCCTCTCCCTGTGACTCACTGTAGCTAGCTGTTCGCCATCATGGGATGGAGGTGTGTGCATTTGGTGGAAACTTTTTGCTATACTTGCCAATAAATCAAGCCTGACAAGACAGTGATTTGACCATTCTCATTCACAGAGACCCCCCCCCATTAGGTCTGGAGGAACGCTTGAGGTGGCATATCTTTGATAGATCCTGTTAGTCAAAAAATGCTTTACCATGAGTCATTAGACTGTGCGACAGGCGCAGTCAATACCGAGCCAGCATCACTCACCTGTAACTGGGAGCTCTGTTCTCTGGCACTAATCTGGCAATCAGGCTGGATCAGATCGGAAGGTGTCTTGCTTCATCACTCTCCTGTGTACCTCTGTCAAGGGCTCTGTCCAGTTATGCGAGCAGCACCTCAGGGATGAAGAGAGGAGAGGAGAAAAGAAGTTGGCGAAGATCAGGAAATCAAAGGAGAGGCCTCTGAAGCCCTGATGGTTAATTTCCTCTCATTAGTCAGAACCCGAATCCAGACCACAGAAGCAGCAGCGTCATGCACTGACAGCTAATCAACTTCTCATTCATATCAAATGTCATATCAAGGCAGAGAATCTGGGCTCCACATCCATTTAATATTATGTTATGGCCAGATTTGTCTTTTAGCTCAAACAAGTGAATACTCATCATGTCAGCCCTCTATCATCCTTGTCATTCAGAAAATGAGCCCATATCCCCTTAATAAAAAAGAGAAATGAATAATCTAATCTGCAGATATTAGATCTGTCTTATTTGGAGTGGGCTGAAAGAGTAGAGGAGGAGGGGAGGGGGGATTCTAGACTAATTCACTTTTTTCAGCTCTCAGCCAAAGTAGAGCAAACGGTTCTTCTACAGGCATCGTCTCTCTGTGTGCACATCATTAATCAAGAGGCACAAAAATGGAAGTTTGCTGCTTTTACGTCAACAGTGTTTCAAAGAAACACTCGAGCCAGAGAAACGCAGCGTGCTTATCAGCGTACTTACTGCGTGGGAGTGTCTGCGACTATGTCTTTGTTCACTGTGAGTATATACACCTGCACAGAGATTCCTAAATAGATTGTAGTCTTGTGCATTTACAAAGCACATTTTCAATGAGAGGAGATAGGGGAAGAAAGGAGGAAGTTTCCATGACACAGAATCCATGTCTTTTGTTCCACAATGAAGAATAAAGAATCAAAGTATAGAGCAGGCCGCATGGACACATTTTTATCAGTGTTGTGCTGACTCGGCTGAACTCTCCCTCTGAGAGGCTGATGAGAAGGGATGGCCTTGCGGAGGAAGCGACCGGGTGCATCCATAGCTGCCGTTATCATTTGAATCCAGTACTGCTGAGTGCGTAGCTTCGGCCCCCTGCATAGATGGGAAATGACCTGTCTATATCTTCCTGGCACTCTCTTTGTCTCCATCTGACTCCCCAGACCCTTCCTCAACACAAGTTATCGCGACCTTTTGACCTCCCGCACACAAAGTCTCAAGTCTCTGCAGCATAGTTGCATTGTCTAGTGACCTGTTGTGTCTGATCCATGATGCTTTCAAGCAACACAGCAGGAGTATAGCTGCGGATGTCTCCGGTTCCATCTGCTCAGAGCCGCCCAAACTGGCTAAGGCCTGTGTGGCAGATAGGGGGGAAGTTATCACGTAAAGTTGTTCCGGGCATTGTGCCTGTCAGTGATTCAGTATTTTTGGCATGGCCTTTTAATGCTCATGTGTGGGGGGAAAATGCCCTCCACATGAAGGAAAGTGTGACCAAATGTGTGAAAGTTAACTCAGGTTTCTTAATCGCTCTGACTAGCAATTTAAAATGTGCCGCTCACGTGCCAAGACTCTCTTATGAGTAAACACACATGACAATTTTTACATTTAAGGGAAACTGGGGCTTTTCAAAATACTCTGATAGCAGTTAGTGTAGGCCAAATCCATATTTATAAGCGACAGCCAGGCGACATTCTTTGCCTTCAGCAGGCTGTGCAGAGCAGTAAATTGAATTCTGCCACGCAGCTCTCCCTGACAGAATGCTGAATAAGTGAGAGGATCTGTATTTTAGAGAAATGCATGACTGGTGGCCCGCATACACATTAGAATAAAAATGATATGTTGGGTGGAAAACTCTCATGGCACTTGACAGACAGTGCAACTGCACAATAGCAGCTATTTTAAAACTGGACATGACGGAGAAACTGTTTTTAGATTGTCAGTAAAAGGCAAAGATTAATGGTTTTAGGGTTTATTTAGTCTCACAGCTGCTGACTTTAGAGAATTTTATAAAATACTGGAAGGCTTCCAGAGTAGATTAGTGCAATGTAAATAAATATTTTATTTACTCCATTTTCTAATTTGGTCAGAACTTCACAGATTGAATTTTTTTTGCAGCCTGGGAGACAGAAAATGATTCCTTTGGGCTTTTTGTGTAGTGCAGTTGGCAGCCTTTTCTTCCCTGAATTAAATTCTCTGATACTATTGCAACGTGGATTACTATGCATAATTAATAACAGCCACAGCAGTATCATTTATTAAGTCTGACAGAAAATAATTTGGAGCTGCATGCATAGGAATTAGAGCAAGTGAGTTTTTTTTTTTTTTTTCCATGCAAAAAACAACATTGTTGGTATCATTATCTTCCCAGTTATCCAGGTCAGATGAAGGCAATCTTGGCAACCGCCACATGTTCCCCAGCTGTTCCTTGAGGATCCCAAGGCGGTCTGAGGTCAGCTGTGTGAAGCCCCCGATTATTGTTTGGACTGTAAGACCACCAACACACACTGGACATCTAAATAATGTATATAGGGGCCTCTTCTTGCTGCTATTTGGGCCCTGCGAGAGCAGAAATAAAGTGCAGATTTAACATAACATGTATTATTAACATAAACAATTTATTATAAAGCCCCAGAAGGGATTTATAATGGTCACAGTCTTGTATAAGTATCACCCTCATTTGTTGCATCAAAAGTTCACCCAGCAATTTAAAGATCATAAAATGCCTTGGCTTCAGTGAATCAGAGCCTACATAGAGACAACAGGGAAACAACAGGAACAGTATACTGCAATTACAGATAGGGGCTTTAATTAGATGTTTTGTTCTATGTCCTAGTTTAAAATTCCCTAGCTGCCAACTTGGGATTTCTCTTCAGCATGAATCTTCCCTGTGTTCAGCGTCACGCCGCCATGGCTCGATTCATATGTCAAAATGCGCCGCTGCATGCACCATATCCACGGTTTTGTTTTGTTTTTTTTTCTCCTGTATACGCCTCTGTTTTGGATACAGTACTGTAGCATTGCTTCACACAGCCTTCTTTTTTTTTTTGTAAATACAACCATGGAGAGGCGACTTTGATTGGCAGAAATAGCATCAGTGAGTGCAAGCCAAAGGAAAGCTATCCATGCAGGAACACCCACAGAACTTGCAGAACTCTGCTGATTTGTCAAGCGCGCTCAGGCTTGCTTTTGGATATGGATGATAGAACTTAGTTAGAAGAAAATACAGTCTTTTGGCAGTATTGACGAAAAAAAAAAAAAAAGCTCTGAAAAACATGAATTGCATGATTGTCTTAAATCCACTGCGAGTTTTCATTGTGTAGTCGTGAGGCAAAGGCTTTGCGTGGCTGTGGGGTGTTCTGCCCATCACGCTTTTCAACACGTATAAAGTGCAGTCAGTGCAGTGTGTCACAGCTTTTGAAAGTGGGTGCTGTGTATATCCATTTGAACATTTTTAGCTATGATAGATAGATAGATAGATAGATAGATAGATAGATAGATAGATAGATAGATCTTTTTCAACAGTGGCTATAGATGCAGATGTACAGTAGCTATGATGAGCAGAAATAAAAAAAAATAAAAGGCGGTACCTAATGAAGCATCCCAAAAGGCAAGCAGCTTCTTGCGGTTCAGGTCGATGTTTGAAAGCCGAACAGATAACAAGAATAGTTGATGTTTTGACATTTTAAGATGGCTTTTTGAGGCTATTTTTTATGGCATTTCTACTCATTTACAGAGAAGTATAAAGCAACAGGGGTGTGTGTGTGTGTGTGTGTGTGTGTGTGGTGGGGGGTGGGGGGGTGGGCAACACACAAACGTCAGACATGACGCCATGACATCAAAAGCACACAATGCACTCCCCAGATCTTGGTTCTTCTGGCCTTGTTTCTTTCTTTAGGCGGATGTTTTTTTCAGACAGTTCATCTGAAGCTCTTCAGATTTTCTTTTCATTACTTTATGTTTGATTCTGATTCTCCTTCATCCGTTGCTACTATTCAGTTTAAACTGTACATTGCGGCATGAAAAAAAAAACCTTTCCAAAAGGTATTGTTGCCTTTCATATAACAGTTATAGACATTGAGGGAGATAAGGCAAGCACTCGTCTCTCTCATTCTGAGGGAGAGAAGATGCATCACACTTTTCTTTACTTTCATTCACCAGGGTGAAAAATTGTCTTTTGCTCCACAATCAGAAACACATACGACATATGCAGTAGAACACAAGAAACGTGCATATGTGTATGTGTTATATATAACATAAAACACTATTATGTTGAGCAGTTATTATCAGGTTAAATCCAGTTTCACTTCAAATCAGCATTTTAAACTGACAAGAATCTGTCAATATTTTTTTTTTCCACTCCCTCAGATTTACTGAGACAGATTGATAACTCGGGCCCCCACCTAAACTTGTGATGAAACCTTTGCCCTTGGTTGTGAAGTATTGCTAATGTCTGGGGGTGTGTGGCTCATCTGCTGAGACGTTGCCAAGCAGACAACAGATCAATACGATTTGATTCAGCCCTGATGTCTCCCTGCAGTATCATGCGGTACAATATAATACAATTCAGGACAGTGTGATGCAACATTACGAACGTTTTTATTGTAATTCTCATAACATTTTGACAGCTTGGAAAGGGAAAATTCTAATTGGTTCACACGCTAGTTATGGAGAGGGAGAGAGGGAGGGGAGGGTGGTGTTAACATCCTATTTGGATCTCATTCATAAAAGATGAAATTAGTCAGCTGTAAATAACACTTTCAAACAAGCAACTGTTTATTTCTGCAGTGAGATTTTCTGTGTTAACTATGTGAAAGGAATACGTGATTTTACTAGAATAAAAGAGTGAAATTACATACTGTTGTACTCTGGCTGTGTAAAACTGCAAATACTTTTGTAGTTTCACTTATGTCCTAACATCATGCAAGTTTAAACTTCATGCATGATGTAGTATTAATTCACGGTATATTTTGAAAGTACACAAATATATTATCTATATTTCTGCAACATGCCGGATACATTTTTATATATACATATATACATATATATAACATGTATATGTATTTAGCATCAGGATATATAGCATTCACAACAAAGTGATGTCACCACGATGTTGACCTTTGACCGCCAAAATCTACTCGGGTTATCCTCGAGTCAGAATGAATGTTTGTACCAAAGGCAGGCATAGAGGCACAAATACAAACAAAAACAGTCCAGTGTGTGTGTGTGTGTGTGTGTGTGTGTTTGTGTTCCTCTGTGTGAATGTGCCTTCATTTGCATGAGTGGCAGTGGGGTTGTCATTATATGGTTTTTGACACGTGATGCTCATTTTACTTCTGCAGGTTCCTCCTGGTCTCTCTCCTCAACAGCTCTCTAAATTAAGTCATGGGCCTCCAGTGTAGCATTGTGTTGTGTCAGACATAAATGTGAAAGGCCCAAAAGAAGCTGTACTTACAAGCTCAGTTTGTTTGTTTGTTGCCGTCTTAGAGAAAGTGTGTGTGTGTGAGCGTGTGTGTGTGTGTGTCAGACCGATGTCATTTGGGGGTAAAAAGTGTGTGCTGTGTGTGTATGTGTGTTTATCTGTAGGAAAGCACAACTGTGTGACCCATTGTAGTTGCTGGAACGATCTGACCCATAAAGACCACAGATGCTTTAAATTTGAATAAAACACCCAAATTTCAATGAAAATAGTGATCATTAATTACATTTGCAAAGTGTTATTAATAATAATAATAATAATAATATTTAATATTATTTTCAGGCAATTA
Source organism: Seriola dumerili (assembly GCF_002260705.1). Lineage (NCBI taxonomy): Eukaryota > Metazoa > Chordata > Actinopteri > Carangiformes > Carangidae > Seriola > Seriola dumerili. The sequence continues at coordinate 492,251 of NW_019175132.1, forward strand.
TGTGAAAGACAAACCATTTTAGAAAAAGTGAACTCAGTACTGAAAATTGCCTGTTACCAATTATTGTAAAAAAAAAAAAAACTTGCTGTTGCCAAGCCAACAGAGAATGAAATCTTAAGGAGTCTAACTTTAAGCAAAGGCCTTTGTAAATGCTGTTTGCAGATAGATGAATAATAATTTACTGCATCTGTTCAATTTCATCCCTAAGCTCAGTGTGATACAAACTGATTTGATGCACATTAGCTTTATCTTAAACAATAAGCTGGAAGCATGGGCTGAATACTTAAATGAATGGGGAGGTTAAATGGAGGTGTTGCTTTTATTCTAACTCCCACGTTCCAGTGGTAATAACAACAACATCTGCATAAATACTTTTCCTTTGTACCAAAGAGGCTTACAGTTTACACTGTGCTTGAGTCCCACCTGGCCTTGATAGTAGGGCAGGTAGGCAAACCAATTGTGCTTTTAATGAGCATGAAAGTTTCAACATATAATCTACAAACCCCACACATGGAGGCAATTTGTATCTGACCTCTGGTGACCTTGGGAGGTCATTGACCTCAGCATTGCATTTTTCCAGTTTTTGTCCCATTTCTCCATTATCATCATATATATCTTTGCATAAATTGCATTTTTGTTCTCACAAAGATGCTTATTTGCTGCTATGGCCATGTAACATAATGTTGCTTAGAGCACCAGTTTTGCAGGGGGGACTGCAGACCCCCCCATTTCCAGGTGTTAATGTAGCTATGATTGTTAAAAACACTGACATCTTCTTCTGTGTGTTCTATGGAATCACACGACTAACTGGCACATTGGTGAATATTTTGAACAGTTTGGTCTGGACCGCACTTATTATTCCAGGTGGCTCTGTCCTGTCCCAGAGGTCACATCTGAAATGCCTCCATGTCTGAAAATAAACTTCAAGGTTTATAGAAACGCTGAAGAAAGTTTCATGCTTAAGTCATAAAATGCACAATAGCTTCCATATATAAGCTTACCTGCTGCACTATGAAGACTTTGTGTGTGTGTGTGTGTGCGCGCACACACACACACACACACACAAACACACGCACACACACGCCTGCTCTGACTCTGATTAGATTCTTAACTGGACAAAATCTCAGTGCTCGCCCATACAAGTCACAGTTGCATTTGGCAGATGGTATTTAGCAGAATTATCCACAACAGCATTTTAGCAATGTGACACAGAAAACCTGGCAGCAGATTCTCATCAGGCGAAACAAGGAGAAGGAACACTTTCTTCCTTGAGGTGAACATTTCTGAAGGGACCTTGGATAAAGAATACCTAAGTGAGTTTGTGTTCCTTTCACAATAAACACTGATTAGTCAGAAGTCATAATCTACCTTGAGTACCACTTCCTTGCTCTGTTATGAGGGCGGCGTGATGCTGTGCTTGCGGTGCAGTTAATGATGCGGGACAAGTAGGGGCGGGGGGAGGTTAGCCATGTGAGTAACAGTCAGTGAAATGTCTCAGCAACCACCCTAAGTACAGCCTGACAGAGCTGCTAGCATAGTTGTATATTCTTAGTTTTGTTATTATCTCAAACTTAATTTTTGACTTTTGGTCAGTATTTTTTATTCAATAGCCATTCGATGTATTGACATTCTGTGTTTACCTCTCTATGCTGCAGCAAAACCCGCTTAGAATCTCCCCGAGGTATCTTATTAGCATGCTAACGTCATTAGAATACTAACAACATTTGTGTTGTGGTAAAAAAAAATAGCAATTTCTCCGGTAATTGGTACAAATAGTTGGGTAGATATGGTTTAGTGTTTAAGTGTCTTTAATGAATCTACATTATCCTCTCCTTTTGAATGGGATCCAAAAAGTATGAAAATGGTATAAAAAAGTATAAGAGATCACTTCAGGTTTTTGGACCTGACGGTATCTGATGAAAAATATCCATTACAATAACACACACGTTTCCTGTATCAGAAAACTAACATTCCAATTTGAGGAGATCTAAATGAGTTTTGCTGCAACACGGCTTCACATCCATCCAGTGGGAAAGATTTGGTTTTATGTAACATGTGGGGGCATTTTATTTCTGATGAGCAGACCACGGCTGGAATGATTGCCTCACATTAAACAAAGGGAGTTTGCGCAAACCTGACAAGCTTGGCACTCATAAGGGATGATAATGAGAGCAAATCAGCTGATTATACAGAATCCTCCCTCTCAGCAGGGGCTGCTAATTCTGACGCCTGCATGCACAAAATCATTAATCAATGAATGCTTCCAATTATGCAGGAGACAGCCCACTCATTCATTCTTACCTTGCTTTGAGTTTCTGGCCCATTTCAGCAGCAGACAATGTGGGAAAAAGAAAGAGAGAGAAACACAGACAAAATAAACTTTGTTGTGTATTTTAATGTGCTACACTACATTAGGAGGACTGACTCCGGAGTGCCTTTTAAATTTTTTATCTGCATCTGAAGGACAGCCTCATTTTGGTTTTTTACTTTAAAAAAAAAAAGTCCAAACATTTCTTAGAAAATTTAACAATTTGAAAAAAAGAAAGAGTTCATAATCAATATTCTGTCTTTATAAAAAATCTAATGTTTATTATTGATTGATTGGCTGACATATGTTTCCGCATGTTTTAGTTTCATCTCTGAGAAACCTTTGGGGCAGATGGGTCTGAGAGCTTCAGCCAAAGCCATCAGAGGTGTGAACCAAATTCAAAAACACTTCATCACTGACTTTGTGAACACGTGCTGTGGTTGCAGAAGTCATCCAAAATTGACCCAGGATCCAAAAGTGAATGAACGAATTAATCATAAACAAATCAGTTTCCACAGTTTTTAAAGTACTGTTTATTGCTTCAACCTGAAGAATTTCTGACAGCAATAATCTTCCACTTGGTGAAAGGAACTAGAAATGTCGATGAATTTTAACATTAAAATAATTAATTCAGCTCATTTACAGGTGCTACAGATACAAATAAAACTAATTTAGGTTGTTTATCTGCTGTGACTTCAAGGTTAGCATCAGGGCTTACCACCTGGAAATAATCTGAACATGTCCACACGTCTAACATCTGTCTACTACAGACAATTACAAACCTCTACACTAAACAGCAACTGCTTCTGAGTGCAATGGCCGGAAGAAGAAACCCACAAAGGGTGCAATTTAATGACGCTGCCCATCAGGGCATCAATTAGCTCCTCTCCCTGCGAAGAGCCCTCCAGAGCACCCAACAGGAAAAGAACTGCCTGAAAAGGCAAATAGAAAAATTGCAGTAGGAAAAGGGTGAAGTTTTGCCACAGGGTGCACAACAACAAACCGAAAATCAACAGGCCGGAGAACCTTCTAGAGATCAGGGAGAGGCAGTTCAAAGAGAAATACACAAAGTGCTATGAGACCATCACAACGAACGACTTGGAAGCGTCCCGCCTTAAGCGAAGTCTCCAATTCAAAGAGGAGCAGATTGAGGCCTCGGAGCACAACAACCAGCAAAAGCTGAATGAGTTGATGGAGCAGCTCCGCCAGAGGGAAAATCAAATCCTGAAACTCCAGGAGGAGAAAGAGAACCTCTCTGAGCGGCTCACAGAGACCATGAACCAGCTGAGCTGCAAAGGAGCTGAATACAATGCTCTGGAGGAGAAGTTCAGAACAGAGCTCACAGAGCGAGAGACGAAAGTAAAAAAAGATGGAAGAGGAAAAGAAAGAACTGGAGAAGAAGAGCAAAGACCTGGAAGAGGGGAAGAAACAACTGGAGGAGATAAAAGAAAGAACTGGAGAAGAAGAAAGACCTGGAAGAGGAGAAGAAGGAACTGGAGGAGGAAAAGACAGAACTGGAGAGGAAGAAAGACCTGGAAGAGGAGAAGAAGGAACTGGAGGAGGAAAAGACAGAACTGGAGAGGAAGAAAGACCTGGAAGAGGAGAAGAAGGAACTGGAAGAGGAGAAGACAGAGCTCTGTATAAAAATACAGAAGAAGAAGAGGCGTTTCTGGTCTCTAAAGAAGCTGACGACCATGACCGAGACAGAGGTGGAGGAAAAGAAGTTAGAAATTAAAGAAAAAGACAAGGACACACTGAAAGAGGATGAAAAGAATGAGCAGGAGGAAATTAAAAATGAAGAAGAGGAGAAAGAGGAGATGAAAAACAAACAGGACGGGGGATCAGAACAGGAAGACGAGGAGAAGGAGGCACAACAAAAAGAAAGAAAATGAGGAAAAGGCAGAGAAGAAAGACAAAGAAAAAGTGCAGAACACAGAGAAGGATTTTTAGAGGTGGCCACACAAAAAAAAAAAAAAAGCGTGACGGTGACAGCAAGGTGGAGGAGGCTGCTTGTTGTTCAGCTCAGACAACCCGCCCTACCTCCTGAGCCACAGCCGCCCCAAGAGTTGACAAGAGGCTAGTTATCAGCGACTGAACTTTAATTGAACTAAACTGATTAGATATCTGTCTGTTTGATTAATCTAAAAGGTAGATCATATACCAAAGTAAGATTGTCCACGATATAAGATAGTTAGGATTGCTCACACCCTTCTGTAGTACTGTAGTTGCAACGCATTTGTATTTCCATTATAATACACAAACTTTGTTGATATCCATTTTAGGAAATATCACTTGGTGCGACTGTTAAGAAAGGACTAATTTGAGGCTTTTATGTTGAAATTAGTTCACAGACAAGAAAATGCATCATGTACCCGTTTGCTAGTTACCCACGGAAGCAGCAAGCAGGTTTGTAACTCTCAAATTTGGAAGAAAACAACCTTTTTAACTGCTGGTATGTAGTTGCCACATATGGGTATATCATGTGGCATGACCTGGGAAAAGCCAAAAAAAAAAAAAAAAAATCAATATTTCTACAAATGTATACTTTGCTTTCATGATGAGTGTTTGTTGGGAGCTAGCTTGTTTTGTTCAGGTCACCAATTCTGTGCCTGTACATTTTGCCTGAATCATGTGGTGCGACAAAAGACTTGGTTTCATAACCTGGACGAAAGATATTTTATATTTCGTTAACATGTTCATCTACTGTCATCTATCATTAGAACAAAATAAAACAGATTGCACCCCATAGATTTATGGCATGACGCTAAGCTACCAGAGAAGAAAACGGCATGGATTCCATATATAAAGTCACGAGAGCTGCCAGAGAGAGAGAAAAAAGAAAAAGGGAGAAGAAATATAGAGCTGCATCAAGGGGTTTAAAGGGAAGGAAAAAGATGGCAAACACTACATTGGACTGTACATGTAATATTGCAGCAGTTCTGGTTGATGTTGATGAAGCACAATACAGCCACAAGAGATGCCAGAAAATGCAGGTCAAGCTGTGGCAGACCCCATACCTCTGTAAGAGGCTTTTTAATTCACCAGAGTCGTCCACACCAGAGAGAGATCAGAGAAGGAGTACAGCTTCAGCAGACAAACACTGCAAAAGACTGTGGAAGGATAAGTGTACACTGAAAAAGCAGGTCTTACATCTGAGGAAACAGCCAGCAGAGACGAGAAAACTAAATGATAAATTCACAAAGAGGTAGAAGAGGTTAATGGCAAGACAAAGAGTAGGGCCAAGTGAAAAATTCAAGCGAAGGGGGTGCAAGAAACCGTCAGCGGAGAAAAAAGCAAGCTGTTATCAATTTTTTGTCCAGAGATGAAAACAGTTGCCTCTTAGCTGGGGAAAAAAAAAAAAAAAACATCAACACCAAAAATAAACTGAAAATGAAAAGAAGAGCTCTAACAAAGCCCCTGACAGAGCTTCATACACAGTATCAAACAGAGGTGGAACATCTCTTCGTGTCTTATAGACCAACTTGCCAGAACACGGCCGTTGTATATGACGGAGCCAAAAACCAGGGCTTTGGCACCTGATTTTTAATTCAGTCTCTTTGTCAATTTTTATTTTGTTTTAGTCTAGTTTTCATCAGGCATGTTTGTCTCATTTTTGTCATAGACAGAAATATATTCATCTTCTTAGTGTGTTGAGGTAACAGCTATACAGCTAGCACCACTTTAGTGTGCAGTTACCATGGTTACAGGTGTCTATCGCGTGGTCTCCGTGTCACTCTGCTCTGCAGTAATACACAAGCTCCCGTGTCCCGTGGACCACGAAGGCGCAAACTGAAATGTGATGGTCTGGCGTACGGGAGAAGCGACTAAAGCTTTTTTAAATAAAGCTTGAGGTTTTAACATTTGTTCTTTTAGCTGCTCAACTGAGCTACAACCCAATACTTACATTGAAAAGTGTCGTCTTCAGGCTCACCATTGGCTTTGTTTGCTGCCGTATTATTTTCATTACGAAAAATGAAATATTTGTGTTCATGGAAATTTTCATAAAATCTGTTTTAAATAAATTCTTTGCATGGAATTTATTGTTTACCGATCTCTTTAAATACGTTTTTAACTTCATGTCATTTGGAGTAACTATTAATCATGTGGTGTGACCAACAACCTGTCATCAAATTCAAAATATTATAATATAATATATAACTGTAGTCATTTAACATTGATCAGTTTTAAGAAATTTACAGGAAAAAACAAGCTGTTAACTACATTTAAGAAAGCGACTGCAACACCAGAGAACAAGGATATGAGATCATTATTTACAAAAAGAAATTCAAATATCTTTTTTCTACACACTTTATATTACAGTGAATTTGTTAAAATGTTAAGAATGTTAATGAAATAAATCATGGTCACACTACATGACATTTACTAAGGCCACAGCCCATTCATCTAAATGAAAAAACACTAACATCACTTTTTTCAAAATTTGAATTTCTATGTACACTATTTAATCTTAATGTTTTGAAAAATCACAATAGTTATTATTTTTTTTTTGTATTTTCAGATTGGCCTTTTGAAAATCCTTATACATCACTGACCCTATGACCCTATACGTGTCTCTGTGTTATGTCGTGTGAGTGTGTATTGGTATGCCCTGCTCTGCCCTCCCCTCTCCTCCAGCAGGTGATTGTGGCCCAGCTGTCCCTGTTCCCCTATCAGGAGCTGGGGCTTAAATGCTGTTGGAGGAGGCTTGGTCGAGGCCAGTGTGATAGCCATTCGTGCTAGAGAGAGTGAACTGCATGGAGCTGTGGTTGTCGATACGTCGATTAGTGATATTCTTCCTTTCGTGTGGTGGTTAGTTTGTGATTACCCAGTGCTCTACTGCCAGTTTTTCGTTACAGTTTTCGTTGCCTCTGTGCGAGAGCTGGTGTCGCTGGAGGAATTTAAAAACTGCCAGCCCAAGCAGGCTGTTGTTTATTTGACTGAACTGAAAGTTCCTACTCTGCATCAGGCCATTGTCCTAACTGATGAATATGCCCTCATGCACAAAACCACGTTTGTAAAGCGTGATTCTTCGTGATTACCCAGTGCTCTACTGCCGGTCTTTCGTTATAATTTTCGTTACAGTGAATAAAACTCCTTCTTATTTATTGCTGGAATCTGGTTTCCTGTTTCGTTTCTGTTTTGCCCGGTTCTTTATTTTTCATTGTTACTTCCCTTTACTCCTAGACTCTTTCTGGTAATGTAACAGACCCATATACTTTATATGTGAGCACAGAGAGTAGGACAGGAGAAAACAGATAAAGGGCTGAAACTGGCTGACACTAGGCAGAATGTAAATACAATGCAGTGACATCAAAAATATGCTGATTAAGCTATTACGTCATCTAGCGACATTTAGCGACTTTTCGAGCAGGCTTTAGCTACTTTCCATTGAAAATAGTTTGATTAACCATACACGATCCGGCCATTTAGAAGGTTTTAACCTAGTCTTGTTTTATACATTATTAATTTACTTTACATGACCCAAGTCTCCCCTGCTCTCAATATCCAAAAAGGCTTTTAAGAGAACATAGACAGTAAATTTTTCATTTGCACATGCAAATTGTACCGGCAATAAATTGACTCAACATCCATTTTATTGTTTGGGTTAGGGTGGAGGTTAGGGGTTAGTCAGAGAAATGATGTGGTGTCAAATGACACTAAAAGCAAAAATGTGTTAGTGATAACATGCAAAATGACTTAAGGAAAATGGCGTGTTAGTTATATGCCATTTGGTGAGACCAGGCTGGTACACCTCTTTGAGTCCTATCCAATGATTGTGTATAGAGATCAAGATGGACAACGACTCCACTTAGGAAGACTCCACAAAGCAAAGCAAAACTATCCTGGATACGGGTGCAGCCATCTTGCGCTGGTGACATCATCTGGAGCCAGAGTCTTTCCAGTAGTGATTGGTGGGTGGAACCGTGGTATCAAGGTCCCACCCTGATACCACGGTTGTAACCTTGGTACGAAAATAAAATGAACCCTTCAAGATAGAAAATGAAAAAAAAAATTGACATCTACTTTGATTTTTTTTTGGGGTCATGTCCCATCTGCTAACATGGAGGGAGTGGGGTTTATGACCTGTACTGTGGCCAGCCACTAGGGGGTGATCAAGATGTTTTGGCTTCACTTTAAGAGAGCTGTCATGTCATCCATCCTCCTATACAGCCATTGGTCACATCCAAGGGTGGGAGCAAACAACCTACACAGTCATCTAAATTAGAGGACTTGTTGGACAGTTTAAAATATAATCCTCTGTTTCACATTGTGATTGAATTTCATTCGGTGAAAAAAAAAAAAATTAGGCATGACTCAAAGGCAGACTTTATTTAACCATGTAAAACGTATCCATGTATATACTGCAGCTGTCTAGTATAGTTTTGATATTCAGGACTAAGGCTTTATATGAGAATCATGGTGTAATCAATCCCCACAGGCAGGGATTGCATCTATAGTCTAAGGAAGGTGTGGGATATGATAACTTTATGACTTCCCAGCTGCCCTGCCCTCTCTCAAATATCTAATAATTTCCCAGCACTTATAGCAAACAGAAAAATACCATCTCAGTTTATCTCCTGCAAATTCAGTCCCCCCCCCCTCCCAATTTTTGCTGCCAGACCAGCACCTTCCTGCAAATTGAACTTGTTTGTTGGTGCACTTACTATTCTTCAACCACGCTTTAACAGTAATTGGAAGACGGAGAACATTTCCTTCTGGTCCAGATAAATACTAGCCAGTAGCATTCATAGTTGTGATCATGGGCCGTAATTATATACTTAAAGCCATATTCCTACCAGGCTTATTCCATATGCTGTAATTTGCATTCATGCATTTTTCATGTATGCAGAATACATTACATATTAGAGAGATTAGAGGGAGCGTTGAGGGAGTTTGATGCTGAACCTTTTCATCATGCGGTGTTCATGTAGTAATTAATAATTTTTTTTCTTAAAAGAGCATTAATAAAAAATAATCCTAAAGCTAAGGCTATCTCTCAGCTACATATACCATGATGAAGCTTTTACTGAAAAAGAAAAAACCTCAAATTTAGCCGTACAAAACAGCCACTTTTTGTAGGAGCTCCATTCTTTCCAAACACCATTCTCAATAGTGTGATGACACTTGCAGCAGTGAAAATGAGCTCTACATCGCTCTGGATATTGAAACAGCTGCTCCAATTTGCACCTTAAATTCGAGAAAAATGCTGTAAACATCAACTTTACAAATGATTGAAGCCTTATTAATATTAGAGGGTAGAAATTGGGATAAAGCAATAGCTGAGAGTTATTCACATTTTAGCTTCAAATAAGAGAGGTTTGTTGTAAACGCTCTGAAATCCACAGCACTCTCAGTGGGTTTCACTGGGTCCAAATGTTACGATAAAATCTCATATTCAGTGTGAGGCCCCCTCAAAGAACCTCTGAGCTATTATTATGCTCTTTCAAAGGTTGTGAGGTCATCAAAGAAATGCTTGAATACTAGTTCATTAGTGTAGCTTTCATTAAAAAGATGACAGTGTCTTCAACGTTTGCCTTTTTCTACATGTGGTCCGCGCTGCTCATATCACACCCTGAGCGAAAAAAAAAAAATTAACCACACATCGGACCTCCAAGTTGTGTTCACACCAATTCTGGCCTCAGCCACACATTCAGAAGTGGGACACAGCAGACGTAGCCCACAAATGTTTAAAAGCTCTACATGGCACTCCTTGTTAAATATGCTGAAGGTTTTCATGCCACAGAGTGAATCAATGTGCCCCATTTTTCTGTCACAAATCTGACACTGTCAGTACTGAGTAAAAAAAAAAAAAGCAGCTGTCTTTCTGCTTAATGGAACAGACTGGCCTTTGCCTCAGTGTCTCAGGTTCTTAAGTGACCGTTCATTCTCTGTTCTGTCCGCCAATTGTACCAGAGGACTATGAGTGGACTCAAATAACAAGTTCTCATAACTAAAACACAAAGTACGCAATATACTGTATATATGTATGGATGGCAATTAAATCACAAAAAATTTGGTTGGTGACAACAAAAGCACAATTGATAAACCAAAGCATGTACAAAGAACTAAACTACACTAAAACTTAATCATATAAAAGCTGATAATAAAGAATAAAAGGACCGTAAACTTGATGCTAATGTCAGATATACAGTATACAATGATACAATAACAGAAAGGGCTCACACACCTTACTGAGTTTGTAACATTGTGAGTGACTGGGTTACTAAGTAAGTGATTAATAACGGTAGATGTCATTATGGGTTGTGGTTTAAGATTAGCATTACTTCACGATAGGTTAAAAAAGGAAGCATCTACCTTATTAAAACATCAATTCTCAAACTCTTTACAACATGCTGGGCCGGGTCCGGACACCAATGAACACATATTTCTTTGTCAGAGGACGAGTGGAGTGCAGAGTGGCTCTTCTCTGGACGTGGAGTGCTGCTCTCTTGAAACCACTACCAAACCAGCACTTGTTTTGTTGTGTTTTTTTCTTCTCTGCTGCAGCTGCTGACTTCGCCCCCTCTCTTTTGTCCCATTCTCACATTGTTCATCGTATTTTCTCATGTGACTTTTGTTCTCACTCTGTAACAGATGGAATTTGAAGTGCAATGGTAGTAGTTGAAGTGAAGCACAATAACTGAGAAAACAAACAAAAATCTCAAAAAAAGTACACCAAAAATGACTCACAGTAACTGCTGAATGGTGTAACCGCTCTAGTTGAAGACAGTGTAATGAACTGTGTTATCGGGTTTTGTGCATTTTTAAAGATATGGAATCTTGTTTAAAGAATAAATAATTATGTATAGTATTGACAGAATCACTGTGTACAAATCTGCTGATAAACTGATAAATGAAAATGAATCTGGATTACATTATTTAATATACCACATAAAGATATACACTCTGTCTTCACCATAACAGGTAGAAATAACAGACTGTTTTCTGCAAATCAAACCTTTTCTCTGTGCCGTTTTTTGAGTATGAAAATGAAAATGTTTAATATGAATTTAAGTGTATACGCTCCAATTACTGAGTGTTTCTGCACACATGCATGTACCAGTCAGAAGCCTGCGCAAAAGAACTCCAAATTAGAGAGTGTGACTCTGCTGGGGTTGTTTTTCTTTCTTCTTTCTTTAGTTTTTGGCTGCTGGGCAGGAAGGATAACATTTCCTTTTGAAAAACATGCAAGAAGTCACACAGCTCCATGAACTTGGCAGGTCACCTGGTACACTGAATATTGATCAGAGAGGCAATGGTAGCATTTATAAGTAGGAGAGAAAAAAAACAAAAACATTTTGCTGTAAGGATTTTTAAATCCACTTTTGTTATGCTAAGCACAAAAATATCTTCTTCCACAAGGCAGAATTTACAAAGACTTAAATGACAAAAATTTTCATACTGTTTTATTTTTTTCTCTTCAGAGGATGGATCCTGCTATGGATTACACTGTTAAATTAGTTTGAAATATGCTGACAGTATAATGAGAAAAAACTCGAAGTTGGTGGGGAAAGATGGTAGCACCGAAGATAGTTTCCTTCCAACGCTTATATTTGCCCTTGACCTACATTTATTGAACATTACAGATGTTGCTGTAATCACTGCAATTATTTTCAATTTGCCATCATCGCCTCTCTCCTTGGCGAATTGGAGGGAACTCCAAATGAGCAAGACCGCAGAGATTGTCCCCATGAATTTAAAGTGTCATTCTCCCCTTATTTAGATTAGATGAGCCGCAGGTCACCTTTTCCACTGTTCAGAATTTCTAAAGTCTTTAACTCATCTGCTGGGAAACTATCATCAGCCACTGTGGAGTATGTAAGATTAGTTATGCAATGTCAATTACATCAGTCATCAGTTATGGCACAGTGAACATTAGATCAGCTCTGAGTGATGGTGGGGGTATTCTTCATGACCTTCCACTGGTGAAATATCTTTACTTCTTGGTTCTTGGGCTAGGGAGCGGCGCAGGGTTGCAAGAGGTTTCTGTGTCAGGGAGAGAGGGAGTGTCAGGTCGTCTCCGAGCTCCAGGGACAGAAACCAAAGCGGACAGCTGCCAATGTCTGAATGCCCCAGCAAACAGGAAATGGCTAAGAGACACACACATAGCTGTCCGCTGGCATTAGCATGAGTGACAGTCTCACCACCTTCAGAGTCGCACGGACACGCATCTCCATGTCAGACACGGAATGATTCTGAACTACAGGTAGGTGATACAGACATGTGAGGCGACTCTGGTCTGAGGAAGGTGATGCGTCTCCGGTGGCACGAGCGAAGCGCTGGCGGTAGCTGTAGTGCATCGGTAGTGGTCAGGGAGTCTGCTACTGAAAGTCCGCATGCAGCCTAAAATTTGTGACCGTGCAGGCTGTGTGCATTGCAAGTGCACCGACTTTGTACGCTCCACATAACAAAATGAATTCTTGATTTGAATAGTTTGTGCAATGAATTGAATAGTTTGTGCAATGTGCAATCCGGCGTAATGCACATTTATGTTACTCATCCTTGAAACAATGCTTGGACAGCCACACGGGGTTGAACTCCCGCCTTAATTCTCCTATTCTTGTTAAGCAGTGACAGTTCAAGTTGGTGGCGGTAATGCACCACATAATGTGAGTGTGGATTGCGGATTGCGAAATGTGCATGCGTGAAACACAAGACCGATACGGACATCAATTGTAGTGCGAATGGAACCACGAGCACATCCAGGCAACCAGAGAAAAGTCAGCGGCTGCTCTGTGCTTTAGGCTACGTCCATACAAATATATTTCCATTATAAAACAGTGTTTGTAAACTAAAATGATCTCTGTAAAGACAACAGTTTAAGCTCCGTATCAAAATCTCACATTATCAAACCTGAAAATGCATATCATATTATCATTCATGCATGTGTGTGCCCATGTGAACGGGAAGCAGATTGTCTACTTTGCAGTTGGACAGTTGGAGAAAATAATATAGAATTTAATTGCACAACAGCTGCGAGCAAAAACAACATGGTCAGTAACGCAATCCGTTATCCATATTGGATTTTCCACTGGTAGTTGTGACCAATAAGACCCAATCAATTTAAACTGTGTGTGTCCACGTCATCGTTTCAAATGGTCTCCGTTTCTGTCTGTCCAGACTACAATGTAACCCTGGAGTTTCCAAAAGTCTCCATTTTAGGGGCTCGAAAACTGCTACTACTAAAATGTAGTAATGTGGATGTGGCCTTAAATGAGTTGTGTGACCTATTGCAAGCTCAGACCAGACAATTAAACTGGAAACTGGAATAACGTGTAAATGCTAACAGCCCTGGAGAGCCACGTCACTGGAGATACCACAGGTACCTCGATCAGCGGCGGGGGGGGGGGGGGGGGGGCTGCTGTGCTGGTTTGGCCGTTGGTTAACCTCTAGAACTCTCTTTCAACCCACACAGAAATACATAGAGAAGAATATCAAAATGGGAATAAAAAGGAAAAGGAACCCAACATCACTTTTGGACTGACAGACTGAGGATAGAACTGCCACACTGAAATGTTGAACACATAACCTCTTCACAGCTACACATCCCTGACAGTGAGACTCCCCCCAGATATATCAAAGTTCCCCTCCTTCTGATGGCCTGTCCTCCACTCTGCTCCAGAGATGAGATGAGATGAGATGTGAATTTTAAGTGCCCCGACTTTATTACTTTTCTTATTGTTTTAATATTTACATTTAGATGGTTACTTCTGTTGACATTTGCTATCATTCCTAGTTGAATTCTGTAAGTTGGGTACGTTAAATGTATGTAGATAGAGATAGACGTGTCATGTTTGATCTCATTTTAATCACTTGAGCATTAGGTTGACAGGTCTTTTATTCATTGGAATTATTTAATAACAAATAGTGGTTATATGGGATATATATTGTCTTAAAAGTTAGACAATTATCTGGCCTGTGCCGGAAAGCATGCCCAGAGGGGGTGTGTGAGCGTGACACCACTCCCTGCGTACAGATTGCCTAGGCGGCTCTCTAAACCTCTGTCTCTTCCATATAAAAGACCTTCACTGGATTGCAACTTCAGGTTTTACTTTTTACTGCTACTATAACGGTTCTCTTTTGTTACTGGGGCTAGGGGACCGTTCTGTCTCTGCGTTGCTCCGCTAATCTCAACTTCAACGGAAAATTCACCTGCTGCTGCATCCTCACCAAAATACTTGACACCGAGTTAGAAATGCAGCATGCGGGGCAACACATCAGTTCTATAAAGTGGCCTCGGTTTTGTCAGGCAACCAAAAACCTAGAAAATAACTAGTGCCACTAGGCAGAGGAAGAGAGCTGTTAAATGCACACTTTCTCTTCCTACCAGAAACTTCAGCTAAGGTTTGCTTTGCTTGCATCATCCATCCAGTCTCTGTAAATACATGGGTATATTGATTGAAAACAGTCAGTCTGAGGACTCATCCCTTGATCTTTCCGCCACTCTCCTATTCAGCACCCCCCCCCACACACACACACACACACCCACACACACACACACACAAACACACACAGTCAGGTCATTAATCTTCCCGTTATTGGAGAAACGCACTGACATCTCTCCATAAAATGCCACTTAATTTATGCATTATTTATGCCTCATTTATGTGCTCAGGTCCTCCAACTATTTATCAAATGTCCCCTCTTATGTCAAAACATGGAAATTGAGCACCGTTACTCATGATAGTTGCAGCAAACATATCAGTGGACAGGAAGTCACCGGGGACCTCCACTCACTGTCACAAGAAAGGCGGAGGAGGAGCTGCTTTTTAGCTAACTGGCAACCACAAGAGGGACATTGCACAAAGTGATGCAAAGCAGTTCAACATAGATGAATATAGAAAACACCGTTTCTTCTCTGTGATTAAAGTTTTTGTACTCTGTCAGTACCAAGCATGTACCTTCTTTGTTCTCTTTTTTTTTTTTTTTGGAAGTTTGAACTATTGTTTATATGAACAGGTTTTCCGACAAGGCTATATAATGAATAATTCATACAGTAGGAACAGTTTAACTCCAGAAATGGTCCTTACATGAAAAGAGCCTCGTGCGGACTGGGCGCAGCAGTGTGTGACAAGTCAGCAGGAGATGCTACTCCAATCCCCAGCGCTATAACGCCCCCGCCGCCGCCCCGCCCCCAAAAAAAAAAAAAAAAATCCCCCCACTCGCACTTCTCCTATCGTCCCTGCATTGCCCCAGGAGCAAGGTGTGTCACACTCCACGGAGCGCCCAGACACACTCATCTGCACTGCTACTGCAGCTACGCATCACCAGCTATCAAGCTCCACGGGAACCGAACCCTCCGGATAACCCCTGCAACCTCAGATGTCGCTTCCTGACTTGTCAATCTGAATTCTTCTCTAAACTGAAAGACAGTTTTTTGACATATTTCACTCTGGCATCTTCATAATGCCTCGGTGTAATACAGCTCACAACTCTATACTCCGGAGACCTTGGGAAATAGAGGCTAAAGAAAAAGGACAAAAATTATTAAAAGGGAGATTGATAAATATATTTCAGCAGTGTCCCTGCAGGGTTTTTGAACCAACGTTTTTATTGCATATTTCATGCTGTTACACAGTGAAAGGCCGAGAACAGCACTGCACATATGCCGGTTTCCCTTTGCTGGAACTTAACAAGACCTTTTTTCTAATCATCCTGTTGAACTGCTTTACTACTTTGTTGTTTTGCATGTGTCATTTTTTTTTTTCCTTTCACAGTTTTGCTTTGTGGCGTAACTCCCATTAACTATGCAGCTGCTGTATATCCTCTCTACTTTTGTGTTTCTGACATCTGATTTTCACTTCCTGCTTGGAGATTATGCTTTTTTTTCCCAAAATACCGATTCCATGGCTTTTGTTTGCTAAAAAATGATTTTCATTAAAGATGAGGTGGTAAATGGTGGTTATGTTACAGTTGCTCTTTGTGCGTATGTGACAACACATTTGCACACCACTGCTACTGACTTGTGACATAGATTTTGTGCCGTGTACCAAACCCGGAAAAATTTGGCTTCAGAAATTAAAGGTGTGGATTTCTTTTTCTTTGCCGGGCAGCATCACTCTCAGCCGAGCTTGATATATGAATCCATATTTCACACTTGATGTCCCACACAGAGTACGTCTCACTTCAGTGAATGATGCCCGCTTAGACCAAGGGGGAATTTGTAGCTGCATATCTTGCTGTGTGATGGTTTCAGCTCGCTGTGCGCGTTGGGGAATTTTCCTTGCACTCGTGATAATAATGACATTTGGTTATTTTTGCTCTCTAAGCCTTGTCTGACTCTGCACAGCTGAAGTTTTCTGTGTTCCCACTCCAAAAGTGGAGTTTTCCCCAAACCAAATGTAAGTTTCAGTACCTCAGCAATAAAGTTTTTGATTCTTGGACCTTTCTGAACCTTGTTTCTGCGTGAACTGCCTTCCAGGGGTTCACGTCAGTTATTTTCTGTCGTGGAAGTGGAACGTTGGCGATGTGGCATCTTATATGACAGTTAGCTNCCTTTCTGAACCTTGTTTCTGCGTGAACTGCCTTCCAGGGATTCACGTCTGTCTTTGAGGGAATATTGAGTGACTTCTTTCTGATGGACATACATTAGGTCTGATGCATGGTCGCGCTTTCCTCAAGTCCTGTCCAGCTGGTTGATAGCAGCCTCAGTTATGACTTGTTGTGAGGTAAGTTCTGCCCTGAGTGTGGTTTGTTACATCACATTTCTCTTGCTCGACAGGGTTGCTGTTCGCCTTCAAAGATGCAATGGGGTCAAGATTTAGTTATTTTCTGTTGTGGAAGTGGAACGTTGGCGATGTGGCATCTTATACGACAGTTAGCTCCAACCAAGTAACTTGATTGGACGAGAGGCATACCATGAGTGCTGATGTAGAATATAACAAGGTCTGCGGCCTCGTACCTATGACAGAATCACAGCCGTGCTGATAGTCAGTACAACATCACTCCCTCTCGTGTGATATTGCTTAATTGTCCCTGTTCCGTCATTCCAGCTCACATATTGAGTATTTAAATGCAAAAATGTTTCTTTTATTGTCAGAATAGTGTCAACAATTACTTAGCATTAATTTAGGATGAGCAACTATTAAACTAAATGGTTATTGGTGTGAAATGGAAGCAAAGAGACAGGAGCTCCGAGGAAACATGACCTACTCCATTGCTCTACAATGCCCGCCTCCATGGATTCATGCTGTTGACGCCAAATTCTGACCCTACTGTCTGCTGCCTCAGCAGAAATCCAAATCCATCAGACCAGATTACATTTTCCAGCCTCAGATTTAAGTTCTTGGCTGATTGGAGAGGAACCTGATGTGGTCTTCTGAGGTTGCAGCCTCTAGGTTCGATGCGTTGCATGTTCAAAGAACCTTTTCTGCTCTCCACAGTTGTAAAGAGTAGTTATTTGAGTTACTGTAGCCTTTCTGTCAGCTCCAACATGTCTGGCCATTCTCCAAATTGTATAATTGCATGAATAAGCAAACGTACAGGTTTTTTCTAATAAAGTACTTGGAGAATGTACATCCACGTTTACTTGTTCTTCCCTGTCTTTCTTGGCGCATTGCATATTTTGACATGTCACCACCACCTTAAGATCAAAGAATGTGAAACCATTGGCAGGAATGTGTTGCACATCTAAATAGGGACCGATTCATAGATAACAGCTCCATGGCACTAATGGTGGTGAAAAACTCAGCAGGGAACCTCTATGCATGCAAGTCCTATAGGATTTTTGCATTTGTGCATGGGTTGCCGTTTGTTTTCGTGACTATGGAAATGTGTTAATATTATTACTACCTGCAAATTAGGTATGAAGCCGCCAACCATGAACCAGAATGTCCTTAGTTTACCCTTTGTTACATGTCATTTCCCATCTCTCCTCCCATATTTCTGTCAGTTTTTTCCACTGTCACAATGTTGAATAAAGGCATAAAAATGACTCCTAAGTCATTTAAAAAATAATCCAATGTTAAAAGTTGTAATTTTCATGCTGTAAATTTGGTTAAACAGACCCCAGTAGTGATAGAAGTGAAAGCAGAAGCCATTATAATGACTGCTGTGGCAACTTCAAGATTCCTTCTTCCTCTTTCTCTCTTTCTTTTTTTCTTCCTGTCTTTCTGCTTACAGACTTTCTTTGATATTTTGCTGTGTTTTGTTGGTTTGGTGATGGACCGTATGGACGTGTCTGTTTTTTTATGTTTATGTGGTTTTGTGAAAATGAAAACAAAAAAAGTCAAAGAAAATTACTTCTATACCACAAGCAAACACACCTGTGTGTTAATGTTTCTCCCATAAGTGAGCACACTCCATCTCCCACAGACTTGACTGTGAGCTCAAGATTTGACCTGACTCTCCTCCCACAGATGGACGGATCCATAAGGTACTGTTACAGAAGCAAGGGGTCCAATTTGTCAGTTTTCCCCCAAGAGCATGAATCAATGATGAGAGGGCTTAACTCAGCCATGGGGGGGGGGGCAGATGATGCATCTGCATCTTATATAAACTGTAGCAGATGTGGGAGCACTTACAGCACTTGCCCAGCATAAAAATGACATAAAGCAGAGGGTAACAAGGGCACAGATGTTTCCTCTTTGAAGGAAGAAAGCATCTGTTTATCTCTTTGCTTCACTTACCCCGCCATCTCATTTTAATGATGAATGTGTCCATGTTATTATCAGACTGCACTTAAAGATACTGTACGTGTGAAATGTATACAGAAAAGGCAATCACTTGATTTTCAGTCATGTAAGTCATCATATTACACATGTGATAACTACCTTTATCAGTTCATTTAGGGCCGTTCTTAACTGAAGAATTATATTTATACCAGATTTGCTCATTTAAATTAGGAAATAACCCAAATTGTATTTTTATTCCATATTTGCTCTGATGCATATTAATGTGTTGATACAAAAAAAGTTTTTCAAATGTGATGCAAAGGGTGCTGAAACCAAGTGATGTTTTGTATCGTCTACTTTACTATTTTTGATATTGATCCAACAAGCACAGGGGGTTTGGTTGAGTGCAGGAAAGAGACCGCTGTTAGCCCAAGAAGTAATTAACATTTTACACTTTTGATTTTCTCCTCATGTTTGTTTCAAAATATGAAACGATAGATGAGTGTTACATATATATATAATCCATAACTGTTTGTTCTAACACTTCGTTGAAGTGCTTTGATGTTTGTAGTGAGAGAAACAAGAGGCCACAGGGCTGCACTCTTACATGAAACTGAATTATTCTGCGCATTTCCTACACATTTCTCCAAAATTCAGACCGACGTTTTCTGTCTTGGATCTATCTCGGATAGAATTTTAATTAAAGTACTGTGGGTTTGAACAACACAGCGTGAAGTCACAAGTGAACCCCACTTGCATTCGCAGGGTTTAGGCATTAATATTCAAACCATGCAATCTATGCAATTAACACTCAGTTGAGGTGTTACTAAAATTTCAATTTCTGTATCATAATTGCATGCTGCAGAGGTAATGTCAAGAGTAGCCTGTGGACAAATACAGCTGTGATACCAGGGACTGAATTATCGGAATTATGAGTTTTCGCGGTCGTATTCATTTGGTGATTTGCTTGCAAACACTTTGTTATAAAAATGATGTTTTCGTTACTTTCTGGCAGTGAAGAGGGACCAGATGACAGTTGTATGAATCCCCATAATGCATCAAATGGAGAATTAGATTGAGGATTCTGAGGAGGATGACGTTTATGACACTGGAAACTGGATTGATGGTAACTAGCCCCTGAAGATGGGTGTAGGACGGCGGAAATATGTGAGGAAACGTTTAACATGGATAGAAATTGGCAGTGGCATTACTAAAAGACTATTTGATGAGTAAAATGAATAATTAAATAGTAACTCAGTATTAAATATGTTTACAGCGGTAACAACAATAATTCACAAAAGCCGCGTTGGCAAGAGAAAAGGCCCTTGAGTGTTGCTTTGGCCATACATATATTATAAAGTGTCTCCTTGATGAAAGCAAGGAGAAATACGATTGGATTGAACCTGCTTGTGCCCTCTGGCCTTGGGCCTGTTTATTAATACGCATTACTTTTTAATGTCTCATAGTAAATAATGTATTGGAATTGTGACAATATGCAACTTGGCCATTACCTGCAGGCTATCAGATTGATAGCAGAGGCCAGCGCAGGCCTTGGCCTCTTGATGACAACATTAAGCAATAAATTAAAGCGCAGATGCTAACTGTGAGAATTTATAATGCAAGCAACACAGGGGATGATAAGAGCACGTGCAGCCTGGTGCTCACATGGAAACTGAACATACCGTACTGTGTATCCATTTACCCCCCATGAGCCCTCCATTTTGCTTTTGACTTCATACAATTCCATCAATACTTTTTCTGTTGAAAAGACTCCATTGGAGCTATTGTACAGTATGTCAGACATTACTCAGAAGCAATTATCAGGACGGCCAATGATGTCATAACACCAGAAACTGCATTCGTGCCCCCATCACCACCACCACCACTTCTTGGGGAAATGCTTTCTCTCAGATAGTTTATCAGTTGTAAATGCAATTAGCATGCTGCTCACGCTTGTGGCACGACCCGTGACATCATTTTAAGATGTATTCGGGCTTTAAAGACATCTCAAGGTGAGAATATGTGAACATAAGACACCAACTTGCACACACAATAAAGAAACATTACGTTGGAGTTGAACACCCCCATCCTTGTTACTTTTAATTGGGCTTGAACAACTGTCGGTCCGAGAAGTGGCTAAAACAAAGGGGACCTAAGCTGTCCATTCTAAACATGCATCAGTTTACTGATGCCCCTGAACTTTAACTCAAGCTTTCTGTAGTTTGGAACACACCACATGTGTTCTCCATATTCACTACAGCTCTACAGTGTGTACCACATAGTCATCATCATGGTGTTTTAGCAGTTAGTATACTAAATAAAAAAATAAACAAACTTTTTATATGAATAGGAAAATGTGCAGTGTTGGATGTCTAACTTCACAAATGGAAAGCAAAAACATCTTAAGATTGTGATCGATTTTGTGTTTTCTGGAAATATTCAGAGGATTTTTTTTTCTGTCTTTGAGCAGCTCTCCTGTTTTCATTGTGAACGGGAGAACTCTCTACATGAATATTACACTCAAAAATCTTATTTTAACACAATGTCTGGTTCAATTATACTCAAAGGAGCTATTTTGTAAGTTTTGCTATTGCTATCCAATGTTGGCATTAACACCGCTCTTGGTCTGTACGTACAGGAAGACATAGCACTGCTCAGAGGGCGTATTTTAACCTCTCGTCTAAAGACAACGATGGCCGAAGCTCTTTACTATCACCGCCACCCGCAAGAAACCATGTTCAGAAGCAGAGAAAACTTTAATGCTAAGTCTGTAGTATGGATTTGGGACACACTTCTGCGCCATGAAGGATCATTAACATTTCGATATATTCACTTTCAGTTTTCACCTCCGAATAAAGCGGTTCAGATCAAATCTGATGTGGCTTCTATACAACCTGCCTGATCATCTCACTGCTGTGTGTTTCTTGTACCAATGGACTTTATTGTAGCAATTTCATCATATTCCCGAAACTCAGCAGTTACTTTGGTGAGAGTAATGTTATCATAACTGACAGAAATGATGGCTTCAAAAATAATGTTAAAGTAATGAACTGTAATGAGCCTTTAATCATTCTAAAGGGAGGTTGATACGCTTGCTCTGTTGAAGTCATGTTTGTGGAAATCAACTTCCTCGTGAAATCATAAATTGAAGCAACAGGGTCAAGGGATTTCTTTTTTCTTTTCTTTTTTTTCCTGGTTGTTTTTGAGGGCGGTGTCCCACTCCATGCAAAAACTGTTG
This sequence comes from Seriola dumerili, assembly GCF_002260705.1. Classification (NCBI taxonomy): domain Eukaryota; kingdom Metazoa; phylum Chordata; class Actinopteri; order Carangiformes; family Carangidae; genus Seriola; species Seriola dumerili. The sequence continues at coordinate 514,410 of NW_019175132.1, forward strand.
CATAAACTGTTGCACTAGAGATTTCATTATGAATTTAAAGATATTTTTCTTCCACCCCTGTAGAGTCAGCCTCACTCAGTCGTTACCAACCCTCTAACAAAAGCCAAATGCCGCAGCCTCTGGTAAGCTTCATCTGAGGTTCAATTAATTTTCATATTTAACCTAACCTTATTTTGTGATATTGACTGCTGATGCTGTGTTGCACTTCACAACCCCACTCAGAGTTCACTCATATTTGAATGCATGAGCTGAACATAATGTGGGTGTAACTAAAAAAAAAAAAAAAAAAAAAAAAAAAAAAAAAGCCCTGACCGAGTGTGGGCTGGCATCGAATACTGTGTGGAATAACAATGTGTGTGCGAGAGAGAAAAGACGGACCTCTTATCATTTTTTGATACAAATTCTGTGATTTCAGTAAGAGTATGAAAGGAAATATTAACATGCGGTAGCGAAGTGTGGGCTGCCTTGGCATTGAGCTCTTAGGCTAAAAGCAGGAGGCAGACAGAGTGATCTATATGTATGTATTCATACTGTGGGCATCAAGGCAAGCTGGCAGGGGTTGGTGAGAGCATCTGTTCTCAGTGTAATGAGTGCCCACCCCACCCCCCCCTACACACTCATCATTACCAGTGTTTAATTAGAGACATCCCACCCTGGTCGTTGCTGAGGCTGCTGTCAGTCAGGCAGGGAGGGGGGGGGCGGAGGGTGGGAGGGGGCGGCATGACATACATGACACAGACAGAGAGACTGAACATCACAGATAAACAATGCGGGGCAGGAACATGACCTCCGCGCAGCAGATGATGTCGCCAACCACATGATGGCAGTGAACCAGTTCTGGAAAAGGCGAGGTGAAAAATAGGAATAGCTGCTCTTCAGGTGCTGCTTTGCAAGATTTAGGAGGTGAAGCTGCAAACTCTTTCAACCTGCATGCATTATTTATTAGAATAAAAACCAGCAGTCTGACAAGGCTGTCCGGTCTATGCGATGAAGAAAAATTATGCATCACAGTCAAAAGCGATGTGCGGGCTTATTCGTACTCGTGTAACATGTCCTGTTTCTTCTGGTCCATTGTAACACCAGCATATTTGGCTTGTTCCTGCTGTCCTCAGAGTTAGATGTTATGCCGCAGCAGGGCTGATGAAATGGTCCCTCTGGGTGAGATGACCCCAAAATTATTTACATTTTCAGAAATGGAATACCAATAATGTCAGCATGAGTGCATGATCATTTATGTTTAATGTGACCCTGTGCAAACTTCAGTGTTGTTTTTAAATGTTTTTTCTACATATACATTTACTTGACTATATCTAAACTTGAACTTAAACTCCTCTTAGCACTTCTACTCCCAGTTCAACTCCTTTCAGTGCTGGTAAAACTTCATTTTTACAACTTCATATCTACTTCAGCTATTTATTCTTTTCCATACAAAAGACATTTCAAAAGCTGCAAAGACTTCATTTTAAGACACTGAACAAGTTTCAAAAAGTTTGGCAGATGAAAGGACACATACATCTTCTGCCGGTTTTGCCTTTTATCTTCCCTGAATACTAAAAAAAATGGTATTACAGGGTTCTTGAATGTCTCTTTTCTCCCCCTTTGAAATAAATGTAGTTTTTTTTTTTTTTTTAAATCGAACTTTATTATCTTCATAAACTGAATCAGAAACTGATGCAAATCAAATAACTCAGAGGGCTGTATAGCCTAACAGGCAAATGTAACCTAATATGGTGATCATAAGTTTCATTTAATGTTCACAGCTGCACCGCTTTCCACAGAGTATCTATAGACAATGGCAAGTGGTGGCAGTTGTTTTAAATCTTTCATCAAGCTTCATTACTCAGCCTGATTATTATTTACACATGGCAATTTTCCACGTCATTGCTTATTTTTTATTACAAGTAGAAAACCTGCATCCCAGCCAGCACATCTATATCAGCCTCATGGGATTTAATAGTGGTCCTTGTGGGCTTTGAAACAGCATGTGGTTAATATGGACAATTTACCTGAGATCCATGTGGGTTAAGCACTCAGGTCGCCCTAGGCAAACTGACACGGGGTAATTGCACAGGCATGGAGGAGGGCATCTATGGATTTGTCATGGGGGAATGACTACAGGGTCAGAATGGACATCTTATTACAAGATTAACAAAACCATGTCTGTCTTATTGTTATGATCCATTAGTCATTTGTCAGTTGTATAGTTTTTAACTGTACCATGTGGAATCCTCTATTAGAATCAATCACACCATCACAGCAATACATTTTTTCTATGGGACAGTTGATTTACAGAGTAATTAAAAATGTAAAAACATTTTTAATGTTCTTTTCTATAACCTTTTCCTGACACTGATCCCATTGTTTTTCTTTTCACATCGACATACAATTTATATGTCCTTATTAATTATCTGTGTTTATTATGATAAAATAATAACAATAGAAAGCATCAATACATACATCTGGGTAAAAAAAAATCCTGCAGGATCGGTGATTGTTGTCCTCTTAGCACAACAATACTACAAACTGTAAACATACAACATACATAGCTGCAAAAATGAAAATCTGCTTATTATGGTATGGTGGAAGTTTGGTTAAGAAAAAAAATCTATGGACTCTGGTTCAAGATCTCTTTACTTGATATAACGACTCACCTCTGATCATATAACATCCCATCTGGCAAGCAGCGGAATTGGTAGTTTGATTGTCCTCTTTAAAAATTTCACCCCCTGACCCCCCTGACACCCTGCGCGCCTCCTTCGTTGAGGACAGTTAAAGAGATGCTGAGTCAGGCAGGCGTTGGAGGTGACAAATGTTTCTCCATTGATGTTGTGCAGATGATTTACAAGCCCAGTTAACTGGGGAGGTCTGCCAGGCAGGGACTGGATGTGAGTAAGTGAGTGTGTGTGTGTGTGTGTGTGTGTGTGTGTGTGTGGTGGAAAGATGCACTGGGGAGCAAACGTGTATAAATCAGTTGGTCAACAGTTTTCTGTTTAAAATTGAGCTTCACCAAATTGTTTGAAGGCACACTATGACTATGAGTAAGATTACACTTAAGTAGAATTTATCTGTGGATGCAAAGATTGTTGATTAAAAAAATAATTTTAAAAGGTCTGTCCATATAATTTAGAAACATGTAGATCCCTCAGAGAATGCTGAGAACAAAAAATTACTAGAAAGAATCAGAGATATTTTCTGAACTACATTGGATAACATCTACCGTATGTGCTAATACAAAAACAGAAATATAGTATATCTTAAACAACTTGGAAAATCTGTTATAAAGGTAGCATATTATATCTAATGCAAACCAGCCTGAACTACAAATGGACATATTATGCCCATTCAGAAGGTTTCAAGAGTCATTATCATTTTACCACACAGCTCAACACCCACTTGTTTCACTGTCTTGGTTTCAGGAGTCTCACATAGCCAGACCTAATCTCCAGAATGTTAATGGGTGCAGCTAGACCATTCTCCAGCACTGACGCAGTGCCCATTATTATTCTGCTATTGGGGAAGAAAAATGCTCTGGCTTGTTTACATCATCATCTTTAAGCACAATTGTCTTGGGCAGAGATGAGCCTAGGGTGCAGCGACAGCGCCCCTTCAAGATAGTAGGGCCTTTAAGCAGCGAAGGTTTAAGGGACGGCTACAGCGTGATGTGATGATGTAGATTCAATTTCAAAACTTCATACCGTTGGGAAATACTAGTTTGCCGTACCTTGTGATATGTTAGAGAGTTAGCGGGTGATTATACGTTTTTGTCATATTTGACACTGTCATTTTGTATATATTCAATTATACCATGAGTAGTTTCATGGATTTTAAGTATAATTGTTTAAGATACCTGTTAATTTGACTGATTTGTCCAGTTTATCCATAGACATGTCAGCACAAACCTTTGTTAATCCGCCATACTCCCTCTCCAGCCCACAACCTCACAGTGCTGTGCATTGATAAAACCGTGACGCTGTCCATGGTGCTGAAGCAGCAGACAGATTTCTACAAACTCCTCATTTGATATTGAATTGTCCTCTAAAGCAAATATCAAGAGCTCTGTCCCATCTTAAGAGACATATTGTTGCAATGTTCAGTGTGACCTTACAACAGCAAATAAGACACAAAACTGCTGAACGTAAATAAACATTTATTGAACACTGTTGTTTGCATTGTCTGCAAATAGATCTGCACTCTGTCTGCTGTGCACTTATTTTAAATTGAAAAATGTTCACTTAAATGACCACATGTAAACTTGTAAAAAAAAACATGAATGAAAAATAAATAAAGTTTTATTGCACTTGAGAGAACAAAAAATTGTAAACTTACATAAATAAAGAAAAATAAATAAACAATATCTGTATTGTGCAGAGTAGCAGCAATTCTTTTTTTAACTGGGACTGCAACTAAAAACAAAGTCACTTAGTAGTCCCAGTTTATGAGCTGCTAGTTGTAATGCAGGAACTAAAGTTTCTCAGCATTTTCCCCACTGAGCCTGTTCCTTTTCTTCTCATGGTTTAATGGTCCCAATCTCACTGAATACTGTCTCGCTGGGAACAGAGTCTCTGTCTATGGTGTCTGCATACATTTTTTTGTTTAATCGGCCTGGTGAGCATTTTAATCGGCCGATGTCGCTTATGAAAAGGCGCCATTAGTCGGTCGACCACTAGAGGGTAGCTTCGAGGTTGCTGTTGTTTCCCGTAGTGAAGGGGATTTTGAAAATGGTAACATGCATGGGAAACGGGAATAGAGGAGAATGCTGCCTGAAATTGGTGCCCAATGACAGGCTTATACCCACAGCCTACAACCGGCGAGTCAGACTGTAGCTTTAGTGGTAATATGCCAAAATATTTAGACTGCAAAAAATAAAATTTATCAGCATATAGTGTACCAAGATATGTAGAGTGTGAGTTCCCTCATCGAGTACGCCTGGTCTGGTTGATTTACAGGGGAAAAATCATCTAAGAGATTTTGGGACTGTCTATGTGTGGATACATGGGTCTTTCCCATAAATGGCAGACTGGATTTTACATTTCTAATATAGAATAAAAGCATGGCAGTATGATAACATGTAGGCTAATATTTCAGGAAATGTGCTGATAGATAGTGACAGGGGGAGTGCCAGTCTTGACATCAGAGAACAGGTGGGGATTCCAATGTGGGACACTCTGGATCAGTCAGGATCTGGCAGAAATTAAGCTCTAAATATATTTTTCTGTCACTTTAGAGAGGATGGATAGGCATCATACATTACTGGTTTTAGAGGAAAGTCATAGCACCACCCCAACAGGTAAGATTTGAGGATCATTCAGGATATTTCCAGAGAAACCAACAAAATTCCTCAATCTTTCACTTGAAACAGGATTATAGCTTTTTACAAAAAAACTGCTCTTTGGTGAATGCATTAAAACTAAGTACTTGCCTGAATATGAACTCAAATGGAAATCATCACTGAAGGGTAGGTTTAAGTCCACCCTTGCTAAAATCCTTTAATGTTACAAAATGATTTCCTTCCATTACTTACAGACCTTTTGATACCACTGTCTTCTCTTAGCAGCTAAAGGAAAGGGTCTTTAGTGTCTAAGATGCCTGGATCAAGGGAGGGTTAACACTTTTTAAAAGTTTTTTTTTTATTTTTTATTCCAACAGAGAAGAGTTAACTTTTGACAGACAGTAAGCTGGGGTTGATAGCCTACGACTACCATGTCACATTAAACACCATCCTCTAGAGATATTTCCACTTGGAATTCCCACGATGGAATATCTCTGGAATCAGGAATTCTGATAAATTCCTGATGATCAGTAAACTAATCCCTGAGATCTGTTGAAGTGAGAAGGGGTCCATCACAAAACACTGGGATGTCCCTCATCTGGCTCAGTTAGTGACAACTGGGTGTCTAAGAAATAACGGAATCAGCACACTGTAAAAATGGACAGTGGTTTGGTGGAAGGGGTCAGATATAAGGGCTTGTGCATACTTACAGAATTGATAATAAAAATATGGATTTTTATGTTCAGCACAAGTTTTAAGCAACTCTGAAAACTTGGCGTTTGATTTTTTTTTTTCTGAATCAGTCTCTTTATGATGAAGTTGAGCCAGCTATTCAGAAAAAAGTTTGTGTCCTTGTCGTTATTTGTAGCTACTTGTTTCAAACTAGTGATTAACTTAATTGGGCTGCACTTTTAAAAACAAAAGAAATATCTTACACAATAAAGACATAAGCCCCTGTAAATCAGTTGCTGGGAAACATGGTTAGCATTCTCCAATGATGTTACAATGTGAGCACAAGCTGTAACACAATTGGCAAAATTGTCAGTTTGAAGGGGTCAGACAGTATGTTAAAATGGACCATCAATAATTTATAAATGATTGATGGTCGAATATAAATATTTATTTATTTATTTATCTGGATTCCCATTAGCCACTACAAAGGTAGCAACTCTTCCTGGGGTCCACTTATGTAAACATGACATCATAATGCAAAACTAATGTAAATTCAAATCAAAGACTGAAGAGAACAAGATAACAATGACAACTGCCCATGGCACACTCTGTAAATCAGTGGATACAGCTAAAAAAAAAAAAATAGCAGTACCACTAAAAACAGCATGTACAGAGACTGAAGAAATAAAATTTAATAAAAAGTCTAAATTTAAATGTATAGACAGGCTTTAATGCCATTAGATATTTCTTTAAACTCTTTTTAGAATTACTTTTACTCGTTAAATGTAAAAGTACTTTGGCTGTTTTATTTTCTGGCAATTTTCAGTCAGTGCTCAAAATATGCATAAAACAGGAGCAGGGAAATTTACCTGCTGTCAGGGTTTGTGCCAGCCACTGGAAATCAGAGATTTATGACAGCTTTAGCGGACAGGGTCACAGTAGAGATAAAGTGTTGTGTCAGAAGAGGAAGGTACCATCGCAGCAGAGAAGTTTAGTTTTGTGGCCATCAGAGCTCGAGGGGCCCCAGTGGACCAGGGCTTTATTCAGGTCTGTTGGCAGATCTCCCAAAGCCTCTGCATACTTGATATAAGGCCTGACTATCTATTGTGACAACTCCTTATTAACATCTGGCATATTAGTTCTTTTCTCTCGCTCTCTCTCCTCCTTTATATCTCTCTTTTTTTCTATTCCCTCTGTTCCCTCTTCTAAATTGTATATAGAGGGGTGTATTGTCTATGGGAGAGGACATAAATCCACAGAGCTGCTCCAGGCAAGGTCTTCATCACAAACTCATTTCTCATCACTTTACATAAAGTCAGCAGTCTTAACTTCATAATTACACAGGGCGTCAGTGAATGTGGATAAAGAAAATGCTTTGTGCAGGTGCCTGCTGTAAAAGACACATTATATTTTACCATACTGTTTATTCTAGCCCTCAGTTATACTCTTGATAATATGCTATACATTAACCTCCTTTGAATTGATGTAGTTGTTTGAAGGAAAATTCTGGTTGTGGCCATTACGATGCTATGGGTCGTGCTAATGTTGCACTTTCCACCTGCATTGTTGAGATTCTGGAAATTGATGAGTCACACAAAACAGCGTACGTTTGGGCAGTCTGTGTGAGCCCCCTACAGGCTATATATCATCCAAATGCTTGACTCAGAGTCCGAGTGAGTGTCAACACAAAAGAAGCTGCCTGGAATAGGTATTAGGTCTAACTGCATAATGACCTGTATTTTGATCAACTTGACCTCGCTAACATGCTAAATTAAGTCATTACTATTCCTGCGTGACATCCGCCTGTTGCCATTGTCAGTGCCTGCATTTCCATGTTGCTGTTTACAAAGTCAGTGGATTGAAAAGAAAAATGGAATGGAAACACCACTTAGCAAATAAATCATGACGCACACGAGGCGTGTGAATTGAAAGTCATTTAAGCTTCTGCTCCACTGACGAGATGGAAAATGAGTGCAGATGAAAACATCAGATATGTGTGGACTGATGAGGAAGCTTTAATGTTCCTCAAATTACCACTTGAAACAAACATAAATCCCATATGCTGATCACGTTTTCCATATTGTTTTCCATAAATTGTGTTTGACTGATGCTCTTTTAATTATGTTAACTATTGTGTCCTATTCTTTGGCAATGACCTGACCCAAACCTGAAGGTTTTTTTCCTGTACCATCACAGCAAGAAGGTGTAGGTCCCAGCAGTTTCCTCCCACAGAACAAAAATATGCAGTTTATAATAATCGGTGACTCTTAACTGCAGATGTGTGTGTGAGTGGTTGTTTGTTTCTATGTCTCAGCCCAGTGATTGATTAGCACCATGTGCAGTGTGTACCCCACCTCTTGCCCAACGTCAGCTGGGGTAGGCCCCAGTGTCTGCAACCCTCCCAAAACTAAGGTCAATAATAGGTGGACCGTGGACCCCGATGCCGTCCTATCTGCAACTAGTTTTCTGTTTCTATTTTAAGTGGTTGTAGCTTCTCTAGCTTTTATGGGACTGGTCACGTGATACTACTCAGCCAATCACTGTGGCTTGAACGAGTGAGTTTACTGGGGGGTGGGGGCGGGGGGGCTATAAGAGGGAAAGGAAGTGTTAAAGCTGTTTCAATTGTTAAGATGTGTTGATGTTGTTTATTAAAAAAATGGTTCAGACCGTTCAGATGTGAAATGGAGTAAACAAGAAAGAAGAAAAAGGGGAAACTCAAGCTACACTAAAATCAAGCCCACAACCTCAGTGTCATGATGTACTCATTAGAAGTTATTAGCAGATATAACTAATGGATGGGCATTTTTTTTTTTTTTGTACATCTTAAATTACACAGTTCATGTGTCATGGACTATAAAATCGTAGCAGAAATGCCTGCGGTTGCTTGTAGTGAACAAGGTTCTGTCTCACCTCAGGCAAATGTCCTCTAGTCATTTTCAAAATGTTGCAAAAAGGAAGAGGAGAGAGTAATATTCTCTTTTTTATGTGTTTCATATGCATGTTTAATCGCTGGTGTGTGCTGGTTTGTTTCTATTTTGTAGAACAGTTTCGCCAATCTAATGGATTTCTAATGGATTCTGTGCTAACACAGGGGCCACACAAGGGAAATAATCTGTGATGCATCACAGAGAAAGAGAAAATAAAGGAGAGGGCGGAGAAAGAGACGAGTGAAAAATATCTGGAATTTTTCTGATGATTCTGCACTCATACCGTGCGCTTAATTACTTCATTAATTATCCTGCCATGAAAAATTGGGCGATATTTAACAAGTAGTCATTAGTTAATCTTCAGTTACAATGCACAGGCACGAAGGTCAATACTGTGAGTCATTTTAAAAGAAATATATATTCAGATACAATGGCTTTTGAGGTTATGTGTGGAAGGATTTAAGCACGGCCAACCAGGAGCAATTTGTCATTTCCAGACACAGCAAATGACCATTGTGCCTTTTCACACTTTCACAACAGCAAAGCACTAAACCTTTTCCTACGACTCTGTACTGTGCATGTGCTTAAAGCACATATGCTCCCTCTTTAGTCTCCTTTTAAAATGTGCGAACGGAGCTGCATGCAAATGTGTGGTTGACTGTTGTTGCATTCACACACACACACCTTTGTGTTCACATCTGGCACGTACAATATGTGTGTTTCCGTATGTGTGTTATATACCATTTGTGATGATTAATGTCCCATGTCTCCTCTCGGTGATCAGAGATGATATCCTATAATGGCCTTTGTGTTGTAATTTAGCGCCTGCACCCGGAGGGTGTAAACAACCAACACTAGCCTTGAGTGTAACTTGAACAAAGTGATCAAAGCCAGAGAAGAAGAAGCATTCTGCAGTGTACAAATAAATCTTATGCAGTGGCAGAACATGGCTTGTATTTTATTAATGGAAGCCAATTATATTACATCATCTCAAAAAGCATTGTATGTAACGTGTCAGAACTACAGTACGGTGTGAGTTTACTGGGCAAATATTTTAAATTGAGCCCAGTAGAGCTGCCACAGTTTTGTGACTAATTAAAATATTATACAATCATCTGATCATTGATTACTTATTGAGTCATTTGTTGTACAAACATTTTAGACATCCATAGCTTCCAACAACTTTTGTTTTATATATGTTGTATACATATATATATATATATATATATAATTTGTTTGAATTAAAAAAAAAATATATATATTTTCCTTCAGTCTTTACTGGCATAATTGATTAATTGAAAAATGATCAACAGATTAGTAAAAATTGTTTAGTGGGGCCCACAAAATACAATGCAACCTGGGCTTGCCTCTGTGAAGCTGAGGCTTTACGTGACACTAGAGTTAATCCTTGCTACACCGTATCAAAGTTCAGCATATTTGCCTTAAGTCCCTCAAAAGCTTAATTTTTATGTTGACAAATAAGACCTGAATGTTAACTTTCTTCCATTTCATTTTGCTCTGTGCATATTTTGTTTTTATGAAAACACACATAGAAGGTATAAGTATCTTTTCATGGTTCTTGAATGCCACCCTGATTTATTTTACTGTTCCTTATAATCCAATCATCAGTTTAGTTCAGGGCTGATTAAGACAGCTGCTGGGATCAGCTGTTTACCACGTTTCTGCCCTGTATTTGTGGGTTTGATTGTGTAAGCTATGTGAAATTGTGCTGTGATCTGAATAATATTAATTCCTTGCAGCAAATCCTATTGTTTGTTGCTGTTGTCCAATGCATGTACTGTAGGTTCCTGCTGCTGTTTGTTGTTGCCGATTTGCCGCTGCAGAATATCTGTAGGCGTCGTGCACACTGGCATCTGCTCAAACTGATGTAACCAGTGATTCATTTCTCTTCTTGGGAATTTACTGATCAAAATGTGTAGCTAGTGGTAAGTAGGGAGCCAGATGGCATGCAGGTTGGCCTGCTTACTAATGGAGACTATGAATTAAACTTTGTTTACTCTTTATACTAGAGGGCTGCATCAATGTAGTCCAACAGAGACGCAATACAAATGAAGCAGGCAAAACTAATTAAAGATGCGAAAACAGTGTTCCATTAGAGCTGGCTATTGTTTGAAATATTTGATACTTTCAAGAGCATTTTGGCACTAATACCAAAAGAACACATCTTAGCACCAGAAGCCAGATGTCTCAAATTAAAAGGGGCTATTTGTGAGTTTTCTCTGATGCTGAACGTGGTTTATTTCTTGCTGGGAGCGGGAGGAGATGATTGTTGCTTGACGAGAGCCTCAGCTATTGTTGTCTTTATAAAAAAAGGTTATAATAATCCTGAACACGTAACATTTCTTCTAGACTGTAAGTATACAGTTGTTAATGTAAACATTGGCTATGTAGCAATAGCAAATCTTACAAATAGCTGCATTAAACACAAGTAGCAGCACCGGAACTTTGGCTTAAATCATCATGTTGCCAGTTTTACACCATTTATTTAAACAGAGTAAGAAAGAAGAGAGATTCCATGCTGGCATTTAGTACTTGATAGTTTTCGACAGTTGGTGCTATGAACACATTTCAGTTAGTCCCAAAACAGAACTGACTTCCGATTCCCGTCGTTGTTTATCGTCTCTTACGTTTTTTTGCCCATTCCTGGTTTCAGCCGTATCTATAGTTGTGTTTCATGGATGAACCTTGAAGCCTTCTTCAGTCTTCTCTACATTTTTCTGCACCTACGTACATCACAACCTTTAATGATCTCAATAAACCCAACTATAATGGCATATACATTCCTACACAAAAGGCTGCAATTTTCTTTCTCCCTTGAGCTCTTTTTTTTTTTTTTTTTTTTCATTGTAACATGATGAAGCCCTTGAATGATTTCATAAGATTTCATATTATAATTAATCCATTCTGGGCATAAAGTGAATAGTAAGTAATAAAGTCCCCTGTGGTTGGATATTAATGTTACAAAAGTTTTCAGAAAGTTCTGAATGAGGTGGCAGCAGAGGAGGAATTTAACATGTTTGCCACAGAGTGCTTCTCAGAGATAAGTGGCCAAAACACAGCAGGAAGAAAAGCGGAAAAAAAGACCAAAACAGAGAATGAAAAAAAAAACAAGGATATCAGAAACTCCAAGAAATGGGGCCAGAGTGTGTGCATGTGTGTGGGCTAATGGGTGAGTCCGCAACCACACACACACAAACACACACACACACACACACACACACACACACACACCTACACCTGTGTGAGGATGTGAGTGTTGCCCAAGGCAACACAAGAACAGTCTGTAGGAAAAATGAGTGAATTATGGATGCATGAAGGTGCAAATGGAGTGTGTGGCGCAGTCAGAGTTAATGTAGCCTGCAGACTCTGAGAATTCTTAATTATGGACACATAACAGAGACAAGTCCATTAATGCCAAGTTGATCCTTGTATCCCCGTGGAGATATACTTCCTGACATGTCCTGTAGAATTATAGAAGTATGCCTCTTTACATATTTTAATGTACTTTTTTTTTTATTTATTTTTTTTTAAAAAACGTTATCCCTTTAAAATCCTGTATTACATATTTCTACAATGTATCTGTTATGGTTTAGTGACTTTACAGCAAGCTTAACATACTTACAAAGAATGCATGGTGCAAATAAAATGTGTTTAAATTGGGTTAAGGCTGTACTTTGGAGGTTTTTCTCCCTTTGTCGCAAAACAGAAACGATAAATAGAAGTTGACAAATAAACTTAATTTAAAAGAATACAAGATGATAGCAGGTAGATTAAAAAAAAAAACAAAAAAACATGTAGTATGTGAGAACCAACAGTTGAAAACCTCCAATACTGTTAGAGAAGAACTGTCACGCCCCTGGGCTCAATGGAAAACCATCATCATTATCGTGTGGCCCCGTTTTCCAGACACTAACTTTCCATTGTGTCAAGGTGTGAAGGACTATAAGCACTTGAGTACCTAAGCATTCAGTCATAGTAACAGGCGCCTTTTGAAGCAAGTTACAGGTTTACATGCGGTGCTGAGTGAGAGTGATGACTAGTAAGGATCCTCCGGAGGTGCGTTTTATTCCGAGTTCTCTGATTTGAAGCTACTTGCTCGTGTTTACAGCTGACCTGCCAAGAATAAACACAATCTCTCACTGTGTTTTTTTTTTTGAGTTGGATCACCCCTCGAAGCTGAAGGGCATTTGCATTATTTGAACGGCTGTTTAAACGTCCCATTACACTCTGATTCAACATCCTTCTCCTCCATCCTTTACTCCTTTTACTCCTCTGAAAAAATATGTAAGGCGTGAAAAAAAAAAAAAGCAAACAAACAAACAAAAAAACTTTACTGACAGAAGGTGGGCTTGTGGGTGAAGTGCTGCTTTTGGCCAACCTTCATGTGTTGGATTTAAATTCTTGTGTGTGAAAATACTGTGGGTGTAGTTGGAGTCCTGGTTTTTGCTGGCATAAGAATGTTATGATGGTCATATTTTATGTATAAAGTACATACATACTATTTCCCTTTTCCTCGGTTTTAATACCTGGACTTATCACGGAGAATTAGAGTTTATTTTGCATCTTGAAAATACAAAAAACAAAAAGACAGAAAAAGACAGATAAAAAAGCACAGTGGTCTCAGGCTTTTGGACCCCACTGTATGAACAAATGTGATGAATCATTTCTCATCATCCAACTGGCCGGTCTTTCCTGCACCAGGACCAGAAGCTACAGTTCCAAACATCATCTGTTCATTCTGTTGTACATAAACCAAGCTGCAGTGTTTCCAAACACAGACGTGTCCATGTTGCCCTACATAAACACTGGCTGCATTACTTAGCCACGACGCATAATTGCTGTATAAACAATGAGATTCACATAAGATATTCGTCCGGTTTCTTCTGCCAAAAATAAATGGGGGGATGAATAAATAAGTCCCAAACATATGGGTGCTCCTCTGCATCTCATTTTGCTCTTTGTGGCCGTCATAAAGACTTTGCTGTCATTACGCGTCATTTATTCTGATGAAATGCGCAGGTAATTGCAAAATGATGCATATATTGTCACTGTTTGCATAATTTTCCTACTTGATACAAGAGATCAAAGTGGATTTTCTGGCTCAGCAGTGGCCTCATCAGGTGCATTACATTTTCTTTTTTTTTTGTTCCTCTGGGGGAACAAGAGTGGTGAGGAGATTGGATGGCAGGGAAGATGGAGGTGATGAAATAGTGGATGGGGGTCTGGTTGGAGTAGCAGCAGGCCAACGTTAACTGCCCTGCCGCTTCTCCTTGTGCAGGTTTTCTCCCTCCACATCCGAGAGCTGCATGTACGATGATAAATAAAAAAGGAGCACAAACATCGTACTGATGAGGTCGAATAAACCACACCATGATTTCTGTTTCCTGATGCTTAATAAAGTCAGACAACCTTTCCCTCCAGTTGCTGGATGACTGGTTTGCACGACCCCCTCAGCACAACGGCGCCACTTTAAACATCTTTCTTCTTCTCTGCTCAAAGTGAGTCACTTTTTTTTACACGTCAGTCTGTTGAATCCTGGAAATTTCACTTCATGCATTTTTTACATCCTTCATTTCAGCATGGGGTGCCGATGAGATTTCGTACTAATGATTTTGTTGCACCAACGTCATTTAAAGCAGTGGTATAATGGGTGAAACATTCGTATCCACACATTTGATCTTAACTTGTGTTTACAAGTGAAGTCAGAACTTTTGTTGGATTCAACAGTACAACAGTTTAATACTGTGGCCGACAACGGCCCAAGACACTTCCATTAGGAGAAATGAGCTAAAAAACGATGATGAAAATAGAAAACAAATACAACAAAAATACAAACAAACGTGCTACAGGAAGCCAAACCTTGACCTTGGACCAAATGAGAGAGTATGCGGAAAGAAGAAAGATGCAACATAAAAAGGCAATTAAAAATGTGTATGTGTTCCTTTTTACATTTGGACGTAGTTTTTACAATGTTATAAAAGAAATAAAATAACATAGCAAGCATTAGTGTGCTTCTATACGGTCTACAGTTATGCCACTATGAGGACTTCCATTGTGTTGTCTGGAATGCAGCGTTTTTTTCTGTTGCATTAGTGTTTTCGTTTTTGCATCATTTCAGTTACTTGCAGCGTGTTTGCCGTTATGTATGCAATGTATTTCTTTTGGCTTCCTGCAGCACGTTTTTTCATTTTCAGCACGTCTACAGCCGTTTTATCTGATTTGATATTTTCGTCTGTGTTTTTGAATCTGCACCGTTTCTGAATTTGCAGCTCGTTTCTCCTAATGGAAGTTTTTGAGCCGTTGCAGCGTGTAATTGAGCTTTTTCCAAGGTGCTTGTAGGTGAGACAGAAATTCACGATTGGCCAGGACCAGTTGAAAACTCAAAGATTCTTATTTTGGTTTGTGGTGAGATCTAGGTCAAGTCAAGTCAAGGCAGGAAAAAAAAGCGCATCATCACGCATGTTGAGTATCTCAACACTGAACAGTGTCTCTGCAGCAGTGAAAACAACAGCAACAATAAAAACCAAGAAAATAAAAACACTAATGATGTCAGGAAAAAAAAAAAAAAAATGTTAACAAGGAGTTTGTGTTGTGAGTGTGTTTCCTAAACAGTTTGTTCTTGCATAATACATAAGAGGCTCTGTGATTTGCCTGTAATTAGATGATGCTGCATCGCATTTAAGTCACTATTTTCTGGGATACTTGAATAATGTATTTTCCGGCACAGACATCATTTGAGCTGCTAATGACTGTGAGCCTGCCTGATGATGCCTGACATCTGTGGTGGTATGGTCTCCTGTGCTGGCAGATGTCTTGTCAGTCACATTGATGAGCTGTGCGCATGTCTCCTGAAGTTCATTATCCACTGCCTCACAGGTTTTTGGGGAATTATTATGTCCCATCACTGTGATCTTATTACTAGCTGCTATATGGTTTTTGGTTACTAATTTTAAATCTCGCTACTTCTATTTTCATTACCAAACATGTGGTCATTATTTTTAGTATTATTGTTGTTACCCTTGTTTGCTCTTCTTTGGATGATCTGTCTGTGTCTATATGCTAATAACTGATAACTGCCATGTGAACCTGCCTCCAATTTAAAGCCAATACTAATTCACAAATATTTGCATGTGTGTAGGAACAAATTAAATACATATACATTATCACGGGTGTAAGGGTTTGAGGGGTAAAGGGCTGGACCCAAATGCAGCCAACACACAGGAGAAGGTGCAGACAGGTTTATTTACCAAAATAATAAACATGAACGGACGATGTGAACAAACCCAAAACTAAACAGACGAACCGACAATGACAAAGGGAAGCACAAAGACTATATAGAGAAGGGAGGCAAGGGACACAGGTGAAACACATTAGGGCGGGGCAGACAATCACCACACAGACACAGGACCAAGACAGGAAGCAAAAAACACTGACACACACAAGGAACCTAATTACAAAATAAAACAGGAAGTGCAAAAAGCCCAAACAAAACTAACCAAAGCTGTCTGCCATATCAGACCATGACATACATATCACATTAACATACAAAAAAAAAATAGAAAAGAGAGAAAGAAACATTTGGATGAAGCCCAGTGTGCAGCCATCCATGACTCTACTTTAGCGTTAAATGCACTGCACACTTCCTCGCGTGATTACATCCCTGCTCAGGTTGAAGCTGGGTGGAGCTGTGCAGGGGATTCTGTGATGTCACCAAGCGACATGTAAAACTAAGAATGGTGAAGGAGTAAATTGCCCTGGTTTAACAGGTGCACAAAAGCTAACAAAGTGCAAGTAAAATGTCAATCAAACACAGTCCCGAGAAAAACTAGGTAGGAAAAGTGAAAACACCAGTTTGAGTGGACCGTTGGACCTTTAAGGTGAAGTGACTGTTTCAATTCCACTGGAAGCAACCACAGAAAAACAAAACAAAACAAACAAACAAAAAATCAAAGCAACCAACAATCAAACCCTAATATATCTGCAGGGGGTCAACAGTCTTTTTGATCAATAACAGTTGCTCACAGTTGACTGACTGTGTGCTGGGAGTTCTGGCTTTCATTTCCTGTCTGAGTTTTGTGTTTTGAGCGAGTGTGCGAGCACCAGCGGGAGAAGGTTTACTTCAAAAGGCAGGGGGACTTGAGGGAAAACGCTCTCCACATTTCCGCACCTTGCCCCAGTAAGATGAAATCACCATGTTTATTAAATGTTTAATTCTTTATGAGAGGTAGATTTGCCTCTGACTGCTTTGTCTTCACAGCTTTCATGCTCTAGGGATTTGACTCTTTCCCCTCACTCAGGCACAAACACGGAGTTACATTTTTCTTGACTGTTTTTCTTTGTGCTTAAATTATTTGTTTTTTCAAACTTTAAATCAATCAAATTGTCAAAGCACCAAAATCTGACACCCAGATTTGACACATTGATGTGTTCTCATCACCATCAGCGCAGCCGACCATGACCTGTATGTTTATTATGCTAAGCCTTGCTACATGTTTGCATAACTGACTCTGTATGGATATGTGTCTGTGATTCATCCTAGTTACACAGCATAATGAGACAGGCAGATAGCAGACATGAAAACAGCATTTTATGAAACAGCTGCATAAGAAAAAAAAAAATGCACTGTGCCGTACATAACTTGAATGTGCTTAATGAGGCCAACATACCATTTCACACATGCTTGCTAAGACGCACAGTGGAACACACAGGGCTCCTGATGTCACTTTCATAAATCACATTCTTCCAGGTCTGGATTTAAGAGTTGAGCAGATTCTAAAATCCATTTTGATTTCCACGGTGGCATGAGGTAATAAATCATTAAGCACATTCCCTTACGCATCCTCTTAAAGAGCAGTGAACGCCGGCTCGTAAATCTCCCGTGACTTTGCCATCCTCCTGTCCTCGGTCTTGGGTAAAAACAAAGCCCGACCCATTCTCGTCCTAGCGTGATTCACCCAGGCACTTTCAGTCTTTTGATGTCTGAGGAACAGTTATGTTGTAGGATAATTGAAACAAGACCACAAACCACGGAGCAGCTTTTACTGACAGCATGCTTTGATTCTCCTCCTCTGACTTTATGCCTGATACTGTTGCATGCAGTAAGCCTTTGAAGGTTTGAAAAGAGAGCTGCTACACCCCTTTAAAAATACAACACAAAAAGTGTAAGACTGATTTATGTGACTTGTGAGCAGAGGGAAAATGGACTGCATAGCTGTTTTACACCATGGCCAGTGCGGGCAAGAACGCTGTTGAACGGAACAACTGCAATATAAGGAACCTTATTATTATTATTAGTGAGTAATCTTTAATAAAATATGCTAAACGTAATGCATTAACAGACCTGTAGAGTTGAGAATTAAAGGAGCTATTTGCAAGATTTGCTACATAACCAGCGTTACCATTAACAGCTGTTAACTTACCAGTCTAGAGGAAACGTGAATTCAGCGTCAAACTTCATTCTTTTACTCACCAAGAGCTGTCTCCAGCATTAGCATTATCACTTCTTCTTTTTTTACATTTTTTTACTGACATTAGCATGCTAACCAGCTAGCCCTCACCTGGTCTGGCTGTCTCATCACTTTACCGATACCAAGTCACTGTAGCGTCCAGGCTGCCCTGAAGAAGTAGCTACTCAGAAGGCATAGCCTATTATAACCTCTTGTCTTATAAATGCAAAGATGGCTGAAGCTCTTAAAGTCAGATTTCTGTGAGATTTTACAAATGACATGAATTCATGAATTTTTTTTAACTTTAATAAAATACATTTCCTTTCAAAGTAACAGTTATTCACACAGGAAGTCCCCCCCCCGCTTTATTTTTATATGATACAAAGTATGATCATTCATGGTTAAAGAAATTAGAGGCATCAGAATATTGTGGAAGTTTGTTGTATGAAGTTAAGAATCAATTCATTTTCTATTACATTTACTTTGGGGGCAAGTTAAAAGTAAAAAAATGTCACTGTCAGAAGATCAATAACTGGCCTACAATTGAACGTAAAGTATTTGTCTTGAAAGAGCAGCCATTACATGCACTTGCACCATCACATTTATCTAACTTTTACATCCAAACTCGAAACCTGTTTGTTATCTTGTCTCAATGTCAGCGTGTGGGCTGAGTTCAGTACTTCAGTAGCTGACTGAGTCCCATCACTAAAGTACAGTTGTGGAAACCCCGAAGTTCCAAAAGCTGATTTTGTTGGCAACACTTTATTTGGATAGTCTTCCTACAGAGAATTTACAGAGTATTTGTAACATTTTGAACAGGTTATTAGTTGAGATGCAATATTACAACTGTTGCTAAACCTTAAATGGTTTTCTGATTGTTGGTAGAATATTTGTACACACATTGTCTTAAAGCTGTTTTCACCAGGCTTGAAAACATGAGGTACACCACTCTGCCTGTATTTATTTTCAGAGGCAAGCACAAGCAGAAGTGCTGGAAATGTTCTTCTGTCAATCACTTAGCTAGCATACCTAATGAGCTTGCAAACATTCCTGAGAATAAAAATACAGTGCTCTTAATATATTTCAGTCAAAGTTTCACCATGTTTTCCTCTGTTGCTGATGTAACAGGTTAGAAAGAATGCTACCATTACCTGCTTGTCTTCCGTTTTACTTGTATATGACAAATCAAACAGGATATAGGCCTCACCGTCACTGTAGAGAAAAGAAACATGTAAGACGCACAGGGCGGATAAAAACTGAAAATACGAGGGTGCATTAGCGATGAATGCCTGGGATTGAGCCTTTATATTTGTCCCTATTTCTCTATATTACAGTGTCCTTGGTAAAGTTAAAGACTGTCCTAGAAAAAACAAGCCCATAGGTCATTTGTGCAGCAGGTTATTGTGACCCACAGTTAGGTTTTGTTGTTAGGTGACATCTAGTGGCTGTAGTAACAGGACTTATTGTAAAGTTATTCACCATATCAAGTACATTCAAAACCTAGTGTATCAGAACTGACAGTTCTCAAAGAAATGCATAGTGTCATTTCATAATCAGTAATGCAAACCACAAAAGCTAATATACAAAGGCAATACAAGATTTTTAAAATACTACAGAAGAGTAGGATATATAGTATTAAAAATATAGGAATCTTCAACGATCACATTTAATTTTTTCATGCAGGAATCTTAAATAAGGTGAAGGTGCCTGTGTTCTAGCAAAAAACGTAATATGTTTTAAATGCACTGATAAAAGGTTTTGCCTGTCTTTGCTTTGCTCAGGGTGCTCGTACCGTCTGTCAGAGTAGCACGAGCTCCTGCTTTGACTCAAATGGGAACATATGATTTTTTTTAGACCTCTGCCAAATCTGCTAAGTGAAAGTTCAGTTGCACCGCGGTGAAGTCAGCGGGGTGGCAAAGAAAAGTTGGTTTTTCTAGAAATCTCTCAACACGTCTGATCTCAGAAAAGTAAAACCTTTAACGACGTGCAGGGAAGCACGTCTTCAGAGGCGCGGCTAGTGGGAATAGGGAAAACAGAGTGCCTGCAAACCTTAATTATTCACAGCAGGGAGGCTATTGTCTGGCACTAAGGGGGGAGACACAAGAACTAATCAGTGGGTGACAGTCACCATAGGACCTATGGGATTCAGTATCCTGGAATTTGATTTCTCCTTCAGGCCCCTTCCATGGGAAATGTTACCTTCTGGGAGGGGACTTAATGGGTTTTTTGCTTTTGGGAGGATTGGAAACATGACATTTAATGCACCTTTATGCTTGTTAATAAAAGGTACTGACAAACAAAGCAGTTTACCTCTCTCCATGTGATCACAGCGGTACCAACAATCAAACAAAACAGAGTGACAGAGCGAAATAACACAATACACGGTTCAAACAGCAGGCAGAACCTCACATTACACCGCATTACATCTTGTGTAGCAATTTAGGTGATGCAATGTCAGGATTATTCCTATAATACAGACGGACCCCATATGATAATAGCATTATGCGAAATCTCATAAGAAATCTACCTCAACTGCAGCTTATGTCGCAGATCAGCGTTTGTGCAGCTAAATGCAGCTTTGCTGAATTCTCCGGGGGTCTATTGCTGTGTGTTGTTGATGAGATAGGTGTATATGCTGTTCCGTATCTAAATGTGCCATACAAATAAAACTGACATAAATAAAAGCTGTAGAAAACATATTTGGGAGTAAAATGTTAATGTTTCAATACAGTGGTTTCACCCAATGGCATAAACATCTTGCAGTATCTTCATTATTCCTTAGAGTACAAACTCCTCCATTAAAGCAGTTGTGATGTTGGCAAAGATGCTGGGACAAAATGACAAAATGTTATAGCCCAATGAGCTGCGACAACAGCAGTCAATCTGAGAGAAATAGACATATATCTTGTATCTACCACTTCATCTGTGGAAGAAATGAAAGGGAGAAAATTGGAACAAAAGGCAAACACATATTGTGTTTTCTAACATAAAAATAGGGTGTGTGCTTTTCTTGGTTACATCGTACACCATTAAGAGTGAATTTATTGAATCAAAGTCTATCTACCAGCCTTTACACGCCCCTGTCACAGAAGCCTGTCCTGACAGAAGGACAACATGATTGGTATCCTCAACTGTTCATTGAATTAAAAACTGTCAGACAGCACAAAGTGAATAGCAGCTGCACTAACAACATGCCTGGTGCACGTAATTTTCCCCTGTGGATGCTTGCGTCTTGACTGGTTTGCTTCATCCCAAAGTATAATTAACTGATTGCCACAAACACTGTGACATTTATCATCGGCGGTACCGTGGCTTATACTTTACCAACATGTCAAGCACTTAGTTGAAGAAGCAGTAGAGGCAGAATTTGTGCTTAAGGTGTGAGTCGTGTTAGCATTATGTTTTGCATTCCAGCGAAATACCACCAAACATGTCCCTTCAATGTGACCTCCCTGCACCCAAGTGTCCACATAACATTAAGTGAATGATTAATATTGTTAATTCGCTTCTCATTCTTAGATTTAAAACAAAATGAAACTGTTGGCTGTGTTATCATTAGTCAAGCTTCCACGTACTACCGTCTGTATGTTAGTCCAAAGAGGTGAGATGGTTGTATCGGTTTTGATATTAAAAAAGTTAATGAGTAGTTTGAATCTATTTCCCATTCGAAAACTCTGACAACATCAGGAGTTTGTCGGTTAATAAAAGATCTTGCTAAAGCTAACCGCACAGGTACAGTTGTAGTCTTGTACGTTGTAGCGAGATAATTGGAGTTGGCTAATGTTAGCTAATGGTAAACAATCGTCATAATCTCTGCTACATTTTGTAAGCACGTCATCCCATCAGTGTCTGTGAAACTGTTAGTTAGCTTATGTTAGCTTAGCAGCCAAAGTGGCACTTAGAGACCTCAACCAGATAAATGAAGAATATATTTTCTGATATTTTCAATGATCAGAATAACTTGTCAGCAGTTTTTCATTATTACCACATGTGGAAAATGACACAGTAACTATCACTAAATCTAATGCTACCTTTGAATGTGATAAGTTTTGAAAATAAGTAAATTGATATTAATTTTTTTTTTTCTGGCCACTTAGGGGCAGTGGAAACAAACTGTAAAAAAAAAAAAACATTAACATATCATCAACTTCACTAAAAACAACACTGTGAGAGCAGTGAGGGTGGATGAACATGAACAAAATCTGATAATAAACTAAAAATGCAGAGTTATTAATCTGTGGATTATGTAAAAAAATAAAGCATCAACACAATGTAAGATTAAGCAAGCAAGATTTATCAAGCAAGATTACACATACACTCCCTTATTTCTATTATTATGTTATTTTTCTTCAGATATTAGGTGAAGTTAATATTTTTGGAAAATAGCTATCTTGCATTTGTCAGTGTGACAGTATAATAATCCTGACCTTAAAAATCCCTCAGGGCCCAAGAATACTCATGAAAGAGATGATATTATCAGAGATCAAGGATTGACAGCATAATTAATGTCATTACAAAAGTGAGAATGTCTAAAGGTTTCCTCTTATATATAGAATGACAACTGATAATTCCATCTATGTAGGAGTGATTCGCAAATGTATCTGTGAATGTATCTTATGGAAGGGCTTGCTGTCATATTTCTAATGGAAATATAAAATTCACCAAAATGTATAGCTATAGAAGAAAACATGCTGTTTGTGCATGTTCTACATATTTCATTTTCAGTGTCATAGCATGTTTACTTCACCCCATACAGCACAAGTTCAGCCTGGATTTACTACAATATCTACTTCCATTTCCCTTTGCATATAGTTCACTTATGTGTCTCATCTCCATTGACCTTCTCAGTTTTCTTTTTCCTGTCTGCCTGTCTCCACTTACCCCTTGTATTTCTGAACCTGTTTGAATCAACTGAACAAGGCTTCGGGCAATGAAAAAACACAAATCAGCCTTGTCTGGATTTCTCTAACTTTCAATTTCCTCCCTGTTCTTACAGGTCGTGCATCATCTATTTCTGGCCAGCCAGTGTAATGTTTCTTTTCCAAAGAACACAAACAACCTTCCCTTGTCAAAAAGTAATACCGAACTATCAGCAATGTCTTCCAGTGACTCAAGATTCAAAAATCACAGTAGACATTGATTGACAATAATGAAGCCATTCATTATCATCTTTATTTTTCTTTGACAGATGAATTTAATCCTAATAGTCTATGTTCCTTCCACAGATTATGTCTGATCTATAGTCTAACTCAAATATAAATTGAAATCCATAAAAAAATAACCTAAACAAGAAAAGAAACAAGACTTATGAGTCTATAGAGAGCATTGTAGTCAAACACAGTGAAAAAAAATCCCAGATAGATAAACCAAAGCATTTGATAAATTGGTGATCCCGACTTTCACCTTGCACCATTATGATGTCGAAAGTTCAGCTAAGTTCAAAGTTCACAAATACCATATCTGTACCATAATACATTGTAATTCATCCAACAGGTAATGAGACATTTGGTTCTGAGCCACAAATGTCAATCAGCTGGTGGCTGTAGTGGAAAAATCCAGGGATAACCAAATTCATCTACAGCAGAGTTGTCTAGAGAACATGAATCTCTGAACCAAAATTTGTGCCAACCCATTTTTCATAAGTATAGATAGTTCACTAGTGTTTCACTGGTGTTATTAGATGAACACACAGAGGATCATCAAAGATATTAGTGTTCAATCCATCCAACAGCTGCTGATACATCGCACTAAAAAAAAAAAACGTGTCAACCTCCTGGTGGCACGAGAGGAAAGTCAGGAGGCTACATCCTCTGGGCACCATGAACAAATGTTGGTCCATCCAACCGCTGATGAGATTTTTCAGTCTGGACCAAAGTCATCGGTGAACTGACACACTGATATTGCCATCCCTAGAACCACACTTCTAGAGTAGTATAAAGTGATAAAGTATTATATGTTATGTTCTTGTATACTTATATGGCTGAGGATGATGAGAATGTCACTTTTGCATATATTTGGTCATTAGCCAAAGTATTGAGCAAATTAAAATGTTGCTCTGATGACTGCACAAACGTGAAGTGATCACCAAATGATTAGGGTCATTATTAGGGACCAAACAGTTATTACAAATCATCATTAAGGGAACATGGACATGTGTACCAAATTTCATGGCAATCCATCCATTAGTTGTTGCTTGGAACCATACATGTGAATATCATAGGGCCACTGATGGAAAAGACAGGTGATAACTTAAATTACTAAGGTACATCATTTGAAAATCATGAATATTTGTAAAAAAAAAAAAAAATGTGATGGTAAACCATGCAATAAATGCAGAGATATTTCACAGGATAAATCAAAACTCTTGGTGGTGCTACAGGAAAGGTCAAGGGATCCCCAAAGTCATTTAGATTCATTCCACTGTGCACCATGAATACCTTTAAAAAAAAAAAAAAAAAAAAAAAAAAAAAAAAACTGATGATAATTCAGTCTGATAGTTGTTGAGATATTTTCACTGGGGACCAAAGTGGTGAACTGACCTATTAGCCATTTCCCTCCACAGCTGCTAGTGTTGCTAAAAGTGTTTTCACACTCTCAAAACTACTATTATTTACTACTACTACTACTTACTACTACTCCATTAAATCATGTCAAATATACAATATTAAAACATAACTAAATGTTATATAAATGTACTATATTGTTCCCTAATGAACTTATAATAAGTTAATTAAAGCAGTATAAAGAATTAAACCTCCCAGGCCTTGGTAACTGTTTATACTATTTTCTGCAGGTAGGTGGGGAAGTATTTAGATCTTTCTGGAACTCTTATCCACTTTTCCCTGTCCCTTTAAAGCAGAAAAAAGAAAAGTTTTGAGTTTGTCACCGCTAATCAATTACACCTCACACCACCGGGGTTGCTTCTTCATCTGCATTGTCTGCTGCCTTCAGTATTATGAACATCCAGATGTTCTGTGCCATTGTTAATGACCTTTGGATTCCTGGGCGTAGACCCTTGAACACAGTATTCTCCAAGATGCTTGCGGTTTGCAGGTATCCTTGAGGAGTCCTTCTGTTCATCCATCCATCCATATCCATACCACTCATCCTTATAGGGTCGCGTGGGGGGCTGGAGCCAATTCTAGCTAACACTGGGCGAAGGTGGGGTACACCCGTCGCCAGTCTGTCACAGGGCTGACATATAGAGACAAACTACCATTCACACTAACATTCACACCTATGGGTAATTTATAGTCACCAAATTAAACGAACTTGCATGTCTTTGGACTGTGGGGGGAAGCCGGAGTACCCGGAGCGAACCCGCACAGGGAAAACATGCAAACCCCAGCCGGCCGAACTGACCTGAGCACCTTCTTGCTGTGAGGTGACAGGGCTAACCACTTTACCACCGCGCCGCCTCCTCCTGTCGTGGATTCACATGAATCCACGACAGGTGTTTGGACAGGTGTGTGGATTCACATGAATCCACGACAGATGATTTTCAGATCAGATACTGCTCACTCGTGGACTCCTTCCTTTCCTGCTTAATGTCTTTGTCTTTCTATGACTTGCTGTCTGTTTATGGTATAAATCACCACAATTCCCATTCGGGAAAGTGGTCTCATGCTGTTGGACCCCACTGTAGCTTCTCCAGCAGTTGCTATACAACTGACAGTCTACCCCTTAATGTTTTCCTCTCACACACACAGGTTTGGGCCTAACTTAATTCCCCAGCTGGAAGTCTCCATACAGCCTCAGCCTCAGTTTCTACAAAGCTAGAAGACAAGATCACATCATGATACACTGATGATTGCAATAATGAAACACTACTCCCAAGAGAGGTTCACAAGTTCTCAAATTGTCTCTATTATGGCTGCCAATTCCCGCTGATTCTCCAAACACATCCTGCCATTCTCTCCTACAAAATGTGCTCACAGCTTCTGTCCTGATGACTGAAAGAAAATATAGGCGACTCATACAAAACATGCTTGGATGTAATTTAACTTCAGGCAGACAATGGCCTTTTCTTATACACAGTTATGCTTGCATTCAATCTCTCTCTCTCCAAACTGCACTATGTGTATCCTTGAGGCCTAACAAATGTGTTGAATGAATGGGTTGAAATTCCTTTCAGAAAACACATTTGCAAAGCCAGTTTTTTTCATTTTTTTTATTTGAAAGCTGTAATGTTTATGTCTATCAGTGCTACTGTAGTTGGCAGTCTTCTTCTGTGGTGTTGCTATCAAATTGCTACAGCTCTTGGCACTACCTCTACCAACCGATTTAGCTTTGAGCATGTACTTTCATTCTAAACTTTAAAAAAAGAAGTTTGACAAAATAATTTTAACTCGTGGTCCTCTTATTAACTTTTTGAAAGCCTTCAATTGTGTCTCATGGTTTTCATCAGCACATAGGGTAAGTAGACGTCATCTGATTTTATTAATGTTTTTGTAAAACTCTTCATCAGTGGAATAGCAAAACGTTTGCATGTGCAAACATGTAAGAGCCATTTTCGTAAAAGTGAAAAATTGGTAGGTATGAAATATAAAGTGGTGGAAAATAGTTAGTGGCACACCAGTTTATCGGTGGTGTTTTATGCAACAGATTTGGTTTGGTGAGGCAGATTTGAAAGCTAAGCTGCCAAGTTTGGTTGCTGTAGGACTTGGTCTCACAGCTTCAGCGCTCAGTTTTAGTCAGAAGAAGCAGTAACAGAAGAAAATTGCAACACAAACAACACAGCTGCCAGCAGCACTCAGCAGGTTGCAAATGACTAATGGGAACTACAGTGACATATATTAGTCATGTAAATCCACAGATGCTGTATCCCAAATTGCAACTAAGATTGGATCTGTGGCCCGGAAGAATTTTTTCTCTCTTTTTTTTTTTTTTGTCCAAATGCAACTTCCTTTGCTGCACCCACTCTAGGCAATAACAAGGCTGCATTTGGCTGCAAAATCAAAGTCTGATATTGAAAGTATGTTACTGTCCAGCTACATATGGCCATTACTCTAACATTGCATTTGTTTCACTAAATAAAACCCTAAGTACTGGTTAAAAATAATACATTTTTACACTGTACAGCCTATTTTCTACAGGCTAATAGGCCGTTCTTTATCAGGCTTTACATGTGCAGCATGTCCAGTCAGTGGCACATCAAAATGGTCCATGTAACTATTCGTTATACTGTATTTTATATTGCCATCATATCCAACACACATAATATTGCACGGTTTGGGGATTTTAATACATCCTCTGGATATACTTCACAAGTGAGTTCCACAAAGACCGCCTCTCTCTCCCAGAGATGTGTTTTGGAGTTTGTTTGCATCGTGAAGCCAATTACAGCACAGATTTCTGGACAAGTTTGATAAAATCCTTTTCCTGAAAAGGGGGAAATGATTTCCACCCTCAGGCACATTTCTCTGAATTTCCCATAACTTATTAAACACAGCCATGAGAATGTTTAACCTCAGAACCGTCTCACATGCTAAGAATGTACAGAGGACTGGAGGACAGTTTTTCATGAGCAGCAGATTTGTGGATGTATAAATCGCAGAGTGGCTGCCTATCAAATGGAACTGTGTTTATGCGCCTGTGTAGATACTGTATGTATAATCTATAGGTATATCCTTCATTATGTTTCTAACCCATTAATGCCCTTGTGTCACTGTGTGTGCACGTGCAAGAGTCTGTGTATTTGTTGGGGAGAGAGGTTGAGCAAGGAGGTATTATAACTGTAGCATTCAATTAACTTGAGAAGAGTGGTCAGTCCCCTGTGTCAGTCAGAGCTTTGTTTTTATTAGACCAGGGGGGTTTAGGCAAAGCTCCAGTGAGGATTAGCTACAAGTTGAGAAAGAATAAAGGAGCCTTTGCCTAAAATATTTCAGGGATGGTGACTGTCGCCTGTCTAAATCCTCAATGTTCTGGGAACCTACGTATAGCTATACATGACTATAGGGCCGGGATTTGACAGGATTTCACAGTATGATTAGGTTTTGATTGTGAGCTTTGCAATTCAATTAGATATTGATTCAGCCCCACATTGATTACATGACTTGCAATACAATTATATATCAAGGCACTGTAACATTATACTGTATATGCTAGATTCACTATAAGTCAGTCACCTGACCTCAATCCATTTATTGAGCAAAAATGTCAAACGTGCTCTGGTTACAGCTTCTGAAAAGTGAGACTGTGCGTGGGTTTTATTTTTATTTCTAATTTCAATATCTTTGGATTTTCGACAGTTAGTGGGACAAAACAAGCAATTTGCAGACATCCCGCTGGGCTCTAATCTATTAATTAAATAATATTGATAATCAATAACGAAAATAATAATTAATTGCAGCAGATCCTCAATCACCATGATAATGTATTACATGTTAAAGACCAGACTGAAGGTAGCCTATCAAACCTGTGAAACAAGCTGGTGATATTCTATATTTTTCGACTTATTGTCAACAAATCTTTTGAAAAGACCAAAATCAACAATGAATTGATGCTACTAACAAGTATTTTCTGTTCCACCAAAGCCTTATAGCTAATTCCAATCCTTTAGAACTCCATTGTTGTCCAAAAACCGTTTAAAACACATAAATGAACCACACTGTTGCACTGGCTGACATCCTCAGTCATTAACTTGAACACTGGAGTTTTTGTTGAGTTTGAGTTGACTTTTGGTCCTTCTTTATTGATAAAGCTTGAATCACACCTTATATTTTTACTGAACCAAACATGGAGGTGCATATGAGTTTTAATTCATTGTATCCTTTATCCTAGCCAAATTTACTGTGGATGATTAATGGCATGAAACCCTCCCCCTCTTCTTTAGATGTCTTCCCCACAAAACTCAGACATTTGACCTATTTAGTCTTTATCTTCAGTGGTTATTCCACCAGTTTTCAAAATTGGCTGTTGTTCAACCACTTCTGAAAAATTAAAGAAAACCTTGACACCAATAACCTTAATAGTTTCAGACCCATATCTAAATTGCTGTTTCTTGCCAAAATACTGGAAAAAGTGGTTTATTCTCAAATAATATCATATATATCATCACAGAAACTACACTTGTAAAAGTCTTAAATATTTGGATGAATTCAGATGAAGTGTGTTGGTGTTGTTGGACCTCTCTGGTGTGTTTGACACACTAGATCATGGCATTTTAATTGACAGATTTGAAAACTGGGTAGGTGAAACTGGGACTGCTTTAGACTGGTTTAAGACTTACCAGAGTAATAGAATGGAACCTTGGAGAATGCCACAGGCAGAGGTAGAAAAAGACATTGCCTACCAATACAGAGAATTTTCTGTGTCCTTTACTCTTCTTCATATACATGTTATTGCTGGGTCAAGTTATCTGCAATTCGAACACGCCCTTCCATTTTTACGCAGATGACACTCAAAATTTATTTATATGTCAGTGCATCTAACCTTCAGTCAGTCACCACACTCACTGCCTGCCTTTTTGATATAAGGTCATGGATGTCTAGCAACATTTTAATGTTTGATGACAAAACAGAAGTAACGGTGTTTGGACCCAGAGCACACAGGGATTATGTGAGCCACACGCGTAATCTTTGATGTAGACCTGAATTTTAATAAACATTTTAGCAATATTTCAAAATCTGCCACTGGTCAAATTAGGAGTATTGGAATGGTCAGTTCATTTCTTTCATTCAGTGATGCACAAACTCTCATCCACACTTTTGTTTCCACCCATATTGATTACTGTTACTCCTTATTTTCCGGGCTGCCAGAGAAATCCACCAACCACCCCCAACTTGTCCAAAATACTGCAGCAAGGCTACTCAGAAGAACTCGAAAATATGACCACATTTCTCCAGTTCTTGCCTCACTGCACTGGTTACCAGTGGTGCTCAGAATTGATTTCAAAATCTTTTTCCTTATTTTTAAATCACTGAGCAGCCTATACCCCTGTCTTATATTATTGACCTTCTCACCTCCTACATCCCTGCTTGCTCCCTTAGATCTGTAGATCAGCTGTTGTTCTCGGCTTCAAGGGCAAGGCTTGCGACAGAGGGTTTGTGTCAGGATCTGTATTCATTTTATTGGCATTTCCTGTTTTATTTTGAAGTCTTGGTTCTGTTGTGTTGCTGTTTGTTTTACTTCCTGGTTTTTCCCTCCTGTTTTGATTGCTGTCTCCGCCCTAATGTCTTTCACCTGTGTCTTGTTTCCTGTGTATTTAAACCCCACCTCATTTCTCATGTCTTTGCCAGATTGTTTTTGTTACCCTAGTGTTCAAGCTCTCTCGCGTTAAGTCCTGTTTGATTCCCCGTGTATGATCTGTTTTTTGGTATTTTTGTGACCCTCGATTCTGCCTGTTCCTGATCTGCCCTTTTGCCTGGTTTGACTGTCTTTTTGGTATTTTGACCTCTGCTACGTTTCTTGGATTAAAGATTTGGATTTCGGACATTGTACTTCTGCCTGACTCTCTCTGCATTTGGATCCACACACACCTGCCCTTTACAGTTTGTTCCTAAACTATGAAATAACCTCATGTTGAATTGAATTTGACAATCCACCTCAGTGTCCTCTTATAAAATCTTTTAATTGAGCCTTTTAATTTAGTTTCTGTTTGTATTATGCTCTTATCTTTTGAACATTTTTTTTCATCACCTTTAATCTCATGCACCAATGTGTTTTATGTATGTGAATCACTTTATAAATTAGTTTTTTGAAAAGTGCTATACAATTGCAATTCAATATTTTCATTATTATCCCATTTGCTGCAAATGCTCAGTAGTGCACTAAACAGAGCCATTTAAAAAAATGAAATTATATTTGTGATTTTGCATTTAATATATAAAGATTTACATCTTGATTAGAAACTAATTGACTTGGGGATGGGTGTTACAGACAGGTTAGGGAAGTCAGAAAGTATTAGGGATGGACAAACACATTGTTGGTTTTGGCCTGTCCTTGGGATGTTGACAGTAACAAAAATACAGAATATCACCATTCTTTCCTTTAACTTGTACAATTACCTTCTATGACCTGTAGCTGGAGGCAATATACCGTTCACCTGGTAATCAGTCTCAAATTAGCACTACTAGTAAGCACCTTCAAGTGTCATTCCGACAACTAAATATAGAAATGACTTCAATATTTCAATTCCTCTTAGAGACTATGGTGATCCTGGAGAAATGGGAAGACCTACATAAGATTCATAACAGATGGCATGTCATCACTCTTTCGGAATACATCAGAAATAACATGATCCCAAGAGGCCTACACATTCAGAAAGCACCTTCTGGTGTGGACAGAGAGAGCCTTATAAGGGCTTGGAAGTGAGTGCTCAACAGGTGTTCATCTGCCCTTATAGCTAATACCATTCAATATGTGAATAAATATGAGTGCATGCTACAATGGAGTTGAAAGGAAAGAGACCTTTGATTGACAAATCCTGAGACAATCCTATAAAAGAGAAACATGGGAAATAGACTTCTGTGTCTGACAGCCATGAAAATGATCCCAAAGACAGAAAAAAGGAAGAATGTTTACTTGTAATGAAAGAGATTTCATCAGTGATGTGAACAAGAGCAACTCATCAGATTTATATTGATCTAAACTCTAGGTCTGAGAACTGCTGTAAGACTTTTAAGGACACATGAGAAACTTTAAGACACCAAATTTCATATTAAAGACCCCAAAACATGACACAAAGATAGCCCATCATGATTTTGGACAATGGACAACTCTTCAAAACAAAGTAACATAAGAGAAAAACATGTACTGTGCATTACAAGGCATAGTACATAATGAGGTTACATAGTGAGAGCACTGATGATTGGATTAGACAGTAGAGTATGCTAACTTGTCCTTGCCGCCACTGTTGTCAATCTTCCAGTACTTGGCTCACACTTCAGAAGAAAAAGATCAGAAAAAAAAAAAAAAAAAAACGAGGACCTACTTTCTGCATGGTTTCTCTTTTAATGATAGAGCTTGAATTAAAATCAGTGGCAGAGCACATGAAAAGCCCACTTATAAAAGAAGTGACGACACTGCAAAAGCCTGCATACTCCCTGCACTGCACACACACGGCTATTACCACTTACTATTTTGCTACTGACTTTGTCAGTAAAGGCTGCACACAAGTTGTATGATTACAACTGTGGATCAATGTTGGGGAGTTTGAGTGGTAACACTGCCTTAGCGTACTTAAATATGGACCATGAAATACAGTATCAAACTTGGCTAATGAGTGTAAGTAATGCCATTAACACTTTGTTATCATTACAACTTATTAAGCTGTGGGCAACTTAAAGCGGATGAACTCTTAAAGCATTGTACTTTACTTGTTGTGATACTGACATTTAGGATACCTAGATATGTTTTACAGTAAATAAACTTGTATATGAGTTGTATCATGACTAACAGAAATAAGAAATGGAAAAATTAAAAGCATTCAGTCTATTTGTAAATCAGTCATTAACACTAACAGGCACCAAAAGTTCTTTAATTATCAACTGAAGTCTTCCACAACTCCACAGGCAACCAGTAATAGCATCCACAGGCAGACAGGCTAACAAGCTCCAGGTCTACTGTCTGACTCTGGGACATGAAAGAATATGACGAGACTCCATGTCTGCAAGTAACATCTTCTGTATTTTTCGGCACACAGGTAGCACATCGGCATGTATAGGGAGCGTTGCGGGCAGCAAGTGTGTCCGAAAACTGGTTTCAGAGTCAAATTTGGTCAATTTGAGTTTTTTCAGGTAAAGCAAATGCAGCTATAGTAAGCCCCCAGAAGAAAACGTGTAAGTTAGTCACCACATCATACCACACTACTCAGCTGGCTTTGTGACACAGTTTAACTCTGTCGTGCATCCATTCTTTTACTCAAAGTAAAAAGATGCAACTGTACCATGGAGGCCTGAGGGAGTGCCACTGAGATGGTCGTCCTTCCTGCTGCTTCTTCCTTCTCTGCAGAGGACTACTGAGTATCTGTAACTGACTGTTGGGTTCTTGGTCACCTCCCTGACCAAGGCTCTTCTTGCCCTGTTACTCCAGTGAGAGTCCTTGAGTAATGTTTTCTGCTTCACAATTATTGAGGCCACTTTGCTCCTGAGAACACTCAAAGCTTTACAAATTGTTTTTCTACCTGGGCCTTAATCTATGCTTGGCCACAATTTTGTCACAGAGGTCCACAGAGACTTACTTGGACTTCATGGCTTGGCTAGTGTTCGGCCTTGCATATTTATATGATATACACAGGTGTGTACCTTTCTAAACTGTGTCCAATCAATTCAATTTGCCACTAGTGGACTCCAATCTAGTCCCAACTCAAGAATAATTAAAGCAAACAGAACAAAACCTCAACACACTTTGGAGTGCTACGGCAAAGAGTGTGAGTACGTTTGTAGAGATTTCAGTTTCTGATTTCTAATAAATTTGCAAAGCGTAGATTGATGGGAAATTTTTATCCATTTAAAAAGGAAATCTACAACACGATAAAGTGTACAGAAAGGGAAGGGGTCTGAATACTTCCGGAAGTGCTGTAACTGTAAACTGACAGCACATCATCATGCAGCTGCTCACATCTGTTGGGACAGGTTTTATGGCGTGAGTGCAGTTTCAACTAGACCATACTGACATCAGCTTAAATCCATTGCATTTGCATTTAGATTATGAGGTGTTTGGTGTGGTCTATTTTTGAAACTTGGCTCAAGTGTTCTCCTTCCTGACGAGATGCTCGGGTATATGTATCTGCAGTGTAGTGTTTTCCTCACTCTGTGCTGCTACAATCTTTTTGAGGGGTGAATCTTACATTATGGCACACCTGCTGTTGAATACAGAACCTGGATGTCCAGAACTTGATTTTGAACAATTTCTATCTATGAATTTTAACCAGCAGCCGGTGACTTCATGAACTGCAAAAGCATGTGTGTGCTGCATGGAATAAATCACTAATGGCTGAGCAATTTCACTTTGTTGGCTGCTGCATGAAGCTGCACAGATTGTAAAAAAATCAATTCTCTCGCGGAGGGGGGTTCCATATTTACTGTGATGTTTACAGATGAAGGGATGGAGAAACAGAGCACCAGGTCTGAATTGGGAATGAAGATGAATGGAGCTGTCTGGTGTGAGAGCTGCAGGAGACTGAGGGTTTAGATAAGTGTATGTAACCCCAAGTACTCCGCTTTATGGAGTGCTGCCGAAATGAGCTGCCTGAGCACAAACGTGTGGACACGCACAAACACACTTTGAACAGCACTGAAACACACATACCTGCTGCAGGGAACCAAAAACAGAGCAAATACAAGACTGACAAGCTCTATGATTAATTCAACATGTGTCCAGAGGTAAAAACTCACGGAGGAGCTGGACAAAATACAAACAAACAAAAAAAAAACATCAAATCTGAACTGTGCAAAAAACTCACCATTCGATCTTCCCTAATGGCCTAAACACCACAACACCTGAATACATAAAGCGTTGATCTTTTTGCCTTCAGGAGAAATGAATGAATGTGTGGTCGTCTCACTCTCTTCCCCCTCTCTCACCCACCCAGATCTTGTTACACAACACTTACACAACAATGCTTATTTGAAAAAAAAAAAAAAGATCACACTTGAACTAACTAAAAATATGGCAAGAGGTTTTGATCCACCAGCTTTACTTACTAACACACTAAAGACAGACATCATCACTAACAGATGAACAACAAGGCTTCTAAATCATGTTTTCATAATGAATAGATAATAGAGGACACAGGAATCAACCTTGTTTTTATTACATCCCCGAGGCTACGACAGCAAGAATCTATTGTTGAAATATGAAATGGACTGAAAGAAAACACAACACGTCAGTTTGTCAAAGAAAATGATTATATATATATATATATAATATATATATATATATATAGGAGAGAGAGAGAGAGAGAGAGAGAGAGAGAGAGAGCTGGAACTGGAGCTGACAGTTCAATCAAATTGTGGGTAATAGTTCATTTTATCTGTGTTCGCGTTCCGACGGCGGTATCATGACCAGCCACCTGCAACCCGGAGAAAATGCGAGCACAGTGAGAGGGCATGCAACTTCAAACAAGGCCAAGATTTGAGCTAAAGATTTCAATTGACGCTGGCAGTATCCCAGCCTGCAGGCATGGATCTGGCGAGCGGTTCTGTCTATCTAGGGGCAGACTCGGGCCTTTGCAACACAAGCTGGATGTTTCTTTGAGTCTGTAAGATCTACTGTCAGAAATGTGTTAAACTTCATTCAAAGTGTATGCCATTCGTATTGCTAAGCCGTGGACAGTGTATTTGAAGAGAGGGTGTTTATAAAAAAAAAAGAAAAAAAAAAAAGAGGGAATTTATCTTTTCTTTGATCAGGTTATTCTACTAAAGTTACTTGTAGTTAATGTTTGGAAAAACGAGTCAAAATGCCTAACTCAATGTTATTTTTGGGAAATCCATGATAATGAAACCACAATTAATTGGAATATCCTGAGCTACAGAGTTTGGTTGGACTACTGAATCGTTCTTTCAGTTATTTTAAGTTCCATTGGTCATGTCTGAGTAGTGTTGCTCATGAGTTGAAATAAAAGATTGAAGATTTTTTTCTAAGCACACAAAAGATACACACATCGCAGAGACAGATATACAGCGACAAGATCCTGAGGCCCATTGTCATGCTATTCATCTGCCGCCATTACCTCATGTTGCAGCATGATGTACACAATTCCTGGAAGATTAAATTATACCAGTTCTTGCATGGCCTGTGTAGCCACCAGACATGTCCCCCATTGAGCGTGTTTGGGATGCTCCCTATCTGCGTGTCCCACTTCCTGCCAATATCCAGCAACTCTGCACAGCCACTGAAGAGGAGAAATTCAATGGGCCACAATCAAGAACTTGATCAACTCCATACAAAGATGTGTTGCATCTTGTCAGGCAGATTGTGGTCATACCACATACCTACTCGTTTTCTGATCCACGACCGAGCCCCCCCAAAAGATGCAATCATGTATAATTGATAGCTCAGTTCCTTTTTTTTTTTCCCAAAATGAAACAACACATTTTAAAGTGGCCTTTCATTGTAACCAGCCACAGACAGACCTGCGCAGTAATCATGTGTAATCAGCATCTTGATATGCCACACCTGTGAGGTGGATGGATTTTCTTGGAAAAGGAGAAATGCTCACTGACATGGATTTAAACACATCTGTGAACAGAATTGGAGAGAAAAATAGGGGTGTTGCAAAGTGTTGCATTATATTTTTGTTCAGTGTATATTTTCAGCTTATTAAGCCATTATGGCGAATGTATTAGCAAGTGCCAACATGATCATTCATCTGGAGCCGTGTTTCTGTCCACTTGATAAAGTCCAACATAGCTTTGGTTTGATCTTTATCAACGCCTGAACTTTGTTTTTGTAGCTGCTAAAGTCTGCCATGGCAAACTCATTCATCTCAACCATTTTTTTCCCCCCCGCTCAGGCATCCTCAGTATTTATCAAGTCAACCAACTCCAGATCGCTTTAGCCTATTTGCACAGGGTCCTTTGAACAGGAACCCTCCCTTGTGTTTCCATGAACAGTATTCCTACAACCATCAATTCCACAATTATTCCACCAGAAATAACAATAAACTCGGGTCTCCTCGCTGCTGAATATGTCAATTACAGTTTAATTTACAGAGTTTCAGTCACATGGAATGCTCTGCCATTTCATATTTAAACTTAGCACCTGCACAATTTAAAAAAGCTGTTAAAGGTTTGTTTTTCCTCTGTTATGTGATCCATATGGATTATCTTTGTAAACTGCCCATTAATACCTAGTCACTTTAATTTTATGTACTTGTATATATGGCTGTCTGCTAGTGTGTGGAATATTATTTCATTATTTCTTTTAAATTCTTTTTCCTTCCATTTTTTGAACCCTTTTTCCTCAGAGTTTTTTTGCACCTCACCAGCACATTTTCTGTTGTTTATGCATATATTGATTTGTAAGTGTATCAATCAAAAATAAAAGCAGCTGTCTACCGTGTTGTTAGGTCTCATCAAGGCCATTTCCAGCAGCAGTAAAGTTGCAATAAATCAAAACATTGATCCAAAAGAGGCTACAAAGGTTAGAGGAGCTGCAGAGAGTGGAAATGATTCTCTGAGCTCAATTTATTAACCCCATTTCAGACCGTGTCCTTTCAAAATTTGATGTACTGTAGCTTAAATTAAACATGCAGTAGCCTACCTTCAGCCATGCTAGCGGCTCTGTGAGGCTGTGCTTAGGCAAAGTGTTTTTTGCTAAAGGCTAACATGCTGACATTATCAATCTTGACATCTTAATGTTTAGTGTGTAATATTAGAGATCTCCCAATCTTAGTTTAACTTGTTGGCGTTCTAACGTTCGCTATAATTAGCACGAAACACAAAACAAAATTGAGGCTGATAGAAATGTCATTAGTTTTGCTGATATTTGGTCATAAACCAAAGTATATGAAATTATGGCCTGATGAAAAATTAAGGGGTCACCAAGGTTAATATAGTTCATAAGGAGGAGGACATGAATATATGTACCTGATTTAATGTCAATCCATTTGCTACAGACGAAGTCGGGGCACTACCAAAGTCAACTCTGGGCATCATGGGTATCTGAATGAAATTTCGTGGTGATCCATCCAATTGTTGTCATCATGACATGTCACTAAAAGCCCAAAATGTCAGCTTTAGGGTGGTACAAGTCATGGAATCACTAAAACTAATAGGATTCTTTTTTTTCCTGGAGGACCATAAATGACTGTGCAGAATTTACTGATCAACAAAACCAACTGACACTGTCATCCCTTGAGCCATGCACCGTCCCCAAAAGTTCTTTCAAGAAGTGATTTACAATCTGTTACCACATCTTCAGCCCTGACAGTTTCAGTCAGGGATTTATTGTAGGATATTGTGTGTAGATTGTTGGAAAAAAAAATAACGCTGTCTATATAACACTTTCTAAATGTACAGTATACTGTATACTCCCAAATGAGAAACCCTGTCAGTTGTTATTGTTATAAAAACAAAAAGCTTCAGCTTGCAACTTAATTTTCTTGTGTGCAAGAATACACAGAGGTAAGTGTGTGAGGCAGGAACTCATTTTGGCAAGTTATTAATATCTGTTGTCAGTTCCACGTCGGTAAGCAGCAATATTATTTTTTCAATTTATTACTGAAGAGATGAAATGGCCCATTTGTTTATTATTTCTGCTTCATAGGTTAATTTATAGGTTGGGTTAAATTGTTTTATGTCATTTTTAATAATAAAATTAATTAGGTTGTATTTTATTTGTTATTTTTATTTATATGTGTGTGTGTGTGTGTGTGTGTGTGTGTGTGTGTGTGTGTGTGTGTGTTTTTTTTTTTTTTACTTCAATGGCTTTCATGATGATACATCATTTTTGCACTGTACACTGTTTCTATTTGAGGGAACTGTTCTGGTCAGGGTTTAACTTTGGGAAATTATGTCCAGTCCATTACGTTACACAAGCGAAAACTTTGACTTCACCTGGCATCACCTGGGTACCTGCTGGGTCAAACTTTGCTCCAGTGCCGCTGGGAGAAATCTAAAAAGAGCTGATGGAGCATGAGGACTCTAGCAGAAAATAAGAGAATTGGGGGAGTAAGAGTCTGAAATCTAAATGCAAATTGGAAAACCTCCAGCACACAAAATGTACATTAGTGGTGGTTATTTTGCACGCATGTGTGTGTGTGTGTGTGTGTGTGTACTCCCATGTGTAGTAATTCAGTCGGGAAAATTCCGCGATATGTGTTTAGCAAGTCTCTGAGGGCTGGCTGGAGCATCCTGATAAGGAATGTTAGGTGCAGTGCAGATGTGTAGTGTACTGGGCCGCCGTGTGTTGTGTATTCTGTAGTTACTGGTTTGGAAATGGTGTTCCTCCGTGCTCCACCTGTCAACATCTTATCTGAAGGGACCCAGGGAGCACCTCAGGGGTGGGCCTCAGCAATGACAGACAATTACTTATCACAGACCAGCAGTGGGATACAAACTCCTCTGTTTCAAAGGCTGTTTCATAGAGATGAATGACTTTAAAATTAGCGGTTCTTTTACAACCACCAAAAGTGTTTTTGTTTTGTTTTGTTTTTCAACAGATTCAGCTAAGTCTATATTTCAGTCAACAGTAGAGTAAGGGCCTGGTAACACCAGTGTTTATGATGGCAAAACTTCACACAGAATCCAGTCAAGTGAATGCAATTGTGATCAATACTGCATATGCTCACAGTAGTGAAAGTACATCTGCCTGGAGCATTTGCCTCAGGTTCAACTTAGATAAATTTGTGATGCTGACCAACAGCAAACTGAAAAGTGTTGACCTCAAGCTATCCTTTCAGCTAATTTGTGAGCACAGGGTATAAGGAACAGGGAACCCAGGTTCATGCTAATATTGAATATGTTTGAGATTAAATTTGTTTAATTTATTGGTGAATAGAGTGTATTAATATAGCACTTTTATCCACAGTGCTTTGTCACATTCCGACACTCACATACTGATGGCAGTGTGCCACCACGCTATAGGTGCTGGTCTCATCGTCACGAGTAATTTAGGGGACATGTGGACAGAAGGAGCTCGGGATCGAGCCACCAACCCTGCTATAATGCACGTATACCTCCCACAGCTGCCGTTATTTGGTTGCACACATAACGCAAGCTCCAAACTCTAGCTAAGCATTATCGTTGCTGCCCTTGCCTAGAGTTCAACATTAGCACATTAAAAGGTGTCCTGTGGATTTGGTCTCGTGAGTGCGGTTACTCATCGAACTCACACCATGTGTTTATCCTTGAGATCTAACAAATGTGTTGAATGCATTTCCTTCCTCCCTCAGAAAACATTTACAAAGTCAATAAAAAAAAAAAAAAATACAGCATTATTGAGTTATATCCATGTTTTCTTGCTAGCAATCTTCTTTTCTTCCGCCTTTGTCAGTGTATTACTGCCACATGTCAATCAGTTGAACAGCGTGAAATCATTGACAGGAAGGTCTATTCCGTCTTCCAAATGGAAATTTTAATTTGGCACTGAAAACAAAGGACTACATCACAGGTGTCTGGCTGGCA
This sequence comes from Seriola dumerili, assembly GCF_002260705.1. NCBI lineage: Eukaryota > Metazoa > Chordata > Actinopteri > Carangiformes > Carangidae > Seriola > Seriola dumerili. The sequence goes on from NW_019175132.1 coordinate 554,815, forward strand.
GGTGTGAATCAATTCATGGTAACCAGACAGTATAACCAATCAGAATCCAGAATTCTCAGTCGCCATGGTGCAAGTATGTAGGGCATTTTCTTCCACATATGCAAAATGGTTACATAGATGGGTACAACAAGGAGCACAATGCCAAAGAGCCATCTTATGTGAGTGATGATTCACTAACTAGAGTGAATGAGTGATTCCATTAACTATATGAATTGGAAACAATGAGTAGGCTGAATAAGACATCCAAAGACAAATTGGGGTCTATCAGTCTTCTCTATTGACTCCAGCGCTGGATACTCTCCAGGTAATAGTTCCAATAATTCTTTAAGCTCTCTTATTCTGAAACATGCGGACGCACAAACACACAGACCTGTAAATGTGAAATGTGTATGCCCATGACCATCTGAACTTTTACAACAAATAAAAGAAATAATCTTTTTAAACAAGTCACCACTTATTTCATTTGAGCTTTCCAGACTTGGCAGCAGGACTGAATAAACCTAACATCTCACCCAAGCATTGTCCAGAAGAGCAAGTATTCTCAAAGAACTTTTTGAGGCATTTTTACAATTTCTGGATGCTGTACCAACATGAAACCCAATTGTGATTGAGTAGCTGCTGAATTTGGAAACATTAAAACAAATTATGCCAGTGCGGATTGAGTTAGTTTACCAAATTTACATATATTTAAAATGTCAGATTCAACCTTACCTTCTTGGAATTTGAAAATGAATTTTGATTCAAAGACCGAAATGTTTTAGGCCTGTACTTGTACCTGTACTACACATTTCTGCACATATCCTATAGTAATGTACATTTTAAAATTCTGTGATGGTAAATCACGGTGGTTCATACACTCTGATTAGCTTGCCTAACAACATTTCAAGTTTGTTAAATACAGTATCTGAAATCTGTCTCCTACTGCATCCACAAGGGACCCTGGCAAGAGCCTTGGTGTGATGCAAAATTACCATGGTAACAGCTCTCACAGCATGTAGTTATATGTGTCCATGCAGAACACTTAATTTATCCGCATCCACCTGTTGAGTGCATGTAAGTGTTACTGGCAGTGGGCTGTTGGCCTGCACAAATGGTGAACATGCTGTTTATAAGTTTCCCTCCGGGACAATGTTATGATGGAGGGGCATCAACGCTCCATCAACAAGTCTAACTGTGAGACATTGTCCAAACAAAATTGTGAGCAAGAAAGAACACCTCAATTCCAGTTTTATTGTACAAGCATGATCTTGGCTCCTTTCCTGGAATCTGAGTGTGGTCCTTGGATAATGGAGCCATCATTTTCATACAAGAGGGCCCTTCTTATGGGAATACACTGTCAGACAAATTGGATAAAGCAGTGAAAAGAAACCTTAATTTGTACTTAGAGTACAAGAAGAAGACAGAATGCAGGGAGGGAAATAAAGAGAGACATCTCTGCCTGGCACTCCACTCCCGGATCTTTTCACTTGTCACATCCTCCCTCCATACCTTGCTCTACCTGTTCTTTGTCTGGAAAACAAATGTTTTTCTCACCTCAAAGGATGGGAAGGAAAAAAAAAAAAGTTTGACCCTGCAGATGCAGCTTTGTCAGAACTACAGACAATAGACTTAAGTGTGACAAACCTGCTAAATGAGAAGAAGCCAACCTCATCGATGATCATTTTAAAACCAAACTTATTTGGAACAGAAGCAAAGAAGTTTCAAACAACACTAATTACAAAAAGGATTGTGTCCAAAGTGCAAAAGTGGGATTTTCAGTGAAGAACATGTAGATAAATGCACTCAATAGTGTTTACCAGGACTTAAAGTAATAGTTTGGGTTAATTGGGTTGTGTGAGGTACTCACTCACAGTCAGTATATGACCTGCAGTAGATTCGAATTAGCGAATGTGCCGCTGTGGACGAGGCAATCCGCGAAAATGTGTTTTAACCACATTAAAAACTGCCAATAGAAAAAGGCAATATCAGTTTAAGTATATTTTTATTTTGAATATTTTAGTTCAACTGTTGAAGAAATGTATTTCCAAAATCTGTTTTGGTGTGTAACACTGAATACAAACATTACTATCTAATTATTGAAAAATAAAACATCAACAGGACACCTTAAAGAAACCAACACTGGTAGTAAACAAGATGCAAACCTCAGTCTGATGGACCGGTTGTTGCTGTTTTTCTGGGCGAGAAAAGTCTTCTATGCTAATCTACAGATAAGTGGCACCAGGACTTGCCAGCCCCCTTTTGACCACATGGATTTCACAGTTCAGGGTGAACGACTTCAGTGGGAGCCTGATGATTGAAAAGGCTTTGTGAATCTCTTCAAACCCCACTGGTACCAGGCAGGTCAAACACTGAGAGCAGAATACAGCAGCCTGGAAGAAAATACTTGGTTTGCCAGACAAAAATAGTTCTCCTTCACAAGGGCACCCAAGTCTTTTGCTATCCACATTACTCCACCTATGTGAATCTAAAGAGATGTTAGACCCACTGGGATCTAAGTAGGACCTGTTGTATCCTGCCAAGATGTGGGTTACCTATTTCAACAAAATACATTCCTCCTTCCACCTCGTCTTCAAAGAAGTTGTGAATTCTTCACCAGCTTCACCCCTTGGAATTTGTGGTGAAATTCCAGAGCTTGATGGAAGATGAGTAGAAAGATGATTTTTATGGTGATTCAATGCATTGAAATGTTTTCACCTAACACGCTGCACCGCAAACTAGTTACATTGACCGACGTTGTGTGATCATCAACTGAAGTAAGTTTGTAAAGCGCAGGAATATTGCTTCAAGCAGCAATTGTATTAAAAAAAAAAAAAAAATTCCCTTGTTAAGCCCCTCAAAGGGATATTTAAACACAGCTTATGCAATTATCCACTATTTGGTGAACACAGATCACAAGACATATCTGAGCTCTTAGACTGTAAGAGGAATCCTTCGGTGCCCTCCCTTTCAGGATAGGAATGATACTCTATTAGCATACCTTTGAGGGGGAATTATTTTTCTTCTGCTTTTCACGGGGCAACACAACACAAATTTGATGGAATAATACAAGCTCTTTAGAAATGAACGTCCACAGGAGCAATAGCAGCAGACATAAAACAAACACCCAACAGATGTGCACTACCTAACAGGATGGAAAATTCAAAAGACTCCGTAACGGAACAACACCAGCAGCAATATATCTCTCCCTTAATATATTTCCTCCTCTTTCGTTCATTACAGCCTGCACTCACTCCTGTGCACTGTGTGAGGCACAGTGGCAGAGGGGGCTGCCTCTCTCTTCCCTCTGACACTCGTCCATTTTTCACACCGGGAGGATCCCTCTGTTTAAGTGAACGTGATGGAGATGGCTGCGGGTCGATTGAAGACACAGCAGGGCCCTCGAGGTTAAAGTGCCACAATCAATCACGGGATTATGGATCAAAGGGCCCAGCTGAATTCTGACTCCGGAACGGGGATCACTGCTGATAACACCAATATCACCCAATACCTTGTTTTTTCAGTCACTCATAAAGGATTGTTTACATGCGCGGCAAACACAGATTACAGGCGGAATCTGAATAGGGAGTGTGGTGTGCCGAGATTACAATATTAGCATTTATGCATTACTGCAGAGTAGGCACTCAATCATTTTAGGTATTATGTAAATGAATACTTTGCTCTTGTCTCTCTGCAAAATCTCTTTGTTTTGTACGCTGCTCTCGTAGAGGGATTGCACACTATTCTTCCGAAAGATTTATCCTCATTTGGTATTTTGATGAAGCGGGTGGAGAGCGCCATCTTAACACGTCCATCCAAAATCTCCTACAAGTTTTCAACTGGGTTATATTGGGTGACTGCAAAGGCTTCACATTATATTCATCCCAGTCAAACCAATCAGTTCCCTCATATGCAAGATATATTTTTTTTCCTCTAATTTTATGTGTCACACAGAACATTCTTGCAGCTTGGTCATCCAACGCTGTGTCTACAGATGCACTTCAGCCGTGTTTTTCAGTCTCACTCTCACACACACACACACACACACACACACACACACAACTCTTACACAATTGATACAGTTTGATTTTAATCGGAATCATAATTGCTCACATTTCACTCATGCTTTATGTGCATACCTGAAAACTGAAGCTTAAAGTCTATTTTCTTCTGATCCGTGTGTGTAACTACACTGATCGTTTATTGGGTTGTAACTGTGTCCAAAACATGCCACCTCAGCAATCCTGTTCCTGAACGCACCCAGTGTAAACGCTGATGACAGGCTGCAGCTGCTGACATACTGCTTTGGCTGCATGGCTGATGTAGACAAGGTGTGAAAATGCATACCACGTCAGATCTTGAGAACAGGGAATATGCCCCAAAAAAAAAAAAAAAAAAAAAAAAAAAAAAAAAAGCAAACAAGATGTAGCATTATCCCTGGTCTGGATCCCCTCCAGAACTGTTATAATACATCTACTCCTTGAAAATCAGGAATCTATGAATGTGAAAATATATATTTTTATAAAGTTTACTTCACTGAAAAGTCTGTTCTCAGTTTATGTGCGCAGGGAGTTTGAGTTTCCCACATCTCTACATCATCACATTACTAATAAGTGCTTATGTGATTGTTTGATGTCACAAATTAACTTGCTTATGTACATGTTAAACTGAGATTGAAGCTTATAAATAGCTCCTTTAAGGCTTCTAGGTTTTTCACAGGGCTGTGGTTTTCCATATTTGATATTTTGGAGGATTTTCTGTGTGTAAATGAACCAGGACGTGCACAGGCAGATGGATATAAAACAGGTGAGATTTATCATTGTTCACAGCGTGAAGTTGTGTTTGTGCAACTTTGTTAAATGCCAATTTACTTGTTAGTATGCAGAGGTCCAACTCCCATATTTAGAACTTGTATGCATGCTCTGATGAATGAAGCCCATGCTCTTATAAGGATCTGGTATTTCTGGCGAATAGGCCTCACACACAGATTAGCATGATTAGCATTACACCTGTTTGCAGTCTTTTGCCCTACATAGTATGTACAGTGATGATTGTGTGTGAATAAGTGGAGGGGAGGAAGACAGCAGTATGCGTGTGGTGTGAGTTTTGCACACTAATAGAGGTGTCAGTTGAACATTACATTTAGCCTGAGGAAGAGAGAATAAATGGTGGGACTGGGTACACATGAGATACCCTTCCTACATTATTGATTTTTTTATTTTCTTTACTAGGAAAGAAAATGGACTGGTAGTACTTTCACTGGGTCATGTCAGCTCTTTGCTTCACTGACATGCTTTTCAATACTTCTCCAAATTCTTTGGCAGTAAATACTTTGAGATCATTGCTGACCAGACAGCTATGTACTCCTGTCAACTTCTCACATGCATCATTAAAACAGCTCTGAAATATAATCATTAATGAAGAGCCAATCATGAGGGTATGGTAAAAGACTGGGCTGCTGACTCAATGAATGTAAAAGCAGCAGATGTCATGGCTCTGGAGAGCTACTTGCGCATGTGAAGCGGTAAGTGCATGTTGACTGAAAGTTTTTAATGGATGAGATAACGTTCCACCTGCTGCTCACATCCAAAAGTTTCAATATGGTGCTACAACTGATTTGCATTTTGAAAAAAATAAATAATAAACCCACTGACTTTGTTATGTACTTTTTCACATCACCCAGGCTATTAACTCATCCGAGGGAGACGATGGGTCTCAGAAATCTGTGTATCATTTGGAAGAGCCATTGGGGGGGGGGGGTTTAGACTGGAAGAAGTTTGTCACTTCTGTAGAAGATGAAGAGAAAGCTACAACTTTCATGTTGACAATTTTAGAACAAGCGCTGATACCAGATCCATGTTCAAAAAAAGCTTGACATGGTTTGCTTATGAAGCTGTAAATAAGGTAGTGGAAATAAGATGATAATTTGCCATAGTGGGGTTTGAATCTAGGATCCTGTATTTAAACCAAGAAAACCTTATACCAGGGGTTGGCAAGTAAGTTCAGCCTCAGGTCAATTTTTTCTAAACCATTAGATGGCGGGCCAGAACATGATCAAAGGCTGATTTAAGAAATTGATTGATAAAAATGAAACTGGGATTTGTTATGTTACTGTTTACATGTATGGCGGTGTGGCTCACATATTGTTCTATATGTTGGACTGATTTACTGAACTGGTGTTATTTTTTTTATATCACATATCGTATGTCCACTTCTTCAGAGGTCTGAAGCTAGAAGCTAGCAACAGAAACACTGGAAATTCCTGTCAGAACTTTTCAGAATAAAAGATCACAATCGTTTGAAATAAAGCAAATAAAGCTCATGCTTTCATTTGTGTTTGTGTCTGTTATTCATTCTCAACATATTTAAAATTATAACAAACATGGTGAGGTGACGGTAGATTCTCTATTCGGACATTATAGCTAAATGTGGGAGTGTCAGTCTGATATTGTAAGATTAATAAAAATTTGATTATCAAAATTATCTGGCAGGCCAGTTTAGGCCCGTGGGCCGCCAGTTGCTGACCGCTGCCCTTTACTGTACAGCCTTAGACAGTGAGGGACGTCCAGTCAGGCAAGCCCTAAACACCTGTCTCCTCTGGCTGTAAATTCCTCCACCATCAACTTGGTTTTACGGTTTTTCATGTTGACACTAGAGGTTATCAAAATCATAAGGATTCATCCTTTGGGGACCATGGATATCTGTGCCATGTGTCATATAGGTTTAATTTTTTACAGTGTACTAATCTTCACCTTCTACATTGTTAAAATGTATAATGTGACACTTTGATCACTCATATAGGAAAATTGTGGATGGATGCTAAAAAATTACATTTCATTGCCAGAAATGGCAGCCATCTTGGAAATGGCTAACATTATCAAAGAGTAACACCTAAGGAGGATTTGTGCCATGTTTAGTTCTTGTATCCACATTTGAAAGATGCCGTATGTATCAAACCACAATCTAGCTCAGTAAAAGGCAACCATTTAAAGCTTCAGTCAGGCCAAAATGTGTTCACAGTATCCAATATGCGTCATGTTTGACATGTAGACTGGGGTCCACACCATTGGTATTTTTTTTTTACCAATGGCAAAACATCAGTCTTAAATGTATACACTTTGTGTGTCTGCTGTGTTGGCCCATATTTTTATTAGCGATACAAAGCATTGGGTTGGTTGCCTACTGTTTGCAAGAAAAGCAGCTGTGAGGCTTATATATGTAAAATCGGGGCATTTGTGGCAGTCGCACAGTTGTACACTCTGATTGCAGGTGTGAACTTGAGATGAGACACTATAATGGAAAAAAAAAAAGATTCTTTTTCTTGTTGCTGTATTCAGTGAGGAGTTCTTTTTCCTTCTTTTCCTTTTCATTTATTTCATTTCAGATATTATGCAGATGAGACTTGAATCCACAATTTCAGACGTGAATGTGGACAGTCAACATTTTCCTATTCTTTGGAGCATTGATTCTTTCATAGCTTTTCAGTTCAGTTATGTTACTGGCTTTGACAATTTATTAATTATTAATTGTCATTACTGTATGTTGTAATTTATGCGTAGTGACAAATTAATTATATAATATTATATAAATTATAGTAACATAAGTTTGACTTGTTAACTTTTCGCATTGCAGAGCTCGCCAATGAATAGAGAAGTTCAGGTATTTGGTTAATCATGTGTCACCTCAGGACAGAGATATAGGCCATTCGAGTAGGCCTGGCTCTTTTCTTTCATTTTTTAGTTTTCGTTGTAATTTTAAAAATATTTGCCGTTAAAAAGAAGTCTTAAATTTGACAGGGAAAGGCTCTAATGTGTCCGATTAACTGCCAGTTAAGGTAAACATAACGTCTTAGAGCCAAAGAGATTTAGCTTCATCAGCACACCAATCCATGACTGTTTTGAATGGCTCAGTTTACAGCTATTAATCCCCTTCCTGTCTCGTGGGCGGTGGTACGACCGTCTCACCAGCTCTTGAGCTCACTGTATGGCACAACGAACTGCTTCCACATGGGTGAACAGCTGATAGTCCCCGAATGAAAGGTTTATAGAGTCATTAGTACGGTTTTCATATGTCTGTGCCACTTTTAATTACTTCACAGCTAATAGTCTTGTCCACTGTGGAGGAGGCAGGGAGGAAGACGAACAAGATGTCCTTTAATTAATATTTGGAGGTGCCCTACCTCTTTTCCCATTCTGCTGGCGTGGAGAGCAGTACAGGACATTTGGCCGTTCACGCAGCAGGATGAGGGTTCATATTTGTATTATTGGATGTTCTACAATCTGATAAGGCTAACAAAATACCATATTGCCTGGGCTGTTAAGGGCTGCTGTTATTGTCATGATTGTATGTTTTGTTTTCAACCAAATGAGCTGAAGTAGTATTATCCACTATGAGAGTATAATATAAATGAGAAAACACAAAAAGGGTCCCCGTTCAGTGTGTAAATTATGATGAGCTTATCTATGCAGCTTAATGAACTGCACACACACTGACATTCTGGAGGCCATTTTCAGCCAATTAACAGAGAATCAGCTCAGAGCAGAATAGAAAACAACCCGCTGCATCCAGAGAAAAATACTGCACCGTCCCAAAACTGGAGCAGATAACCCACCCCATTATTTACCTCCCGGTTAATATGAAAACGTTGGCAGAATGGTATTTTCTTTTTCATTAAAGAAATTTCTCACATACACTACAGTACCCAGTGATGGCATTAACTGCTTGCTTGCTCTCATCATCAAATCTTAATATATCAAATAGCAGTATAAGTATGATTCTGCAGCACACAGCGTACTCTATTAACTACATAGTCATGATATCAGGGATGGCCCAAATCCCTCAAGTTGTCCCAGAAGAAACCAGCACTGAGCCACATGAATCAAAATTTATGTTGTAATTTCACTGGTAGCTGATTCTGTATTCATACTACATGGCATGCACCCATGAGGGAAATGTCAGCCCAAGTAAGCACCATCAAGAATATGCTGTTCAATTTAGTAAATGCTATCAGTGCACATTTTCACAGCACACAGTTTTGTTTCTTCAACCTCTGAACTAATTAAGACAGAGCAGGGGAATATTCCCTTTCATTTACTGAATTAACTAGAGCCCATATCAACTAAATGATTATGTAGTTACTAATGCTTTTGTTTTCAAAATATTCTAGGGTGCTAACCAGCTGAAAAATTGCCTTGACACACAGTTTGGATGGAACTGATTTTTCACATTTTAAGCAAAGTTATTTGTATTAAAACGTGTCAAGTGTGAAGTATTATGTGGAAAACGACTTGCTCAGTGGGATTTATTAAAACAAGAATGTATTATGCATGCAGTTGTTAATGCCTTCAGAAAACACATCTTAATTCTCCACTTGTTCGAAATTAGTGAATTGTTGAATTGTTGTGTGACACTGCACAGCATTGCAGCGGATATTGAGGAACGCATATGACTGAAGCAAACAGAGAAATGAGGACAAGCAGGAAGAGTGAAATGGAGACAATGGTGCCCTGTAAGAAAATACTGGCAAAAAAAAAAAAAAAATTAACAAACAACTTGTGTGGGCCAATTTATTCTTAGACACTTTTTGTTTTTCTGTTTTAAATGAAGAAAACTTTTTAGTGACAAGGTGGCATTGAAAGTTCACTTGCATGAATTACCATTACTTGAATATTTGTATATGCATTCATGCATTCAGAACATTTCTCCTATCTCCACACAGCGTCTCTGGAGCTCAGCCAGAGTGACCATGATGTTCTTTGTCGCCTATCGAATCAAGGTCCTTCCCTGATTGTTCAGTTTAGTCAGGTGGCCATCTTGAGGAGGAGTACTGGTTGTTCCAAACTTCTTCCATTTAAGAATTATGGAGGCCGCTGTGCTCTTGGGAACCTTCAATGGAGATAAATTTATTTTCTGTAGCCTCGACACAATCCCGTCACTGCAGCTCTGTGGGCAGTTTCTTCCTCCTCATGGCTTGGTTTTTGTGCTCTGATATGCATTGTCAGCTTTAATCAAACAAACTACAACATTTGAATAGGGTGTGTCCATCAGCAGGAAGGTATCTTTTGCAGTGTCTGTGTGAGTGAGTGGTGAGGAGTGTGTGTATGAGTGTGAAACGCAACATACAGAACAAAAGACAGGGTCAATCGGCAGGCCAGACCGAGAGGAAGTTGCAGGGTCTGCTTTATAGCCTCCTGAGCCCAGCCTGCTCAGGTGTGTTGCATCCCTGACAGGTTCACAGCTCCACCCATCAATTCCCTGAAACAAAGAGAGAGCCAGCCAAAACAGAGGGACAAGATTTATCTACCCCTGAGTCTGTCACAATAGACAGGTGTGTGCCGTTCCAAATCACATCCAATCAGCTGAATTTACCACAGGTGGACTCCAATCAAGGTGTGGCAACAGCTCAGAGATGATCAAGAGAAATGGGAGGCACCTGAGCTAAATGTCAGGTATCAAATTTCAGTTTGTTTCAGTCTGTTTTTTCAATTTGTCACTATGGGGTATTGGGTGGAGATTTAACAGATTTTAGCATAAGGATAAAACACAACAAAATGTTAAAAAGACTTTCTGAATGCACTGCACCCTGTATAATACTATGTAGTATTATAAAAGACTGAAACCAGATTGAAAATCTCAATCTCTTTTCACTTAAACCTGAAAATAGTGGTGAAATTAAAAAAAAACAAGAAGTTATGTCATGTAAAATGAAGAGGAAATATTCAAGATTCTGCACTATTTGTAGATCATCAATCGGATTTAAGGAAATCTGGGGCACTTACCAACTAAACTCCATTGAAGCATGCATTCAGATGACACTCAGGTGGATTTGATGTACTCATCACAGGCTTGTTCAAGTATTTCAACTTGCAGTCGGTGTTCACCTGTTATAAATAGGCCTGTGCCTCAAGTTTCCAGCAGATCATTGCTTTCTAAGCAGCATTGTGATAGTCAGAAAAATGGCATCAGAATTAAGTGTCTTAAGTCAAATTGTTACTCTAAGCAAAGACAGGCTTTCTAAGCATCAAAGCATGACTAGTCTGACAGATTTCTAAGAGGGCAGAGCATGGAACTGAAACACTTTGTAGAAACTTTGTCAAGTTGACCAAAAGCGACCGCACCATCAAATCAATACATCAAGATTAGTTCCCTGAAAGATAGAAAAGCAACCTCAGCACAGATACAGAATTTGCTAAATAATGAACACAAAACTCCAATCAGCAAAAGAACTTTCAAAAGAAGGCTGTCTTTAGTGGTCTCAGAGGATGAGTGGCACTTTCTAAACCACTTCTCAGGAGAGGAAACAAGGCCATCTGCCTGTGGTGGGCTAAGAAATACCAGTATTTCTCAGTGGGCGACTGGAAAAAAAAAACTCTTATTTATTGATGAATTCCAAGTTTGAGATTCATGGCAGTAACAGAAGGATGTATGTAAGGAGAGGAGCAGGAGAGAGAATGATACCGCAGTGTATCAAATCGTTAGTGAAACACGGTGGTGTGATAATTCAAGCCTGGGGGTGTTTTGCTTCACTCTGGAATTAGGCATCTGTAAGGAATTGACTACACCCTGACCAAGGAGAGGAACCGCTCCATTCTTCAGAGACACGCTACACCCTCTGGTTTGCATCTTTGTAGAGGAGCATTCATAGTTTCAGCAGGATACTGACACCAAACACCTCAAAGCTTTGCAAGAACGACTTGAAGACCAAAGAATTTCCTCCTACAGTCACCTCAACCCCATTAAACATTTATGGGGGCGCTAGTAGACTGAGAAATCTCTGTTTGTAGCTGCGTTTCTATTGCGGTTTTACGCAAAATAGAAGCGATTTTCTTAGAAAAGTCGACAATACACGACTGCGAATGGTCTGTGTTTCCATTGAGGGATAAATAAAGCTGGGTGTTCTCCTCTTGCGATGTCATTCAAATTAAGGAGGGCGGAGGATTTCCAGCATCTGTCTAATTGTTAGGATGATTGCATCCACCGCGGTAGCAATTTTAGTATTTAATCAAAGGAAACAAGGGCATCGGTGCACATGCTGACGGAAAGGCAAACAACTTTATAGGTAGATAATATAATAATATAGTTTGGGAGATAATAGCCTGCTATGTGTTTGGATGTCATGTTAAACAGGTGAATGGAAACGTGGCTAATGACATCACGAGAAAGTCTTTGGAGCAATGTGAAATCGTGCTGTATCGTGATATATGTAATGCCAACCTGACATTTCACTTCATTACGTGAGCCCTTGTATATATTACTTCCATTCAGGCTGAAATAAAACTCGTCTGTTGCCTGAACCACTCCTCTGTAACAGCACACTACGACTGTGAATGGACAGTTTCTGTAGTTCCCACAACACAACCACAGTGACACCTTTTCTCTCTAGCTGATCGTATCTTGTCAATTTCAGGAACCACATTCTCCTAGGTTATCTTTAATTCATATCATATCAATAATTTAAGCCCATAAAGTTAATAAAGTTCAGAACCAGGACTTCCAGTATTTGGATCATGCTCGTGAAAGATAAGGTCTGCCAGATTAAGTATGCTGCAGCCGTTATTTCATGTGTGAGACACATTTAATCAACATTTTAATAAAAGTAAGTGTCAGATGGGACTTGGTGTCAGCACATACCCAATATTTAAGTGTGTGGCTCAGGATTGTGGCCAAAAATAAAAAGACTTGACTGGGACGCCCCTAATTATTGTAATTAATAACAATCAGATATTCCTATATTCAGACCCTTCATTCTGCACTTTATAGAAGCTCATAAATTGATTCAAGTGCTCTTGATGTTGTTGCCAGCTTTATACACTTGGATATTGGCAGTTATTCCATTATTTTTCGTTTTTTTCTTTTCTGAAATCCTCTTAGGCTCGATCAGACTGAAAGGGAGCGTCCATAAACAGAACATCAGGTCTCAAATGTTTCACGTAGGTCTTTTAATGAAAGTCAAGGACAGTCAAGAGACTCATTCCAGCACCACGCAGAGATTGTCTTATACTGAATACTGGTCAATCTTTGTCAAAACATCTTTCACTCTGCTCAACGTTCCTTTAATCTTGAATGCTCTTTTGACCTCCTTGCATGGTGCTGCCACTACACAGCGTCATTGAAGACATGACATGAAGTATAAGTGCTACCTGTTTGTGTGCCAGATGTAGTGCTTGGCATTCAGGCCAAAGAATTCCTTTTTCTTTTTTTGTCTCAGAAGACCAGATAATGCTTATTCCTCATGCTGTTGGAGTCCTTTAGCTGCCATTTGGCAAACTCTAGACAAGCTGTCATGTGCCATTTATTCAACACTGGTTTCTAGACACTGTACTATAAGGGCATGATGGATGGAGGGCTGCAGAAAGGGCTGTCCTGTAAGGCTCTGCTGTCTCTGACGCTGGTCCATTGGGCTTTCAGTTATGTTTCTTTCCAAGGCCCTCCATGTGCAGTTGATGACAAATATCTGCATACATTTCTTTAGTGAAAAGGTTTGTGAGCTTCACTTTTCTGTGGTTTGGCTCAGCACCAAATAAGAGGATGTGCATAAAGTGCAGTATATAATCAAATATACATGCCACAAATATACTCACATTCATTGCAGAGATTGATCTAAAGAAGTTGGATACATCTTAGGTCAATATGGAGGAACTAGTAAGAGCAAAACCTGTAAATCCATATGTGCATTAGATGTTGCATTAGTTTCTATAAGTTAAAAACCTGATCAAACAGCCCGAGGAGCTGTCCTAGTTCATACATTTCAAGCATACAAGACAAGTAGGCTGATGCAAGACCATGAAGTGCTTTAAAGACATGTAAAAGATTATTTAAATCAATACAGAGACTGACAGGCAACCATGTAAGGACTTTGAAATAGTGTAACGTTCCCTGTTTCTGGTCCCAGTCAGAACATAGGCAGCAGAGCTTTGAGTCCATTGCAACTGATTTATAAACCTTTTTTTTTTTTAAACCCAATAGGGGAGGTTGAAAAACCAACATATGAGTAATCTTTAAATTTCAACCTGATGACGATGCTGTTATGAAAAGTTAAGGAAACACAATTCATCCAGAGGGAGACATGAATGCCTGTGCAAATGACATGGCAGTCCATCCAACAGTTGTTTCACTAAAATGAAGATGCTAAATCAATGAAGTATTTGGGATAGATCCTCTGGACACCATGAATGAAAAATTTTGTACTGATAGAGATACTTCAATCTGATAAAAAAAAAAAAAAAAAAAATCAATACCATACACCCAAATGGGATGATGCTGTATATGTGTATATGTATTTATCTTTATATACTGTATGTATGTATGTATGTATACATATACCCCTCCCTACAGTATGAATCTATAAACATAGCAAAAAGTGGAAACTCTGTAAATACAGAGTAGATAGAGATAAATAATCAACTCATATACAGCTGAATCCATGTTTGACTGATCTCTATTGCCATTCTTAGAGCTAAAAATGCTTGTTGTCTAATAATGATTTGAAAATATTCACTTTTTTAGTGAGTTAACTTTTCAAATCTAACAAGGCTTAGCTTCATCGTTATTTATTTGTAGACTGAAAATCAATCATCTGTAAAATGTGGGGAGGGTGAAGCGGTCTCAGTAACATCAAAATGGTCACAATTAGAAACATTGATTACTCCCAGACGTATAACTGCATGTACAAATATGAGCTGACACTCACTCCTCCGTGAGAGCCATTGTAATGCGTAGTGGTTGTGGTGGCAAATGTTACGTCTGGTGATCCTAAAAGGTTGCCCTTTACAGAGCCAAGCATTAGTGCACCTTTTCAGCTGTGCTAAGACTCTCCATGTGATGCTGCCAGGAGTGGCACCCTGTGTCTAAGGACTTTTGAAAGGTGAAAACTTTCGCAGTACATAATAGTAATAAAATAACACACCCACAGATCAAGACAGCGGGATGATGCAGTGAGTTAAGAGAATCTGACCCTAAAAAACTAAATCCTCCTCCTTTCAGAAACCCATCCAGGTGTCCTTGAGCAAGACACCAAATCCTTAGCAGCTGCAGAGGCTCTGCTCTGCTGCTGATTCTTACCTCTTGGTAGGCTGCAGAGGAGGAGGCATAAAGGCAATTACCCAGCAGGGATCAATAAAGTATTATGTTAATTTTTTTTTTTTAAGCTCAGGACTACTGTTTTCTTGCTGAAACATTCCCAAAGTCTCATAGAATTGGTCTGTTGAGATAAGAAAAAATGAACCATTGTTGTGTGTGAACTGAAAAACCTCTTTCAGTTAAACAGATGCTGTTTGAGGGATAATGGAAGCAGGACTGATAGATTCACACTTATTATAGACATGCACAATCTTTCATCTACCTAAGATACCAAGGGGCCAAGGGCACAGCCAGTCAAAGTGATGAATTTGTGCCATTAAATCTCTCCCTCTTTGTCAAATACATATTCACAGGTCTAAACACAACCAAATGAAAAGCTCTTGATACAAGAGTCAGTGCCGTTGCCTTTGATTAGCGCATTGGCTCGAGGAGCTTGTGACATGAGAAAGGAAGTAGATACAGATGTCTATCACAGACAGTTAAGCCTCCTTGTGTTCATAAGGTTGCGTTTGATTTCAAAAGGCTCCGGTTGTCGCGCGCGGGTCTTGATCAGTTACGCTGTCTCCGAACACGGCTGGAGGCGTTTTATATCTGGCTCCTTGATTTTCGTTCTCAAGTATCCTTCTTTGCCAGGACAAATATCCTTCAAAGCCCGCTGAAGCAGCCATGAGAAGCTTCTGTCAGGCCTGTTTGCTTTGCCAAGGTGTGATGGAGTGGACTGGGTCCCTCCTGTGTCCTTGTCATTGTGTCATTCACTGACGGCTTCGTGTTGAGTCACTAAGTTATTCCACCCCAGGGAGCGACAGTCTCACATATATATCCTCATAAAATTTGTCAATCATGCATGCGGCTGTCCCAAGGGCTGCCATCTTTGCTTATTTTTATATTTCTAAGCAGCAAGGGAGTAACATGTTGCATCCTGTGGCATAACCATGTGTGAAATACCCCTTTCAGATGTCAGTTACATGACATAAATGCTGATTTAGACATGAGACTGACATCTGAAATTGCCAGAACATTTAAGTAACAAATAATTTTAATAATCCTGTAACCCTTCCAGTATAGCTTAGTGTATATACTCCACAGAGTAGGTTAAATATGCAGTAAGAGATACTAAATGTATGTCCTGTTCCGCCTTCTGAACTGTAATAATTGTGTCATTTGGATGTAATTTCATATGCACAAAGAAAATAGAATGTGTTTAATGAACCATGAAGTACTGTCAATGAGCCAATTTTAAGTAATCAAGGCGTCCCCCCCCCCCCCCCGGTGTCAGATCAGTATATAAAATGTGTTTTCATTTTCTTTCCCCTTGTGGTGCGGGGGCAAAAAACATTAAATTTCCATCCACACTAATACGTTTTCGTTTTAAAACGCAAACTGATCTCAGTCCAGATGACCGTTTTAGCTCCATATCAGAAACTGATCTCCTTCCATACCGATGCACCTGAAAGGCCGGTGTAAACAGGAAGCAGATTGTTGCACAAAGTACTACAAACGAGGAACAGTAAAATGCAGAAATTAACTGCACAACAGCTGCCAGCAAAAACAACAAGGTGAGTGACGCTTGTATTTGATTATCCATGTTGCATTCACCACTGGTATTTCGAGACTGATGAAACCCAATCAGGGAGCCACAATGGCTGACTGACTATGTCATCATTTCCAAAAGGTCTCTAAACAGGTCCAGGTGCTCGAAGACTTTGCAGTAGTATGGATGGACGCCAGGCGTAAAAGAGATGAAAGTAAAAATTGAAAGTAAAATGTAGTAGTGTGGATGTAGCTGAAGTCTGCACGAGCCAAGCTAGTGGTGCTTTGAGCTAAATGCAAACAATTACAACGCTAACATGCTGAGGACGGTGTTTCCCATGTTCCTCATCTCACTTTGGTGCTAATTTGCTAATTTAGCATGCTAACGCACTAAACACAAAATTCGGTTGAGGCTAATTGGAACATGATTAGTTTTGAGGGTTGTTGAAGGTATCCGGTCAATTAGTGGACAAATTATGCTGACCTGATGATGGTGATGAAGGCAATCCATCAAACCTCATCATGATGCTGGATGAAATGCCAAGGAATCAGCCAATCATTTGATTTAATCCTGTGGGCATTATGGGTATCTGCACAAAATTTCATGTTAATAAATTCAATAGTTTTCTTTCAGCCCAGACCCTAAAAATAAAAAATGTCAACCCCATGGTGGCAGAAGAGGAATTCAGTTGTTGTGGAGATATTTCAGTCCGGACCAAAGAGATTGACCAAGAGACTGATATGGATAACCAGCAAAAAAGGTTGTCAAACAATGCTGACAATTAAAACGCAAATGATGTGACGCTTCATATGAGAATGACAACATAACATGTTGGGGGGGGGGGTTCAAAAAGTTTTAATCCCCACTGATATCAGTCCTGTTTTTCAAGTCCCATGTGAGGGTTAATATTAGTTTATACAATGATTTACAGAGATTGTAAAAACAAGACTCTATGAGAACCACAGCTTCAGTTTGACATATCAGTAATAATCTTTTATGACATGGATGAGAACGAACCTGAGCAATGACATCCATGTTCTTAAACAGAGGGTTCAGATAGAGGGTGGTGAAATAAAAATATTGATTTAATCCCATACCCTTCTGCACCTGAGTTAATGAATCATTATTTCCACGTATGGACCCCGAGGATAGATAAAGTATTGTCTGACTGGTCCAGTGCATTGGATGATTAGCACTCTCATTAAGAGTGGAGCTGGAGTGTGTAAATCTCAAGAGAGATGGAACACGGAGAGCAGTTGTACAAGCAGTGAGTGCAGCCATGACACACCACTATAAGACACTTTAATTCCTTCTGTCAATACGTTTGTAATTTAACTTTACTTATTATCTTATTTATTTTATTTAACAGGACGGACTACACATCAACCATCTTTCAACTCTTTATTTTAGGCATGAAATCAAGATCTTTATGTTGAATTATTATTTTTTTTGATAGATGGTCATATTTGTCCACAAAATTAAAGCATACCAAACTGACCTGACACTCTTATCAGAAAGACACGCCAAGGGAGAATGACAAGGGATGTCACGTCCGTCCTGCAGTCCTCATTGCCCACTGACACGGCAACGCTGACATGAATTAGGATTTGAGCATCATGATAGAGTCACATGTAGGTCACAGGCTTCAGGATCCGATTGAAGACTTCAAAAACAAACAAAACAACAACAACAAAAACAAGAAAACAGACTTTAAAGAGTTGCTGTCAAAAACATGTGCAATATTAATGAAAAAGTCAGAATACAGAGAGATGAAACGGCTTTCAGCCTGTCTAGTTTTCTGTCTGGTCACTTCCACAAAGACAGTGACACATAACACATGTATACCATAAAGCTGTCCACCCCTCGAGGAAAGAACGCACCAGTCAAAATTAAGGCTTTCAACAGTCACTGGTGCTGCACAGATGGATCTGTTCTGCTGATGAGAGGACAAACTGAACTCCTCTTTTTTAACGATTAGACGGTATTGATTGCTCATGTTTTACAGCCAGAAGACATATGTGCAGCATATTCACTGTATGGTGTTCATTAACATCGACTCAACAATCCTGAGCAGAGTTCTGAATCAGTGTGAGTGAGTGGGCAGCTTTTTCTTCTGGTGCAATTTCATTTGTTTTTCTACTATTAATTGATTATATATTAGATAATTAAGAATACATATGTGAATTTAAATAATGCCCACGTGCACTGTGATAATCAGAGAATGGGCAATATAAATGTATTACATGAAAGCACTGGCATTTACACTTCAACACCTACCCTACATTTCTGATAATTGGTTGTGGTTGTGCTATTCCATGCTTATTCAGCTATCCCTGTAAAATAGACTTATATTATCAGGTATGACCCAGTATCCAGGAGTGTACCAGTGGGCGGTTTAACCTTTCTAGTCATGGTAACAATAATACACGTGGTTAAGGTTGTGGAATGCTCATGATTTGGTTCAGTTTGAGAAAAGATTATGGTTTGGGTTGAAATAAGTATTTCCTTAAGGTCTCACCGTCATGGTTACAATGATAAACAAGGTTGTGGGACAGCAACACCAACTATTGGTTGGAAACAGGAAACAAACAGTGGTCTCTAATGTGAGTCCTGTGTCCAAGTCCTGTGCTTTGTCAATCTATCCATCCACCCAGGTACAGGTATAAGCTGCTTACACAGACGTGTGGGGTCAGCAAAGTCTTCATGTATGACAGTTTTTTTTTTCTTTAGATGTTTTAATTAGTACAAGAGTGGGTTTGAAAATCAGTTAGTTTCTTCTTCTTTAGTTTTCTGTATCAAAATTTAGAAGAAGGCACAGCCTTGGCATCGTGGCATCTTTTCACCTATCTTGTAAGCATTTTTTCGAAACATGGGGTTGTGCAACCTTTTCAAAAGATGAAGAAAATACATGCACACTGCTCTGTTCTTCCCAGTTCCTCGAAAGACTATTGCGACATGTTTATCCAGACTGCTATATATATATATAAATAAATAAATAAAAGAAAAAATAAAGAAAAAAAAGTGTTTTACAGTGTTGTATAACGGCGGCAGTGCTGAAGCCAGTGAAAATGTCTTGGATGAAAATGTCTTCGACAGATCATCTTCACAGACACAGATGGACACATAAACAAACAAATTACTATAGCACACTACAAAACATTGTAGGAAACCATCTGGAAAGGTTGCAGTGCTCACAAATGAAAAAAGATAATGTGGGCGACGGGGATCAGATGAGGTGGAGTGTCACACGACTGAAGAAATACAATACTTACACATCGACCATCTTAGGTTAGGAGTGCTGCAACTCGTTAATCAGTCTAATAAGTTTTCTCTTTACTTGAAGATTATTTTTTGGGGAGGTGGAAGGATGCATAAAGAGGGGCACAAATCTCTCACACATATTGTGGATAAAGGAACACTAATATATTGTATCTGCCTGACAAAGTTTAATGAGGAACAGCTTTGTTTGTAGGATTTGTGTTTGTGTGAAAGAGAGAGTGAGAGAGAGAGAATGATGATGAGAGTGTAAGGGGAGGGAAAGGGAGAAAAATCCCTCCTCATATTTGATATCTTCATATTTTATTGGGAAATAAGTTGGAGAGTGAAATGATGAACAGCAAACCTGTGTAGTGAGCCAGAACTACTTTGATCTTCTTCTGTGACCTGCTTCAGCGCCGACCTTTGCCCCCTCTGTTAAAGACATCCATCATTCACCGCGCTGGGTCGAGGACGGGGCAACCCCATTTTCCCTCCCCTGCACAACTCATGAACACCTGCTTAGTTACCCAAGTGGAGGAAAGTGCAGGTGGGACTGGACGTTGGGGCTGGAGATATTTAATGTGTTCAGCTCCCTTTCCATAAGTTCACCTCCACAAACTTTATACTTCATATTTTGCCTTTCAAATTCTGGTGTCTGTTTTAGGTTTATGCCAATTGGTAATTAATGGTGTGCACAGTTTTAAAGAAGAATTGAAAAACACCTTTATAATTAGGATAAGCTCTTCCAGATGATACTGACTCACAATATATTTTTGCTCCCATAATTTTCCTATTTCCACATTCACTAAATCAATTCACCATTTCAGTTTCACTACATGTACTGCTGGTATCGATGGGTCAGGCCTCAGGCAGTTTGGTTTTATTCAAACTCCAATTTTTATTTACAAGTATCTACAGTATTAAAGCAAAATATTTGCTGCTATGATTTAAATCCTTTTGATATAGACTAAAGATTAAAACATTATTCATCAGTTTTAAAGTTAAATAGTCCGGGTGAAGGGGCTTGTAAGTTCTCCTTTCCGCTGAATGGGGTTTCTTGCTGGGAGCAGTTGTTGGTGATTCTTGCTTGACAAGAGCTTCAGCCATCATTGTCTTAATGATACAAGAAGTTACAAAACTCCCGCTGAGCAGCGCTGCGTCTTCACATCAGAGTGTAGGCTAAAATGATAGCGATCTGAAAGTGACTAGATGGGCCTGGTGCTAGCTGGTTAGCATGCTAACTTCAGCAGAAGAAAAGAAGTGATAGAGGAAAAAAAAAAAAGACTGGTGGTGAGTAAAGGAATGAGGTTTGAACAGCTGTTAATGCAAATGTTAGCTATGTAGTAATAGCAAAACTTACAAAAAGTTCATTTTATATTTATATCTCATTGCTCTAAAAAAGTGCTGGATTATGGAGCTGGATGAATATCAGTACAGGAGGGCTATGTGCCATTTTTCTCCTTTTATTTACAGTTGCTTGTATTTGAATTAAAAACAATAATAATAATGAAAACTAAAGATACATTTGCTGATTTTTAGAAGGAAGCCCAATACTCTAATCAGAAAACAGGTCAAAAACAGTAAATAACCAGATTCTATAACCATCAATATAAAGAGACTTTGTGATTACACCATTGCAATCTGAGAAAAAAAATGTTTGTGTCTTTTTTTATTCTTGCGTGGTCTGGAAATCTCTCTGCAGGTCACAAGAGCAGGTTGCGTAAGAGTAAAAGTGGCCAGTAGGATCACCGGTGTTAAACCGCCTGAGCTGTCTCATATTTTCTCCAAGAGAGTGATTTCAAAGGCTTGACAGATTTTTTTGAGTGTCCTCTTCATCTCTGGAGGGTTTGAATTTCTCCCCTCTGGAGCTCAGGCGGGGTGAGGAACTGCTTTATCTTACATGCAGTTAAGACTTACATATTACAAAATAACATAAGGTGGTGATAGATGGTGGTTGGATTTACTCATTGTTTATCCTGCCAGTTTTTTTTAATTTTTTTAATGCTGTATGCCTTACTTTTTTATGTATTTGCATTGTGTTTCTGTGTATCTCTATGGTAGGCTCTGCATTTATTTGCTTGTATTTGTCTTTCGCTGGGTTGCAAGAGTTCCTTCTTTGGGTTTCACAGCTGTTTGTTTGCAAACAGTTGCCTGCTTAACATTATCATTCATTTGGAGTCGTGTTTCTGGCCACCGGGCAAAGTTTAATAGTCCAATATTAACTCTCATTTGAGCTCTTTTACTAAACGCTGTGGGGAATATCTTGCTGTTCAGCTGCTAAATGTCTGTCTGCTGTTTGGTGTTGGGCAGGAAGCATACAGTGAGCTTTTTCACTTAAAAACAGCTGCCTGCTGCGTTGAGAAATGAGGTTGATGAGAGCGGTGAGACTGAACCAAAAGATAGTAAAGTTGTGGGCCATAAAACCAAAACAATGAGCTAAAAGACAATAAAATGCTCCATAGAGCTGAAGGGAACTGCAACATAGGCAATAATTCCCTGCAGGTTCATCACTTCTTCCACCGCTTTCATGTCACATGTAGTGTTTTAATTCATTGTTAAGATAAAAATATTGCTTGCAGCTATTTTAAAACCCAACCAAACAGAAATTCTGACTTTAGAAACATCCCCATAACTGCGGTTTACTGTTCCTGCCATTAACCTGCTTCATCTTTGACAGTTTCTTATGTTTTCAGTGTTCACGTCACTCAACACAAGGTTGAGGCGAGCGCAAAGCTCAACCATGTTCTTCCTCCCACGCACAGTGGAGATAAAAACGGCGAGCGAAGCAAATGGTTGGCCTGCGACCGAACGTTTGTGCTCCCTGATCAAAGCAGACTCTGTTAGATTTCATCTCTGGCCCCTCTCCTCTTTTCATCTCAGATCTGCCATCGACACTACAAACGATTGTGGCTTTCCACTGATTTTGAATGTCATTCAAAATCACCTAACATGTACATGAAAAATGAAAGAGCTCTCATTTAAGTTTCCTAACCTTCCCCACCTCTCCGTCGCTCTCTGTCCCTTATACAGAGACACACATTCAACTAGCTTCACACTTGACAATACAAATTGAGTACAATATATAAACACAAACCCCCACTAGGCATGGCTAGAAGAAAATACATCCACACATCGCTGCGTAATGATGAGAACTGAGTCTGATATTAAATTTGAGAAAGTCAAAGTCTAGACAGAGGGGCTCCTTCAGACTTGGGACCAAACTCTGGGTGGTTTGGCTCAGATTCACCCCCAGTTCAAAACATTATTGACCGAGTGATTAATCCTTTTCTAAATCTTGCTGCTTCGTCAACCTCGCTCACACTCCCGATAAATCAGTGCAGGTCAGTCTTTAACGAGGGGACTAATGCTCGAGTCTCCCTGCGAACACCATTAACCTGTCTGTGTAAAAAGGACACAGGAAGGAGACCATTGATCGTGCTTTAATCTCTCACTTGCAACTTGCTCTCTAGCAGTTGGGCTAATTGAACTTCCATTGGTTTTAATATTAATCCAGTTGTTAAAACACATGCTGGGCTTTCTCCAAGTGACTATCCTGAAATCAGATGCGACTGTGATAAGGTAGGAGAGGTCTTGCCAAAGCCAGTGACCCTCAGTGAGACGGAGCGACCTCCAAGATGTGATTTCACTGCGAACCAGAACAGACGTCGGGTTTGCAAATCACCTCACCACAAACTTTCATTCTAACAATATCACTGTTTGGAATCTGATTTTAGATGTTCCCTGTGAGATAACGCTGGATAATGATGGAAACACGCTGCCATCAGATGAAATTTTCTGTTCTTTTTCTGCCCTCCTAGTGTCTCTTTGTGAGTCTGTCGACTCCAAGGCTGTGATCATGTGGGCTTTTTTTTTTTTTTTTTTCTTCCTTTTAGCTTCTTCTTCTCCAGCTCAAATGCAAAACACAGCTGTGAGTGTTATAAGTAACTGAAAAAGCAAGAAATCAAAAGAATGCAAGCGGAATCAGTTCAGTC
This sequence comes from Seriola dumerili, assembly GCF_002260705.1. Lineage (NCBI taxonomy): Eukaryota > Metazoa > Chordata > Actinopteri > Carangiformes > Carangidae > Seriola > Seriola dumerili. The sequence goes on from NW_019175132.1 coordinate 578,650, forward strand.
TTGTTGCTATGCGACATAAATTTCTGACAGCAAAGTGCAAAGTGCCATCTAAATTAAAATGAGCTTGCTAACCTCAATTAAAGGAAAAACCGTTGGGAATAAAATGGACAGATGAAGTTCATAAAGGATCTGCTCACTCTTGATGGCAAAGAGGAACCAGTGCTGTAACTGAGGACGTGGATGCGTGGTATCTACATGTGCAGAGCGGGAACGCTAACCATCATCTGCTGCGAGAGCTGGATAATGATTATGTCGAGGGATGGCTTTTCATTGATGTATGGTGCTGCGATTCTCCAAGCTCTTGTATAGTTGCAGGCTTAGATGTTATCCTTGAAAGTTGCTATGTTCTTTTTGGTAGTAGGACAAAAAAAAAAAAAAAAAAAAAAAAAAATTGGAACTTGTATCACCTTTTAATAACAAATTAGTATTATTGTTCTCATTTGCTAAAGTATGGCATTGTTCTGTCATAGGATTTCATATCGCTCAGTGTTACATGACAGGCAGGCTCTGTCCTGAGGGTGCGGGGGGTTGCTCTGAATAATGATGGGACGCCAGATGGTCTTTGTCAGGCGGGCTTTCTCCTGTGGGTCTGGACACTGCCCTGTACAACATCATCAGCCTGTCACTACAAACTGATAGACAAGGAAATGAGACGGAAGGGCAACAAATAATAAATGATACGGTGCGCAGCTTTATGGCGCCTCTCCGCTCTGTGGTTTGGACTTCACTCTTCCACCATCACAGGTGCGCAGGTGAGCTACTGAGTATTCTCTCCTCCACAACCCTGCAAGACCTGCCATCTGTCACACACACACATACCTGTAGAGGCATCACAGACGCATCGCTGTTCTACTGACTGAACAAAGGCTTGGATTAAAAAATTTCCTTTTGTTCTTTCATGTTAACTTAAATGTAAAATTATAGACCAAAGGTTGAATTTGGCTTCCATAACATCATTCCCTCTCTACCCTCACTTTACATTATCAAAAAGGGCTTGTTTGCACATACAATTCAAAGTTTTTCCTATACAATAAGAAAAAATAAGTTCCTATATAAAAAAAAGGTGTGCAATACATGATAGCATTCATCACTACGTATTTCCAGAGGTGTTGCGTTTCCAGCAGTCAGCAGTGGACTCACATCTTTCTAGAATTTTACTCTGTAAGCTTTATATGCAAATTACGAGTGTCTGATTTGAGACATCACCGGTGATAATCTCATCGTCCAGCTGAACAGTTTGAAACAAACCAACACACTGCTTTATTTGGGAATGTTTTTGGGATTGGGCACAGAGCTGTTACTCTAACCTTTTAGATGTTTTTTTGTCTTTCGTTTTCTCTTATTATTAAGTATGTTATTTTTGTTTTAGGTCTGTTATTTTATTTCTTCCATCCATAATCCATATCATGGATGTCTGTTTTTCTATTCACTCACACAACACACACACAACACACACACACACACACACACACACACACACACACACACACACACACACACACACACACACACACACACACACACACACACGGCTGAAAATCCCCCATGCGTCATGTAGAAGTTTGTTAGATCTGATATATATGACATATATTTAGAAACACTGAAAACATTTGGGCCTCATAAATCCATCCTCCAAATTAATGTTATAATAAGTGCAAGTTGCAGGTTTTTGATAAATGTACAGGTGTTTTTGTCAAACAGTTTATTTTTAGTATAGGAACATTCAGAGAAACAAAAACACACCTGTGCTGGTCATGGTAACTGTGCATTTTTATCCATGCGGTATATGCGCTGCCTGTTCATCTGATCGACTTCGCAGGTGTATTTCCGAGAAGGAGGAGTGTTGACTGTGAAGTTTTTTGGATGGCAAAGCATCAAACATAGCTTTTCTACATGCTAATTGACATCAAGAAAAAAAAAAGGCAGTGTGCAAGTCCTGGCATGTGTGTCGATTGTTTGCCAGATCAACAGTATTTCTTTCAAAATGATTTGGAATGCAAAATATGGTAGCCTTTCCTGACCAATGTCACATCAATAACAGGTGACCTATGCAAAAAAGCCCTATGTAGTCTATAGATTCAAACTATATAATTTGATACATATAAAGTTGTGACATCAGTTCATCTAAAAAAAAAACAACAGTAATTGGCCAAGCTGGTAACATAATGCCTTTTCCGTTATGTAGAAACATGATGTTTGCTTTGCCTTGTATTTCGTTTTGTGTTCACAGTTCACGTTTCTGATATTTTACTAATGGAATTGTGAACATGCCAGAACATCAACTGTGGAGGAGATGTTATGGAGGTCTCCCATCTTGGTCTTACTCCATGTACTCTGAATGCAGTGTGCCTGTGTGCTCCCAGGGACCAACATCACTTCAAGTCGCATCACCGAGGGATGTAAACTCTAAGGGTTTATACATGAACATGGAATGGGCATGACAGTTGATCCAGATGTGCCAGCGTCATCAGAAAATAGAAAATAACATGTTGCTTTGGATGACGATTCAAAAAGACAGGACATCATATTCCTTTATAAAAAAAAAAAGTGTGTCCTCATTTCCCCTTTTCTTGCATCTTTCCATCAAAAAACTCATCCGTCCTGGAGTCAGTGAATCTGCCTGAATCTGACAAACGCAATGAGAGACTCCTGGAATAACCGGTCATTTACCACCAATGTAGTGGTTAACTGCTCAGAGGATCCTCATTTGATCTGGTCCTGGCTGTCAGTATGGGAGACTGAGTTATCATATTTTTCTGTTAAGACCAGGGCAGTTTATCAGACTCAACTTTGTCATTTCACATCCTTCATGTAGCCTGACGCTGTGTTCATATTACCTGATATCTGTTTGCTGTGGGGGGATTAGCCAATCAGTAACGAGTTACATATTTGTCTCTGATTTATTCATGCTTGTGAACATTTTTTTGCGGCCATTTTTCCGTCACTATTTTTAACGGATGTGGAAGATATGTAGGGAGAGAACTAACATGTAGGTAGATGACACCTCATTCTTAAGCCCATGTCCACAGCTCTGATTGGACAGCTGTTTCTCCAACTGGCTAACACAGCTGTCAAAATCGGCATTCGATAAGACCTACTTGAAATCACTGAATGAATCCGAGTTGTGGGAGTGATTCTGTGCTCTGAAACCAGGTAAAAACAACTTGAATAGTTTGAATTCATATGCGCTTCTTAACCATTGGTGTTATCACACAGTCTTCTATCAAAACAGGATTTCTCACATGAGGCATGAGCATACTGCGGTGCCACCACTCCAAATATAAATCCGTCAAGGGGCAAACAGTCAACTGCAGGGCAGATGATAGGAAAAGGTGATAAGGTTTGTCGGCCCTTGCTGCCACCAATCTGTCCCAGCCAGGAAGAACTGCCCATGGGAGGCCGGCAATGAAAAAAGGCCACTGCAGAATAATAACCTCACACAAGGCTTGGGTGCTGAGGGAGAGATATCTCTCCCAGAGGTGCGAGACATGGCCCAGATACCCAACTCCTGTGAGACTGGAAGGCGGAAGAAGCAGCAAGTGGCAGAACAGAAGAAAGCGAATGGGTTTGCTTTGACAGTATGCAAATCTCCAAAAGTCATCTGGTGAGCAACTGTAGACACCCTGCAATTCACACCCATTCATGAACACAGTGTTTTGATCAAAAATGATTTGAATAGGTATCAATCCAGCCCAGAATTAATCTGGATAAACACATGATAAACATGACCAACAAATGACTAATCCTGTCGGACAACATAATCATCAAGAGAATAATGATCCATTTATTCGCAAGACTAAATTCAATGTTTGTGTACACTGTTTATCCACTCGCCCTACAACACAAACACATCCTGCAGTGTCAGTAAGACCATGAATAGTTTGAATATCATCGCTGTACAGTGACAGTCATTTCTTGAGGTAGTCGCTCACAGGTTTTTAACATTTTGAACTTGACATTAATAATTAAATCCCTGATCAAGAGTGTCACACTGTATCTGTACTGTTACATGACAGCAGCTGGAGCTGTGATCATCTTAAATCCAAGGTGACAGGCAACACAACGTCATGAACGTGATATGAAGCTACTGTAAGATATGCAGTCATAGATCAGTTGTGTTGTTCACGCATGTTGTGTTTAATTTAAACTCAGAAGAAATAGAATAGACTTAGAAAAGACACTATGTAGCTTAAAACAATCAGTACAAGTAAACACAACCTTATTATAAAGTATTCCTTAATTTCTGCTCCATATTTGCTGCCATAATGACCTGGACACAGACGTCCTTCTCCCCAGCCTTGTTTTGCACCCGCCTCCCCCGACAAATCCCAAGGCGTTCCCAGGCCAGATAGGATGTATAATCCCTCCAGCTTGTTCTGGATCTGCCCTGGGGTTTTTTCCCTATAGGACATGCCTGAAATACCTCCATAGGAATACATCCAGAAGGCATCCCGAACCACCTCATCTGTCTCTTCTCAACACAAAAAGGAGCTCCCTGCGGAGGTCTGTGCTCCTCACCCTGTCCCCGAGGGCGAGCCCCAGTCACCCTGGGAAGAAAACTTTATTTGGGCTATTTCGGGGTTGGAAGGTAGATCAACTGGTAAAGCCAGAGCTTCACTCTGAGGCTTAGCTCCGCTCTTCACTATATTGGTCAGGCTGCAAGTCATGGTCTGATGAATGCAGTGGGGTTCCATCACATCAAACAACAACAACAACAAAAAAAAAAAAAAATCACAAATCTAATGAAGGTCATTGGATTGGTTTTGCATTTTTACACTTAAAGATTTAAAAATATGCTGCCGACACATTTCACAATCCGCATAAATAACCCCATAATGCATGGCATCTGACAGTCTAATTTTCTTCATTTAAAAAAGGAAATAATTAGAGGACAGCAAATATAATAATGATGGTTTCACATAATATGAATGTTTTGCTTTAGAAATCTTGAGTGTAGCTTACGCTGAATATAGATACTCTCTTGAATTCATAATGATTAGAGTAGCACATCTTCATGTACTCTCCACTGAGCACACAGATATGCAGGTTTAAATGAGTCACTTGAAAAAACTAAAAAAGGAAAGAAAAAAAAGTTTAACATTTGCTTAATTCACTATTCAGGCAAAGGCATCCAATTGAGATTCATTTGCAACTTAACCTCGAGAACAACAGATGCAATCCTAACAGCCCTAGAGTGCAGAAGCTGACAGAGTTGGCCCAGTTACAAAGCCTAGTTTCCACAGCGACTTCTTACTCTAAAATCAGTGAGTCAGGAAACATCTCACAACTGCTGTTAATGTGCAAGAATCGTGAATAAGTAAACAGCAGGAGGAGGCTTGTGACACATTGATTTTGGTCTGCTAAACAGATTGTTTGGTACTCAACAATGTAAAAAGCAGCCCACATCGCATTTTATTAATTCCCCGATTAGTTCCTCAATTCAAGCTGCCATGGGTTTAATATCTCAGCAGCAAACTGGAAAATTATTGTCTAGACATTGTCAATAAGTTGAAGTCTCTCTCTCGAGCAGTTGATTTGACAAATAAAGAAAAAAAAATCTCCACCAAAAGGTTTTATTCTGATGGATTGCGGCAGACAAATTCAGTATCACAGAGTGTCTGACTTCCCTCCAATTTATCTTATGAAAGAGTTTCAGAACAGGTTCTGACTGAGGACAACACAAGAAATATTCAGAAATATTCAGTCTCAAACTGGTTTATTACTTATTCAGGGAAACACGGAGGTAATGATTTAAAATACCCCTAACTGCAATGCACTTCTATCACACTCATTTCCTTTACTCAATTTAATTCACTTTGATTTTTATACTTTAATACACTGCTTTATAAAAAAAAAAAAAAAAAAAAAAAGGGGTTAATAAATGGATGCTAACTGGCTTTGGTCTCATTTGCTTTTTTTTTTTTTTTTTACACTTGTAAAGTTAATTTGTTGCATCTCTTTTATTGTTTTTTGTGGTTAATGCTCACACAGTGTGAAGATGCACATATTGGTTGATTGGTTTCATTTCTGCAAAAAACCTCATTCAGGTTTTGAATTTTTTTTTTCCTCTTGTTCTTTTTTCCTTTGGGCATGATTGATTTAAAAGAAAAATTTATTAAAAAAGTAAAACCAATGAGATTCTTTTGTGGCATAGTGCTGCATTTTCATAGGTCATGCCAGCAGCATGGCTTCAGGCATGTAGTGATATTAAGCTACATAAATCAAATAGCTGCCCCTTATGAAATTAACAGCAGAATAAAGCAGCAGAAAATGTGGAGAACAAACAAACTGCTGATAAAACACAGACAAGATGCTACATTGCTAGGCAACACAATATAGTTGCTGATGCTGTACAAGGAGTTGCAACAATCAGTCATTTGTTGTGCACTCCTCCACTAGTTGCTCCAAATCCAACTTCTCTGCTTGTTCACTCTCAGTGCAAGTTGGCATGTCATTGGGAGCATGTTGCCAATGCTAGCATTAGCATTACATCAAAGCACCATTGTGACAAATGCTTTAGTTAAGTTAGACAACAAACCAGCAGGCACTATATGATATGACTAATTCAAGTTTCCTGCAGGACAATTAAATGAGCCACACACACACACACACACACACACACACACACACACACACACAACTCCCTACCAATCACACAAATCTCCACACACTTACTGCCTGCTTTTCTACATAAATGGCATACGACTTCCTCTATTGGCACTGAATGATGGAACTAGACAGACACATTGAACATGACCTATGGACTCCCCCGATATGAATGCTATTTTAGGTGACTGATTTCTAGAAATTTTTTTCCCCTATAGCTGAATAAGGTGTAATTTAACACATTTTTAACTTTTTGATCGTCTATGCTCCATGACCTCACACTCTGGGGGCCTGGCAGAAGTGAGGAAGTGAGTGGACATGCACACACACACAGAGACAGAGAGAGAGACAGAGACACAGAGAGAGAGAGACAGAGAGAGAGAGAGAGAGAGAGACACACACAGAGACAGAGAGACTGTAAATGGATTTATGCACGGTATTAAAAAGCTAATAAGTCAGACAAAGCTGTACACCAGTGCACACGGCTGAACAAAGAGACTCACTTGAATGAGCTAATATTTAATCATTTCCTGTCATTTTGATAAGTTTGGAAAACACTGTTGTAATAGCCTTTTCAACATATTTCTTCACACCGTTTGCACATGCAATCTCTGGAATTAATAGAGGCACAGCTGTTCCTTCTTGCTTTTGTGGCTGGGCATCATAAATTAGACCTGCAAACATTATTCACAATGACTTATATACTTTCACCTCAGGTGCATTCAGTTTGAAAAAACAAAAACATAAATACAATAAAGTTATCAAAACCAAGTTATATATATATAAATTCTCTTGTCCAGAGAGAAATTAAATGGTGCAATTCCAAAAAAGGAAACATTCATTTCAGATGAAAATCTACACAGCAATATTTTTCAAAAACACACAGATGACTTATTCCTGGAAATATAAACAAATGTCTGAGAGTGATGAATAATTTCAACAACGCTCATATTAAAATTTCACTTTCACCGAGGAAATGATTTTCATTCCATTTTTTTTCCTGACATATCCCAGACCTGAAAGTGTGAAAATACATTTACACTCTCTGCCAAGGCTGCATAATCCAGAACTGAGTTTTGGACAATATCTACAGCTGTTGAGGAACATTGGGACTTTCTAAATGTATGATTTATGCAAAACTTAAACTGAGTCATTGTCATTATGACCTGTGAATTTTGGAGAACTGATTAAGTCATGTTGCACTGTAGCATTACTTAAAACAAAAGTATAACAAAATTCTTGATAAGTTAAGTTGTCAAGTTTGTCATTCTAACTATGAGAAAATTTATGAATTTCACTCAGGTCCAAGAACATAGATAATTGTGGAGTGGTCATCCAAATGTCGCAGTGGCAAAGTTAAGGAATGCCACAAGAATGTACAAATCAGTCATGGAGAAACGGGGAATAATCAAACCGCAAATGGCTAAACTTTCTTCAGGCTCATCCAATTATGTAACTGTTCTCTATGTACCGGCTTTGCTGAAATGTGTAGCAAAAGATTTATATTTGTTTGCAGGCAGAAGTGTGTGTGGGACCTATACTGCTGAATAGACTTGAAATTAGACAATATTGGTAGAAAAATGGTTTGCTTCTAAATATAAATAAAAAGGGATCAGGAGTTATGAATTACTAACAAACCAACAAACATGTTTGGCCATTTCCCAAAAGTAGGTCTTAATGAAAAATCTATGAATGCTTTTAGTTTAGTTATTTGATATGTTTCCTTTTCTTGCTGGAAAAATGGCCTTTACTTACAAACTATTAGATGTTCAAACCACTTTTCTTTGCGTTCCTCTAATAAGAGACCAAGGACTGTCTGACTGGAAATTTTAACATTGGCAGTAATCACTTCAATATCAGACCCAGCAACATCTTTGTGTTATCTTGATTGGCCTGTGATGTAATCACTTTCTTCTTTGTGCTCTCAGGCTGACAAATTGGGTTGTCACTATGTCACTACAGGAGGACCAGAGCGCCTATGGCTAGAGAAGGAAGCCCAACGTACTGAAATCTGAACAGCCTTCTTAATAAAGCCTTTTACCCAGGGGTTGTTGTAGATTTCTAGAAAGAAGACAATGCATTTGGTGGATTTTTAATTTCAACCCCATTGTACTTGCATGTGTGACATGTTTTTTTTTCTGAAGAAATGTTATATTGTTAGGGACTGAACTTTACTGGAGACTGAAAATAGGGACAACCATGGAGGTAGCTGAGCATGAATGGGCAGGCAAGCAGAAATCAGACAAACCCACTCTGCCAGAGACAGACAGTGCAGAAGCCCTCTATATAGAGTGTGCAGAGACTGACGGGCTAATAAGGTGCAGCTGGTGAGGCAGGCAGCAGGTCAAATGGCTGATGGGTACATCAGCAACAGGTGAGCTACTCACCGATAGTATGCAGCATGTAAAGTAGATAATGTATCCTCCCAGTAAACCATTAATGGTATTGCTTTGCATTTAATATACAAGACATCAATGTGCTTAATCATTTTTATTGATAGGAAATATGTGCCAAAGCATGTCAATAAATCTGAAACTGAAGTTACTGTTAGTTAAGAAAGCAGAGAATTTCCTGAATCTGCCTCACCACCACTTAAAATTTGTTTGAAGTTTTTACAGCTATAGTTTCTCTGACATTTGCTTTGCAATTTGCTGTGGGACAATGAGACCTTTTCTCCTGGAAGACATTTACTTAGGAAAAGCACAGGTGCAAATAGTAAAATTAATGATGGCTCAATTTTATTCACAGTCAAGTCAAATAGGCTGCTGCGGAAACATACCCACAGTGCCCATCTACAGTACACTCAAAATTTGAAACAATTTTTATATTTCTTATTTGACCACATACACACTCAAACGCTGTTTACATGGATGACTCAGCTCTGTACCCCTCCCGTACCCAGTAGAGATACAGGAGGAAGTTTTTGGGGACGAGCGAAGGACACCTGAGAGACAAAGAGCACTGGGAGTCCTGGAGGAGAGAGGCAGAGCCACAGGGAAGGAAGCAGAACCAAAAAGCACCGCCTCGCCAAAACCAAGCAGCCTGGGAGCTGCAGAAATGAACAATCTGGACATGCAGGGAGGCACCGTACACAAGAGGAACAATGGAGCTTCAAAACTCAGGAGGAGAGTCATGGTGCTCAGTCAGTAAACACAGGTTTAGTCAGAGCCGCAGTGTTTTCAAAGTTCAGAGAAAGATATCTCTGGACTTTTTCTCTTTTTTTTAACAGTACAGCAATATGCAGATTAAGTTTTCAAAACAATGAAAAAGTGTGTTTTGTACAATACACAATATGTGCTGTTAAATCATTGTGGTCGTGACGCTCCAGTGAATGCAGACATCAATGTAGTAACCACAGGCAGGTCTGATGGCTGTGGGCAATTTTGGCGTGCAGTGTGAGCTTCAGCAGCCCAGTATTTTGTAGAAATAATACTACCTTGGTATTGGTGAACATAACTTTTGTTACGTCATAATATCTTCTGGTTGCCACAATGTGGATAAAATGTGGCAAATGTTGTCTATTCTAAATAATGCCAGTTGTAGCAAGTGGCATTAACTTTGTTAAATATTGTGCCAAGATTTCCCTCTTGTTTTTATTGCTGTGATGATGTGCACCGCTGAGTGATGCGGGTGTATTTCTTGCCAACAGAAAACAAATTGACCCAATTGTTACACATATCATTTTGTTTCCCAACTTATCCTGGCATGTTCACAGTTTGGCCAGTGGCCAAATGGATGCTCCGAGTTATTCAACATTAGCATATTGCTGAGTAACACTTACTGTAGAAAGCCTTTGCGTTTAGTTTTTCATTTAATATTGAAATTATGTTGTTGAAAAGATTTTTAATACTCTCAGGCCTTTGCTTACTGCATCTTTCGTGCCCGGTTCCCTTTCTGTGATCCTTCCTAAATTTTCTTCATCTTTTATTTTGGAGGGTTTTCTGCTTCAAGTACTTGTCTTTGTTTCTTCTCTAATGAAGCCTGTCAAAATACACATTACATTTATTCTAAACACAATACAGTAACAAATTACTTTTTAAGTGAACGTCTCTGTGAAGTTGCAAAAATGTTTATATTAAAACAAACATGGGCTGACAACATATTCCATGCATTTTCCCTACAATATCTGCTTGTGGCAACTTAAGCATGCTTAACATTTATTACGGTTAGTTTAGGAAACTCAATGCAATCGAACAAGCTGCAGGAAAGATCATGCTTCATTGGATACCAAAAAAACAAAAACATGGTTACTTTTTCAATATTTTTATCTTTTGCTTAAGGACCATTTGTAAACGGAGTTTTTTGAAAGTTTTTCCTGCCACTGAACGTGGTTTCCTGCCTGGAGCGGGTGGTGTTGATTGTCGCTCGACAAGAGCTTCAGACATCGTTGCCTTAATACAAAAGGTTATCACACGCCCTGTGAGCATGCAGCGCTACATCTGGAGGCTACAGTGAGTTGCTATCGGAAAATGACGAGTTTGTTTCCACGGCTGGAGACAGCACTTGGCGAGTAAAGTAATGAAGTTTGATACTGAACTTACAATGTTTCTTCTAGACTGGTAAGTAAAGAGCTGTTAATGCTAACAATGGCAATGTAGCAATAGCAAAACTTACAAATAGCTCATTTAACCAATGTGTTTTGGTAGTTTTTGTAGCCTGAACCTAACCAAGCGGATGCAGGATGCAAAGCTTTGTTTCCGGAGTCATAATCCAGGTCGCAAATACTTTTCCTCCACAACATAAATGATAGTACCATTTTGTTGTATCAAAGCTTTTTTTTCTGTTTTGTTCTAAGGAGACAGGTTCACTATGAAGCTATAATTACGATTGCCCCTCACCATCTAGGCTTTTTTACTCATTTGCTTCCCACCCACATTCATCAGTCTCCATGACAGCTGGAAGCTCCATGTATAGATGTCTGGCACCAGATGCCTCAGTGTCTTGTCGTTATTAACAGCAAGCTGTGTGACCTTTTGTTTTCTCTCTCTCTCTCGTTTTTTTTTTTTTTAACACTGATGTAACACAATATATACTGAAGTATCTGGGGTGGATTTACACAATGGCTGTGGGCGGCAGCTCCTCCCATGGAGCTTATGCCAGACCCAACTGCCAATGTACCCTTCTAGCTCCTGAAAATATTATGCAAATTTTAGTTTGGCACAGTGTACTCCATATGCTACTAAAATAAGCCGAATATGGATAAAATTCATGACTTCTGGTGTCCCCTGCCGCCAGCCGTCCCCACAACTGTAGACATATGCATAACTTTTCTGCCAGAACCACTTTCAGTCAGTCCTCAGAACGCACCGCAAACACAACTGATAGAATAGCAGTAACTTTTTTTCTGTGCAAAGCAGAGCCTGAAAGTTGGCCAGGGGTGGGGAAGGCATATAGCCCCCTAACTGACAAAGATGGTAGATAGGTAGTTCGCTTGTTAGTAAACCAAAGAGACGGAAACCAACCACAATCTGATGCAAAACAACTCTTTCAGGTTTTCAGGGAGTCTTGCTTCTATGGGGTGGGAAGCCTTTTACATGTCAGTCCAATTGCTTATTGTCTCATAATCTGTCATTGGGTCTAGGCTAATCACAAATATTTATAGATATTATTTCAAAGTATATTTAAAGTTGTTTTTTTGTTTACTCTTTTTTTTGTTGGTTCCAACAAACTAACTGATGCATTTGCAGACCCTAGACTTCATATTTTTAAGGACGTGAGCTTATTTCAGATGCATTTATTATCACACTTGTCCGCATCTCTATTACTCTCCTGCTGAGATAGGAGCGGAATGGGGAAAATTGTTAGATCACGCACTGTAGAGTGTCATCAGCTCAGTCAAAGCCGCTACTCCATCAATGTCATTGTTGTTTACTATTCTGCTGCATTGCGTCTTACTTATGTGCACTGCTTTATCCTGCAGGACTCAGAACTATCACCTCAGAGCCAATGAGAACAACTTAAACTTTTAACTTAAGCTTTCTGTATAACAGGATAATGCTTCGTTTTATCAACTCCTTAAGACCCAACACACTGTTTTCACGAGTGTTTTTTGAGACAAAGGTCATGTTCCCCAGTGTGACCATGAAATCCATTTTAAACTGTTGAAGAAAAACAACAACAACAACAAAAAAATCCCAAAAAACACAGCAAGACTGTAACACACAGGGTTAGATAATGTCGTCTTTTGTGTGAAACGGAGCTGCTGCAGGCTTGATAGAGGCAGTGGGGGAGATTTTTCTTCCTTGAAATTTACTCAAAGTTCTTTGTTGATCTTCTATCACACATCTGCTAAAAGGTCACATCAATCTCTACATCAGTGTCAGAGCTGAAATACTGCTGTTACCTAGCTACCCGTTAACAATAAAGCTTTGATTTCATGACAGTTATCATCCACACTGCATTTCTTTTTCAATATGTTCAGCATTTTGGCAAATCCGTGGTTGCCTGCAGGTTAATGTGCTGGTGCACCGGTTTAGAACGCCTATTAAACTGAAGACCGGATCTTTGTTTGAAGTGTGCGGTTACAGTGTGTGATTTTATACTTTTAAGTATTTTCTGTCGAATGATTTTATAGAACCAGCCCCCTATGACAAGTTGATGTAGTCCTTCCTGTATGTATTTAAACACCCCCTCCAATGCAAATCAAGTTTTTAACCTTGTTAAAATGTTCATATTTTGTTCTTATATATAATACAAGACATATCAGCATTAGCATTTGCAAGATGTTACTATTGCTGTAGATGTTTTCTGTAATCGTAAAATGCCTCAAAGCCCAAAAGATAATCTGCACTTCTGTAACTGTAGAAAGTAAAAGTAATTAAATTTGATTAGACTGAAATACATTATGTAAAATATCTGTGCATGTATTGTGTATGTAAAGCATTACACAATAGTCCTTAGGGTCACTGCCATTACATTAACCAATTTAATTGAAAAGATAATGGAACAATTAGCTTTCAGTTAATAAATGAGTTAATAAAATACTAGGTCCTGGCCTGATCTGTGATTTTGTCATTGCTGAAGATAGCTGGTTAAATGCAGATTCTTCCAGTCACAAAAAAAAGAAATGATTCATGATACAATTTATGACAGTTGTAGCTGATTCGGAGGGGATTTTAAACAGCAGGCTCTCTTGTGTCGTAATATCTGATGCCAGTGCACAAAGGAAAAGGTTAAATTGAGGCTATTCCATTCCATAATTCAAATTTATTTTCTTTCTAATAAAATCCCCATTATGCTGAGGGGGAAGCGCCTCTGCTGATTTCCCTCTATATCAGACATCATGATTCAGTTTCTATTCTAACAAAAGCACTCCTCGGACCTGACTTCTTTGAGCTGAGCTGAACATCAGACACTGGTTATTTTAAATAATAGAAGAATATCAATGCAATCTACACTTACACTGTACATTCTTTTCTATTTTTGGTGCCATTAGTTGTTTCGCCACACAATTACTGTCTCTCTGTGAAGCAAAGTAAAAAGTGATATATGACTTTTATATGAGTTATAAGTCTCATTACATGGACTCATTAAAAATTTGACACATATGTTATGATTCATTGTAAATTTTGTGATTTAACCAGTGTATTTAATTTAAAACAAGTTAGATAAGCCTAGAAACACATTAAGTATCTGGGATCAAACAATTATTTACATCCATTACAGTTAGACTTCCGTTCTCATTATTCCACAGACACTGCTAATAGTTTTTTTTTTAATAGAAAAAAGAGTCTCTTCACAAAAGCTAACAAGTTAAATGCAAAGATTGCAAAGCAAATTTTCACACATTTAGTGCACATTTACCCTTTTATGCTGCAAATAGTTGTATGCATCCATATATCCATTACATTTTCACAGATATTGTGTAACCTCTTGATCACAAGCAGCATCTACAACAATCAAGTCTCTTCTGATAATATATAATCAAGCACATACATTTTTGGACAGGATATAATCACACCACTGCCACTGTTAAGTTTGGTTTGTGTCATTAAATTTGTGAATCAGCTATAAATGCATAATCAGGTCCGTAAGGTTCTCAGTGACCCGGTGGTTTTTCTCAGAGCTTCAAACCTGGTGCATCCTCTGGTGACTTTAAGGTGCCCTTTAGTAAATCCTCCTGTGGACAAACAGCTGTTTCTATTTATAGAATCGACATGCAGAGCTCAAAACAGATCATTTTAGACAGTTTTTTTTTAGAGGGATCTTGCGCTTGTTGCTTTACAGTATTATATTTGTATTCATTGTTTGAAAATGATTTGTGTTTTGTATGTTATATTTTATCATTGAGCTTTGTGTTTGTGCTTTAATGCTTGTATATATTGGTGATATTATGCGCAAGTTTAATGTATTGTAAAGGCCCATCTAAGGACAGCCATTACAGAACAGCTTATTCTGTAAATGCCATGGTATGTGGTATGGGTTTATGGTTTTATGTTTCCTGGGCTTCGTGATTCTTAAATCTTAACATAGAAAAACCATGGATGAAAGTACCATTGTATCTGTCAATGGAGACTTCTTTCCAGGCTCAGGCAGTTCACATTTACCTTCTAATTTCAAGCTGTGCTTCACATTTCATTGTATTCTCTGTCTTGCTGCTGTCTGGGAACTAGCTTCCTCTTTTGAAAACTACACGGAATGGATTCTGTCACAGTGAGTGCTGACTTCATTTTTCACACAGGGAGAATAAAGCAGCTCAAGATGGTAGTGCTAACAAATGCCTGAGCTCTTGTTTATCAGTGCTGTCCACGTACGTCTACATAATCGCAATCTAATTTCATTGGTACAACAGTAGCACTAGTAGTTTCTTACTTAATTTCCACAGTGCATTTTAGATTTGTTTTGTTCAGGCTATGGAGGACAAACTCTGAAGAATGTTGCTGTCCTCCAGCTGTTGTACTGTTTCTGAGACACTAATTGCACCCATTTTCGCTGGACATGTTCCCATTGTTGTCCTCTGAGATAGGGCAGTTTTGTGTTTCTCTTCGGCCTAAGACAGATTGACTCGTGAAAGCATAGTTAGGCTGAAGGATGAGAGAGAAGATACAGTACATAGTTAGAGAAAAAGAGAAAGAAACAAAATCTGCAGGAAATAAATGGGGGAATAAGACAAATAGGTCCTTAAAACCATCGAAATTAGAGTGCTTTTAATGATGGCAAGTTACAATCTGGTTTCACGCTTTCTATTCCTGGCAATTGGCCAGCACAGAAAATCTTTAGTTTTTTCCGAATTTTACTTTTTAAAATTTTACTTTTGAATTACTTCAGCACAGAAATGATTTGTACAAGTTCCAGATAAAAAAAAAACAAACAGGATGAAGGTTTGGCCTAAATAAAATAGATGGCAGGACTATAGCAAGCAAATTTTGTCTTAAGCCAGTAATTCTAGTCATAAAAGTCATAAAATATTATTTTCCCTAAGAACTTTGGCTCAAAATGAAACCTATGCAGGATTGTTCCAATCCTAATTTTTAAGCAAATCCCATACTAGTAGCAGTATTTATAGAAGTAGCAGTGATAAGTATAGTATTTTTAGAAGATGTAATAATAGTTTGATTTGATTAACTCAATTAAAAAGGAGTTATTCTTAAGTTTTCTCTGCCGCTGAATGTGGTATCTTGTCAGGAGCAGATGGTGGTGATCGTCACTTGACAAGCACTTCACCCATTGTTGCATTTACAAGATACAAGTGTGGCATGGAGTGTAGCGTAAGGGAAAGGATGTAATAAGAGGGGGCACAACAACACCACCTGGGGAATCATACCCCAGGATATACTATTTCTAGGCTCTAACTGTCAACTGGATGTCAGGACACAGGCTTGTTAACTGATAAGACAGACGTGTTCTGAAGTCAACAAAATGTTTTATTAGAAACAAAATATCAAAAAGCGGGGACTGAACTTGCTGAAAAGAAGAAATGAGAATCAAAACATACATGACAATAAAAACTATTTTATTCAATGCACAAATTTCTTGGTTCAAGATTAAAATTTACAAAAAAAAAAAAAAAATACTAAAAAGATCATCAATACTAAAATACCTTAAACCAGTCCCACCTAAACTAAGCAAAATAAGAAAAAAAAGTGAGCTGAGGCCAGTGGTGGAGAGGCAGACTACTGAGGAGTGCCCACTACAACTCACTCGCCTCAGGTGCAGCATAGCAAACCTCACAGCAAACCTCACCGCTAACAGGATGCAAAAATACGCACACAGGGTGCCTAGCCCCCCAACCTGGCAGCACTCTGCTACACTGCAAAAGAAAAGCTAATACGAAAGCAATTAATCACAAGTAAATAAGCAACTAAACGACTAAACGAACTAAACAAACCAGTTGACTAAACAAATGAAACCAATAAAGCAAAAATAAACCAGCAATGCATCTAAGGCAAAACAACAGCAGGTAAACCACCTCTGATATGGGGCATGAATTGCCCACTGTGGATAAACCGGTCTAGAGCTGGATGAGGAGGCAACACTGCAGCCAATGCTATGAGCCACAACAAACAGGAACCAGCAAGAGTCTGAAAGAAGTCAGCAGGTGCCCTTTATAACCTGGCCGTGATGAGGAGGTTGAAAGGGGGGGGGGGGGAGTCACCCCAGGGCTGTGTTCACAGGCCCTACCCTACCTGAAAGTGTTCACCACTACACAAGGTTATAATACGCCCTCTGAGCAGCGCTACGTCTTCAGGGCAGATTGGAAGTTTCTGTGAGTCGCTATTGGAAAATGTCGAGAAGGGCCTGGGCTAGCTGGTTAGCGTGCTAACTTCATTAGAAGAAAAGATGTGATAGAGACAAGAGTTAACATTGACGTTGCTTTCCACCGCTGGAGACAGCCCTTGGTGAGTAAAGGAATGAAGTTTGGTGCTGAACTCGCAACCTTTCCTCTAAACTGGTAAGTAAACAGCTGCTAATGCTAACGATGGCTACGAAGCGATAGCACAACTTCCAAATAGCTCCTTTAACTAAGTGAATATCCAAAAACACATTCTCTCTCTCTTACTGTGGCATTCCAGTCAAAAGGCAGGAAATCAGAGTTGAAGGCACAATGACAGTCGAAACTGAACAAAACAACTAGAACAAAGTGAACAACTACAACATCACAAAAAAAGTCTGTCATATTTGACTTCTCATATCTGGCAATAAGGCCTGGGAGTCACAATATTTAACTTCAGCGGCAGACAAATGTCAAAATGTTCTAGAGAAAAACACTGAATGTCTCACCTTGCTGCAAATGCCAAGTTTCAAAATGAGTTCAGAAACGTGTGCGCCTAAACGAGATCTGCAAAAAGTACCAAATCCTAATTATACTCCGTGTGTAATTTATGGATTATGCTCCTAAATTCCTTAGTAATATCCACCTCCTCTCAAATAAATCTGATGTCACAGAATTCAGCATGATGTAAATTATTCAGTGTGGTTAATTGAGGGCAAGAAATGTTCAAAATCTGCTGTTGGTCTGAGGCTATGTGGAAGGTATGGCTAAATGCAGAGACATCAAAGCAACCACCCCCCCCCCCCCCCCCCAAAAAAAAATATAAACTGTTATTTGCTTTAATTTGGTTTGCATATTTGGTGGCTTTTCTTTCCACAACAAAGTTTACATCCTGTGGGCAAAATCATGTGGATGCGTAAAATATTGTACAATCCATTGCATATTAGTAATGCATTCCAAATCCCTCTCTGTGAACCTCATAACAAGGTTTTTTTCTTTTTTTTTGAATCAGGATCATAACCTGCCACACTGATGATTTCATGCAGCTCTTTTCTCCTCTTTGCACACTGAGGTGTTTGACAATGTGATGAGCACCATGAGAAGTGTGGGAAGGCTGCCAGTCTTTCTGATGTCAGGGAGATGCTAGTGTGTGGAGGTGCATAGCAGAGCAGCGTCTAAATTCACAAAGGCAGCTTACTGTTACTGGGGCAAATGGATGGTGCGCCCTTCTTCATAGTTCGGCTCCTGCCTGTTGTTTCTGGTTAGAGGGCCACCGAATCAACATTAGTGGGTTGAAGTGCATGTTAAAAATCCCTTCTGTTGGATTTTTAAATTTACATTTGTTCTTTATCAAAAGTCAAACACAAAAAGCACAGTATCAATACGGATTAAGTTCATAAAGGATCAACTGAAACATAGCACAGCATGGTAAAACAACAGCTTTTTGTTTTGCCTTAAATGTCTTAACAACTGCTGGATGCATTACCATGACATTCATTTTCTCTATAGGATAAATATCAATAATTTTAATGATTCCATCATCATTTGACTTTAAGCCCCCTATTTAGCACTTATAAGTGATATTATAACATCTAACATCACACTATAATGTAGTTGTAAGCAGATATAAGTGTTTCTTAATGTATTTGTATAGCAACTCTTTCTGCGGGCACCCATGAATGGAGGCTGCTGTAAAAACATATAATGAAGGACATAGAAAAACCCAGTTACAGTGCTATAAAATATATCTCCATAGAGGAGAAACATTATAATTCTTGACTAATCCCGTACATTAATAAAGTACAACTACATTACAGTTATAAGTAAACCATTTATTAAACTGTTTACATACTGCAAAAAAAAGAAAAAAAAGAAAAAGGAAAATGCTAAGAGACCTAAAGAGAAGTGTTGCCTAATGGGTTAAAACTCTTAATTTAAGATCAAATACCTGCAAAACTAATGGCACTCCCATCAGCCTCAGCTGCACTTTGTGTTAAGTGCTAATTAGCAAATGTTACCACAGTAACACACTAAACTATGATGGCGAACATTAAACCAGCTAGACATTTACATAGAGGTAGAATTTTGAGCATATTAGCATGCTGACGTTAGCATTTATCTCAAACCATGGCTCGACTGTTGTCAGAAGCCATAAGAAAGGTTGACCGTTGACTTGAGACCCCAGAAAAAGGTGTCTGACTCACATTTCAAACCTTGAACGGAGGCTTGTTGGTTTCCTGGTTTCATTAACATTTACTGTTTGGTTCGTACAGAAGTTTTAGAAGAACAGAAGTCAGTTCTGTAAAGTGGCATTGTTCTCTGCACGCTGAGTGGTTGACAAGTGTCAGCGTCTGCCGTTTTACACATCATGACTCTGTGTGTGGTCTGATAAAATTGCTTATCGCAGCTCACGTCCATGCTTTTGTTCTCATTCATGAAGTTGCCTGTGTAAACAAACAAACAAAGAAAAAGAAAATTCTGGGGAAATCACCAGCATGTGACATTCTCTCAACGCTATATTGCTGAAGTTGTTTTCCAGCCCCCTCTGCTCAGTTACACCGCTTTACTCTCTATGAAGCATAAATGGCTTTTGTGTCCTATTGTATCTCTGTGCTTTTGAGGAAACACATGAGGGTGTAATTGAAAGGGAAATCCACCACAAGGTGTCTCCTTTGCCTTGCTACTGGCTGTGTCACTCCTTTGTGCATTCATTACAGTTTGAAATTCAGAACTTCCACATTCCCCTGAGAGCACTTGGACTCTAAGCTAAAATACTACACAAATTGCAATGTTTTAAAGCAAGCCTTGCAGGGAGAACGAGTTAGTTAGTCCTTCACATCTGTCTATCTGAACATTTATCTGTGTACGTTTGTACATAATGTATGTTTGCCAGATGCTACCACTCTGATGATGTAGCAAGATTAGTAGACTAAATGACTGAAGCTGAACACTAAGCAGTTGTGATGGTGAAACAACCCACATCTATTATGTAAAACTCACAGTGAAAGCAACGCATACACAATCACTCACTATGTGTCCCAGTTCGATACTGTACACCAACCCTGAGCACTTTTTGACTGTGCACTGTGTTTGCACAAGAAAAGTGTTGAAATGAAAATAACAGTTTGCCATTTTTGGGAAATACACTTATTCATGTTTGTGCTGAGAGCTTGATGAGATGATTGATACAAAGTTTGATCTCTGTTACAGCCAGCAGCCAGTTATTTTATCTTAGCACAAAGGGTGGAAACACGCTGAAACAGCTGGCCAGACTCTTAAAGCCACCCATCAACACCTCTAAAGCTCATTAATTAACAAGTATCTATATATTTTTTTATCTGTACAAAACTAAAGTGTAAAAAACAACAGTATACTGTTTTATGTGTCAAATTATATTTCTTGGCTGGGAGCAGTACAGCAAATTGCTGCTATATCTCGAGCTGTTGCCCCCTAATTCCAGTCTTGGTGCTAAGCTAAGTTAGTCAGCTGCTGGCTGTAGCTTCATACTTGGCAAACAGATATTTGAGTGTTATCCATCTTCTCATCTAACTCTCAAATTTCCCGAAATATCCTACTTTTCCTTTACATAGGCCCATGGTGAGTATGCCTTCTAAATCTGCTCAACAGAAAAGAAGAATAAAACATCTGACAGTGGCACTCACACACACATTTTCAGTTTGATTGATTCCCATCAGTACAAAAATGTATATACTGTAAATGCTATGAAAATTAGTTCATAGTACATACTGTAAGGTGAATTAGGGAAAGAAATCCTCCAAAAAGTATTATTATCAATTATTATTCATTTGTCTATCCCGAAAACAAAACCATTTACTAATATGACACCAGTATGGTTAAGGTTTGGTTGTGGTTTGTCAAAAAAAGCTACTTTGTTAAGATTAGGGAAATATTGTTGTTTGAGTTAAAGGACCAGTGTGTTGATCCCCTTTAATCCTACACACTGGCCCTTTAAGTAACGATTTGGTTAAGGTTAGGGAACAATCATGATTAAAAGAAATCAATGTTGACTGTTGGTAGGAAATGGGAAGCAAATAGTGGTCGCCCATGACAAAAATTCGGTGCTTTACTGACCCTTCCTTCGGCCCTTTGCAGATTTTGTGGCTCTACAACAATATGACACTATTTCCTCATTTGCTCCAGACAAACACAAGTTTATGTCATTATTTTGTTTTGGTACCTTTTTTCTTCTTGGGAGGACAGGACACCAAAATAATTACAAACTCTGATTCAGACATAAAAAACTGAACAAACCGCACCCCTGTGGCTTGACAACGATTGACTTCTTAGAATAAGGAAGGCCAGAATCTTTGTGTAGAAACTTTGAAAACCTATGGTGGTGGTGCTGGGGGGTGGAGGCGGCCAAAGCCTTTTGATGATAAGAGAATGTGAACAGCAAGAGGTATAGTATGAGTTTAAGTGGTGTGAAATAATTAGCCGCAGTCTGATGGTGACTGAGAAATCGTATGCAAGTTGAGTCTCCCTGATACAACCTCTGCTCCTACCCACATTGATGTATTGGTTCTGGAGTCACTTCGTTTAATAGTGTCTCAGTCAGCTGTGAAATGTCTCCAGTAGGCTTTAGAGCCAAAGTAAAAAAAAAAAAAAAGTGTTATAGTACTGATGTTAAAAGTATAAAAACCCAGTCTGGAGTTCTCTGACCATGTAGTTCACTCAGGTACCAACGTGAAAAAAGGCCCTCTTGAGTTCCGCTAATGGCTTCACTCATAGTCTTCAGATTTTTAATCGGTCTTCGTCTGAATGGCTTGAATGAGCTAAAACAGTATCAATCATTGCAGGACCGTATATAACGGCCCTCCAAATATGTACCTCTTTGTCAGCAGGGAGTA
Source organism: Seriola dumerili (assembly GCF_002260705.1). Classification (NCBI taxonomy): domain Eukaryota; kingdom Metazoa; phylum Chordata; class Actinopteri; order Carangiformes; family Carangidae; genus Seriola; species Seriola dumerili. Next base: position 600,835 of record NW_019175132.1, read on the forward strand.
GATGTAAAGCTTCCCTCCCTCACAGCTGTTGCTCGTAATGTGCCCTTTCAATTCATGTTTGTTCCTGCTCGAGTCTGTAGCCTGTTATCCATCTATGACTCATCTTCCTCCCTTTGCTTTTGCAGACATAAACAGTATTCCTCTGGTTTTTCACCCCTTTGAAAATTCAGTTCACACATACAAATATTTCTGACCTTTTACCTTTTAATTTACCATACCTAAGAAAAAGTTTACCAAGAGTTCACTTATAAAACGATGGGGTTCTATGCAGTCTCTCAAACCATACAAATAAAACTTAAGACTTCAGCTTTTTCTTTTAATGATTACCCATGACAACAGCTTCAGATATTGTGAAGGTATGATATGCAACCTTTTCTGCATTAAAATGTCTAAAAACAACGAGACCTATATTTTATATTTTGTTGAGTTGTGTCTTTATATGATATCAAATTTCAAACCTAGAGAAATCTGTAATTTCAATCAAGGTAACAGTCTGTTTCATTTGGTCACTGTCAGTGGCATAATATAGATAGATAGATAGATAGATAGATAGATAGATAGATAGATAGATAGATAGATAGATAGATAGATAGATGCCTCCATCTTACATTGCATCTGTCTCTCCACAACAGTTCTGAGTGAGTCCAGACTCCTGCCAAGCACAGACCCAGCCTCTTTGACCAGCTTGTCCGGTCTCTTTGTGTTCATGTCGGACATGCTGCTGCCCCAGCAGACTGCAGCATAAAAGAGAACACTGGCCACCACTGACTGATAAAACATGTGCAGCATTTCACTGCCGACGTCAAACGACCCGAGCCTCCCGAGGAAAAAGAGCTGGACTCGTCCCTGAGCACAGATGCCATCTACCGGAAGGGGCAGAGCCGGTTTACTGTCCACGTGCACACATAGGTAAAAATTGACTTTTTCCTCAGTTTCAAGCCAAATTTTTACAAAACATTTTTTAAGATCTTGGTTGTTTTTAACTATATAATTAAGCCGGATGAAGGATTTTAGTCATCAGATGTCCAGATCTTAGAGAAACAAGCCAGTAAATGTCTTGTGTTGGTCGGACAGTGTGAGAGAAACACTGACTTTCAATGTGAAACTGCTTTATCCAGTGTTTTTAATGGATGTAATCACCAGGTTCATTCGTTTGGGAGAGGAGGAAACCTCTGTGGATGAATCGGCTTCTGGTAAAAACATCCTGACACCACTGACACTGAACCAGGAGAATTTGAGTGCAATGATAGCAATGGTGGTGAAGACAACAACTCACCATGATCCCATGCAACTTCATGACGTCACCAAACTCTCTTTTGTCATTGTTTTGATTGAAAGTCCCCTAGCGGCAGAAAATTGCATATTGTGCGTTTAAGGGTCGACTGTGTTATTGCAACCAAGTGTTTCAAGTGTATTCCCGACGGCTTTGGCGCGATTTGTCAGCCCACTGCATGGCACTCACAACCTCAGGATTAAGACATGGGGAGAGATCAAATAGACCTGCACCAGGTGGCTTTTTGAGAGACAGAAAAAGTGCAATAAATCATGAAGCACAGGTTGAAACTGACAGATAAATATTTTGACTCTGTGACAAATCAAAGCTGAAGTGCACAAGGGCTAGGTAAAGAGGAATATAAATCTGAAGTTGTGATGATGATTAAATACACTCTCATCCAGTCACATCTCCGGTCTCATAGCTCTGAAGCAGCTTTGTCAGTCACAGTGAAGTGTGACAAATGGAAAGACTTCATCTGGAAGTCATAATGCTTTCCTGATGTGTTAGAGTGGCACGACGTGAACACACAGCACCACAATGAGTTGTTTTTTTTTTTTTTTTTTTTTAACAGTTAATTAGGACAATGGCAATAGAGATAACTAATGGAATAACAATTCGTGAAGCCATTTACATGATTGCAGATGCTGTGCGTTGTTGTTGTTGTTTAGTCACAGTTGAGTGTTTTACTAAATGTGAAGAATAAAAATATTATGATGGAAAAAAGTCAGTCCCACCAAGCTAATTCTTTATTGTAGTAGAGTAGGGTAGTAGCTATGGATGATGGTCAGATCTTGTCTTTCTCGCCCTCCTGTTTGTGCTCCAGTCAGATTTGACTGACTTAAAATTCTGTCTGAGAAATGCAGTTTATTTCATCTGATTGGCATGAGGCTTCAAGATGTCCTCCACACATCATATGAAATGAAAATGATGACAGGAGCAAAGGAGGATGTTGGGTGATGTAATGTATAGTGTATAGCAACAAAGTCTGCATTAGGAGGAGGAGGAGGGTTGGGGTTGATGGATGGGTCCACAAAACACAGGAATGCCACACAGCACATCATTGCTTGTTTCATTCACGACCGTTCCATGTTTATTATTGTAACCATGACGACAAAGGCTCTCTAACATGTTGGAAGTTCTTATTTTAACAGAAACTGTAATCTTTTCCTAAACCTAACCATGTAGTTTTTGTGCCTATACCTAACCAAAGCATGTTTATTACTGTAACCATGACGACAGAAGCCTGGTACGCCCAACCTGCCCCTCGGTCGCATCAGATGGGAAGGGAAGGTAGCTGTCAACAACAAAATACACAATTGTGAAAGTTGTACACAAAGATGTTAACATTTAAAGAACTCATGCTATAATTTTATATTTTATATTATTATATATGACTTAATTTGCCTCTTCATTCTCGATTACATTTGTTTTTTGATCATAGTGGCAATTACAACAACAGCAAGGTTAGGTTTCTCGCTGTTTTACGTCTCTAGGAATGTGTGTATTTATAGTAACTGAATATCAGTTTTTCAGTTTTTCTTGTAAACTCACTCCACACACACAAAAACACACACACACACACACACACACACACACACACACACACACACACACACACACACACACACACACACACACACACACACACACACCTACTGTTCTAATCATACATATCAAGTATCCACTGAAGTGAATGTGCTTATTTTGACTCCAAAAGATGAGTTTTTGTTTTTGTTGCTGGATTTTGTGAAGGTTGCAGCTTTCTACTCTGGGGATTTATCTAGAACACTGAGATGAAAAAACAAACAGCATTTGCCTTATCTTTAGCCAAAGCTCTTCAATATCGACTTCAAAGGGGTTAATCATAGTTTGAATTTCTCTTTTAAATGGTTCAATCAAAAGGCATAGCTGAGTTATTATCTGGAATTCTGGAGGAAATACACAATCAATCAAGAGTGGAGGCAGACAGTACAAAAAAAAAGAAAAAAAAAGAAGGTAAAAATGTTTGTTATTCTGCGCATGATGAGATGATACAGACATAATCAATATTCCACATCCACACTTTTGTTTGAGGCAGAAGTCCATTACACTCTTTGTCATGAAGTTCCCCAGAGTTGGCCTGGAGCAATATTAATACCATGAATTAGAAATGAAAAGATGCAGCAGCAGGTACCATCGAGCTGTTACATTTCATATGAGTGGATGAACACTTAGTGACAGACGTTGGCTATTGCTCCCTTGGTTGAAGCAATTATACTGTTCAACGGGCACACAATATATGATGAGGGAAACTTCATCCTCTTTGCATGTGTCATCTGGATATATCCTTGCTGCAGACTGGTATTGTTATGCTTGGGAGGATTAACATGACATCCATATTAATGTAAAGCTTTCACATGCAGGACCATTGGATGATTTCAGATGAGTGAAATTGTAGTATCTCAAGGTAGTCTTTTCAGACTGGGCTCCCACTTACAATGCAAAACGAATTTTACCTGTGAATACGTAAAGAACAAGGAGTGTTGTTTGTGGATACATCAAGCACCTATATCCAAAATACAAATAATTGATATACAGAGCCAGAGATGTAATAATTTAACATCGTATGTGAGATATTAATGGTAAAAAAAAGAAAAAGTACAAAAAAAATGGCCACTTGACATGAGTCATTTGACATCCGTGGCACACAGTCGATGCACCAGTCAGACAGAAGAAGTAGTCAAGGCATGTTAGCCAGGATGTGCTCATCCATGGGGCCAATGCGCTAAAACCACTGCTTTTCAGGAACATTGATGTACAATGACGTTGCGAAATAGGACAGTGGTGTATTCTGATGTGTCGCCGCATGTCAACCCAGTGATGATGCGTGTCAAGACGCTGCCAGTGTGTGCGCTCATATAGAAAACAACAGAAAAAAAGTTTTTTGAAGGGAAGTGAAAAATAAGTTTCTAGCCCTCGAAACTACTTTCATGATGCTTTTGAAGCCACACCTGCAGACCAGAATTCAAGTAATAGTTGGGTAAAATAATTACTATAACGAAAATGGATGCCTTGTTATGTTATTTATGCATTTATTCATATTATGTAGTCAATTATCCTCTAGTTTTTGTGTATTATTATTATTATTATTATTATTATTATTATTATTACCTATTATGTATGTATGGGATTATATCCATTGACATGCACCTTATGCAAATGGCACATGATGAGTCAGGTGTCCAGTTACACTCTATGTTGTAAGATGTTAATGGACAGCGTCTATAACATAGCATTAAAAAGCCATGCATTAACAATGTCTTCTCTTGCCATTTAAAATGTAAAAACACCTGAAAACTTTGCTTCACACCTTAATTATTTCATTAACAATGTTTATGTTCAATTATGCTCAAAACCTCTGCTTCATCACGACTGTGTGTGTGTGGTTGGATCAGATTTAATTGACAGAATAGACAGCTCTTTCCAACTGAGCCTCGCCTACTGCAAACCAACGAGAAGAGAACTAATTTGGGAGTATTACTTAACCCAGACCCCTGCTTTGAATTGTTATCTTGCGAAATGAGAAATGCCTTTTATTTTCTTTTGTTTTCTGGCCCACTAATTCTTTGCACTGACTAATGAATCATGTGTCATCAAGTCGGCTTTGATTTTGGTTCCTATTTTGAATTACAGTATTCATTTGTAAGGTTAAACTCTGTCACACCACCAGTCATTTATAATAATGTCACTGTTACTTTGAGGCCTTTTTCTCAGAAGTAATTTTGTTTACATACAGCATAGCATATGGTCTCACTCTTTTATATATATAAATAAATTGCTAACAATATATACTATGTGTATGACAGATACAGGCATTTGAAATTAAAAGATTATGTTTTTCATATCATTATCATATTTTGATTTTTTATTTCATTTTATAAAAAGAAAAAAATCATTTTCAGTGGTCTGTTCCATAAAATCTTTACACCAGTGACTTAAATGCTTTCCCATGTGTGTATCAGTCTGCCCAGTTCTGTAATTAAATGAAAACAGCAGGTAAGAAAATGCTTATTTTAGCTGTAACAGCAAGTCTCTGTAAGGGTTCAAGTTTAAAGGGTCAAAGCACGCACACTGATGAATATTGACACAAACATTTCTGTCATCAAAACTGGAGACAAATTGTTGCCAACAATTTCTTTCACACTAGCACTCTTCCACAAAATTACTCTGAAATCAGCAAGCTGATCAATAAAGGACATTCTCAGAAAATTAACTCCTTTACTTGAGCATTCTTCACTGACTATGAGCAATTTGCAGATGCAAGCTGAAGTCTTTAGAAAAGAAATGGCTGCTGCATCTTTCTATTGCTGCTGGTGAGCCTGCATACAAGAATAGCATTCTGGCATGTCACGATCAGGGAGAAGACGTTTCATTTCACCGAAGTTTTGACATGGGTTTCTATAATAATGTTGCTTGTCAATCAACAGTGAAGAATAATATGAATCTTATCCATCTGTCCAATCTTGTCCATAGTTTTGGATGTGTATCTTGATGTAATGCGACACTACACCTACCAATGATAATTGTAAGTGTCCAAAATCTTAATAAAATTGTCATTGTAGAGTGAACTATTGAGTGTTTATTAAGTAAGGAATAAATGAGGGGACAAAGCAGTCAATGTTATGATCAGCACACACTGACACTGACATCACAGTTCTTTTAAATAAAACCCTACAAAGGCCACCATCTGGCCAATGTGGGTAGCCATCATCTGGCCACCTGTACAGCCTGCATCATCACTCTGATGTCAGGTAAAGTCCTTGCCTGGGCCTTGCCTGTTTGGGAGCAGCCAGCTCTCCTATGTGTTAATTAGTTCTTGTTTACAGCGGAGGCGATGAAGGTCTCCCATCATCCGGGCTCTGCGAGAGAGGTGACCAAGGTAATTTGGGCTGTGTGCCAAGGTGTTTGTGGTGTGGGCGATTGTGTTTGATGCATTAGCAGCAGAGGCTTGCTGGAGCGAAGAGTCTCTCCTCCTTGGCACCTTTCTACATCTTTCATACATTGACCATCTGCATCGACAGTTGTCTCTGTGAGTGGAGAAAATAGAACGGGTTGTCACTCCTGAGACCCACCATTGCTGCAAGCTCTGCATCTCTTCCATCTCTTTCTAAGCAGGCAGCTTAGAAACCAGTTTCTAAGTTTCTAAGCATCATGCAGTTTCCTTGTGCTTTGACCCATCAGAGTTGCTGAGAATTACAGCACAACATTGAACCCCTATAGAACATCAGCATCAGACTCTGCAAAAACACTTCATGTGACGTATCAATCTGAGGATGAAACCTTTTCATGTCCATTAAAAGGCAATGGCTGTCTGTGAACAAGAAGACCAAATCAGCCAAATCAGTTTTGTCTAAAACCTCTTCTGAAACATGTAAATCCAATCCAGTACATGTAGATTGTGTTACTAAGGAATAGGTTGTTATCAATGTCTTGGTCCATCACATGTATTCACCCTGAATTCTCAGACACCCACAGAAGACAAAGCCTTGGATCAAAAAGGGTTTTGCACATGTTAAGAAACTGTCTTGAACCAACTCTGTTGCGCCTCAGTGATTTCCTGTCATGCCTATCATCCATGGTTCATGGTTGGTGAAACACAGCTGAATTCACAGCATCAGGTATTGCCATGCTCACCATGTTTGGTCGGCATCATAAGGTCAGCATCTTCTCTCTCCTCTGCTACTTTTGAAGGACTTTTCCAATCTTTACAATATTTCTTTAGAGTAGAAATATCTGAAGGTGGTAAATACTGAAGGACTGCCTCAAAGATTGTGGTACTGAAGTTAGGATCTTCTGCCGAGCATTACCTTTTGCGGAAGGCCGTACTCAGTGACTAACCTTGAAAAGGTGTCCGTGGAAAAATAATCAAGGAAGCTATTGCTGGAAGCATCCCACCTCTATTCTTCTCTAGCTACAGCCAGGTTCTTGATATTTACAAAGTTCTACGAAACCTTCATTTACCACTCATCGTTTGACAGAATCACAATGGAACACCATAGTGCAGCAAGTCTTGGTGAACATTTTTTTACCTTGGGTTTCTTCTCTCAGGCTACATACAGTGATGCAAGATAATATACAGTAAGTGCGAGTGTTTATTTAATTTCATATTTACTGTCACACTCACGACCTTATCAAACTGGTTTGACTCACTCTTGTCAGAAAAATTCACAAGAATCAGGATTGTCAGAACCGTTAATGCCATTTCTTGATCGCCTCTTTTTCAGATATTACAATGCTGGATTGCATATTCAAAAGAGTCTTCTCAAAATCCAGGAAAATTAGACAATACCTCTGGTCTTTTGTGTTTGCTTGCTAGGAGTTCATAAGTTTTTCTGTATGTACACCCTATCTTAACTGAAGCTGTGTTTGCTTTATTGTATTCCTGCCTGTTAGTGTGCATCAAGGTCCTTTTTTCTCCAAAGAACCATTACATCATATAGCATCAGATTGTAAACTCTACATTGAGCTTTTAAATGATACTGCTCTTTTCACGTCTTGGGTTATTCACTGTAACTGGTTATTTCTAGCACTGACAGTCAGCACAATTTTCCTATATTCATTCTGAAAACTTTGATTGGATGTAATAATTAGAAGACATATGCTGCACAAACCAGGGAAATTAGACCAGTTATCCTTTCATTTTATGTTCAGGACCTAATTTCTCAAGAAGTACATTTGTGTACTTTGTAAATTAGGTAAGCACATTGCAAATAATGATGACAGTGAATCGCCAGGCAAATAAATGCTCAGTAATGCTGACCTAATGTGATGGTGTGCGCATTGAAAAGAAAAAAAAAAGCCAGTTTAAGTCTGATATATCCAGGTCATTCAGGCTGCAATGCTTTTTAACACAGATAAATTAAACAGGGATCATGATGTAAATTATGGATCCATTGTATCAAAAATAAATAGAATTTCCCTTAAGATAATTTTTAATTCTTTTTTAAAAAACAGGCCTAACCAATCCCAATCACCTTCAGCCTGTTTTCTGTACTCCTCCCTCTACTGTTAGAGGGGCAGATTAATTAGAAATTGGATTAAGCCTTGAGGAGATGAAAGCTCTGCCAGACAGATGCTGTTTGAACAGCAAACCGGTCTTCGGATATTAAAGGAAGATGAGAAAATTGGACTAATTGGAAATGAAGGACATATGGGTCATAGAAGTGCTCTTATGGGACTAGAATATCATATCTTACAATGTTGCATCTCCTCTGTTGTTTGTCATATTTATTTCCTTGTTTTGATTTGGTTTGTAAAGATGTTGTTTTACACAATGCAGTTAGGTGGATGGATTTGCACTAGCCTTTAAAATATTTAGTTTTGTTTATACAGCATGAAGCACCAGTGCACTCATTGTCTTTGACAAGCGTTTTCCTTGCTTATTAGTTCCCATGAGAAACACTGAGAATTGCTGCGCCTAGTTATTTACCCATAATGATCACATACAAATACCATGTGTAATCTAGGTTGGCAGTGTTGGAAAGTACTCGACTTATGTACAATTTTGAGGGACTTGTACATTTTATATAACTCTAGTTCCGCTACTTTATTTTAGAGGAGAATATTGTACTTTTTACTCCACTACATATCTATAGTTACTGGTTACTTTTAACCTGTGACCCCCCACAAAAAAACTACTTGTGGCCACTTGTGTCATCATATACAGTATCTATGCGTTGTGTTAGCACCTCTAAGAAACAGAAATTTGCACACCAAAACTTCTTCTTCTGTCCTACCCCATTGAACTTGTGACCTTTTGGTAGGGGATGGTCCCCTATGATTGGAGCCACTAGGCTAAAACATGCTAAAGCTTATACATCAATGTATCAGTATTAAAAAGCTAATAATGTATGCAGGACTTACTTAATTAAGTATTTTTACACAGATTTATTGGTACTTAAAGGGGCAATTGGTACGTTTTCTCTGCCACCAAACATCGCCTGTACTACGTCTTCAGGGCAATGGAGGCTACAGTGAATCGGATCGTAAGTGACGAGACAGGCCGGGGCTAGCTGGTTAGCGTGCTAACTTCTGTGGAAGTAAAGAGGTGATAGAGACAAGAGTTAACATTTGTGTGTTGCTTTCCACCACTGGAGAAAGCTCTTTGCGAATATGAGGTTTGATGCTGAACTCGCTACATTTCTTCTAGACTGGTATGTAAACTGCTTTCAATGCTAACACTAGCTATGTAGCAATAGCAAAACTTACATATAGCTCCTTTAAGTAAAGGATATGAATACTTCTTCCAACACTGCAGGTTTGCTGGACTGTTTTCTGTGAGGAAATAAAACCAGAAAATAATATTTTGCACATTGAGATTCTTAATCAGATTCAAATGAGAGTAATCATTTAGGAGACACAAACATGGATAAAAACAACTGACATAAGACAGGGCAGGGCTTGTGGCAAACGGGGCACAGAAATCATACTATACATGCGATCCGTCACAAGCATCTTTTGATATGTCATTTTAGCCACACTGGGTGTCATTGTGTTAATTTCCTTTTCTTAAGATGATAGATACAGGCATTGTATGACATTTTCGTAATTTATGTAACCTCTTGGCAAGTGAATGATACGGGGTGGCAAAGCTCTTAACGGGCTCATTACAATGTCTTGGCTGGTGGTTGTCCACAGGGAACTGTATTAGAGCCCTCATTCTTAATTAAAACAATAGATAATCCCCAGGCACAAACAACACTTTGGTAGCACATTTGTTGGTGCAGAGAGTAATTAATTGTGTCATTAGTATCCGTTTTGTATTTCAAACGAGAGTCTCATTTGCTGCACTCTTAAGGGACTGTGTCCATACTGTGTACGACCACACCAAAACTGTTTTTGTTGTTCCCTGGCTATACAGTTATGAGCACTGAGAGGCCATACCAGCAGCATATCTAATTAGATGTAATTTTGCTTGGGAGCTTATCAAAGCCCCGCTCTCTACAACAGTATCTGTGCTCAGGAACAAATGACATCAGGACATTAAAGAGCTATGCCTACTCGCACCGCTTGATCCTGCTCTGACTGTTTTGTCTTTTGTAGAAAGGTATCCTGGGCTCTGATAAGTCATACGAGGGTGGTCTGTCTCGGATAATTGTTCTGTTAGACAAACCGTGACTCCCCTTGCTTGTGTTTTTTCCAGCAATTTAATGAATTCCAACTATCTGGGCTGAACAGAATAAAAGTGATTCCTATAACAAGGGGCATGTGACGTAGGGTGAAATTGATCAGAAACTGTGTATGATATTATCAGAACCAGAGGGTGTAGGGTTTACTTTTATTTTATTTTATTTTTTTATTTTACACCTAACTGCCTTAGACTTAACCACTTGCTGCACACAGTACAGCTTCTATCACAGATGGTAATTGTGTATGGGTTCATATGGTGGCTATAAATTAAGAAGCAACAAAGTACAACAGGACAATAGTACTATTACCGTTTGTTTGATAAGGGTATAATTGCATATAATCAAACCCATTCATTTGATAAGGTTATTTCTTTTAATCAAACAACTGGCAAATTATGTTTTAGTACAGAGTCGTGAGCATTTCTTCCACCAGCTTGTTGCATTACTGAAATTAACCCTTGAGTCATTGACTTCTCTTGATCATACCATGAGATCAGGCTGACTGATTGATTTTTCCATCTCATATCTTCTGGGGTCACTGCCCGCTTTTATTCTGAAATCTTTCAAATTAGTTGGTCAGCACACCTCAGACAATAAGCTATTGTGTCATTATGTATACATGCTGTATGGAATGAAAGTGAATGAGTCTGTTAATATTAGGATCTTGTTTCATTACCACGCTTTGCAGTTGCAGTAAAATATTCAGAATGTGATATAGAAAGCGGGTGGAAATTGAATGTTATTTACAGTACATTAAACTCATCTTTTTCATTGAGTATTTCCTGGTGTTTTTGCTCGCATATAAGAGACTGTAAATTGCTGTGTTTTCATTTTAGATGACATGCAACAAATACCTCTTATGAACCATAACATCTTGTGAGATGAGGACAAGAAAACAGCATTTTCACCAATCCCACCCAATGAATGGATACATGTGTGCTATATTACACTATCTGATCTTGTGCTGCAGCATAACCTCTGCTTTGGCCCTTGCAGGATGTAAACATTCAAGACCTAGCAACAGCATATGCTACAGTTTAGATGTCCAAATTATATGTGTAATAGTCTAACCATGAAGCTAAAAATATTTCTTGAGGTTGTGTAATGCTGTGTAGGCTTTAAATTGCAGTGTCTTATGTGATGTCAGGCAAAAAGTTTTACTTGGATTTCTTTCTTTCGTTTTATTTATAGTCACATGTCTAGTATATGTCTAGAGATGACAATATCTTTCAGTACAGTATAGCAGTGGACATGTAGGAGCTAAGTCACAGAAATGAATATTAGCTTACGTTTTTCAGCCATGATATTGGCCTGGCTTTATGGATAGCAATTGGTCTGTTGGTCAGACCTGAATAGCTCAACATCTACTGGATGGTTCACAATGACAGTGGTTATAGACAGTCATGTTCCCTACATGATGAATTTTGGTGACCCCCTGACTTTTCTATATTGTGCCATCATCAGGTCAAAAATTCAATTTGTCCAAATATTTGGTTTATGACCAAATACCTTTTAATGACGTTCATCAGCCTCAAGCTACTGTATACTTTTTTGGTAAATTTCTTTTTTACTGCTTATTAGCGAATTTTAGCAAGCTAACGTGGTTAACTACGATACTGACATTATACCTGTGAAACATCAGCATTTTGACATTTAATATAATTACCGCAGCACTTTGTTCAAATCACAATTGTGCCTACACTGTAAATACAGCCTCAGAGAGCTGCTCAAATGGATGGAGCGTGGAATTTCCCAGCTCCATCTCATTACCCCGGCATTACCAGGAAATTGACATTATCCTCCTCTCTACCAGCAGTTGGCAGACACTTCACTCAAGTCTACCTAACATGAATAGAGTACTTGTCATCAAGTTTAAAATAGGCAAAAATGCATAGTTATAATATATACACTATGTATCTATGAATGTATTATAAAGGAGATGGCTCAACCTCAGAAAAGAATTTGAAGTTGGATGTTGTATTGTTGTATTTGGATAGCAATATGCCTGGCAATCTGAGGCTGCATCTAGTTATCTTTTGATTCCTCACCAGTATATTTCTAAACTGAAGCCACAACCACATGGAGAATGATGATTTGTCTATGGGAGGGGTAAGTGGTTGGTGCTGTGTGATGTAGCCCCCTGTGTAAACTTGAAGTAAAAATCACCTCTGTGTGGTGTGCCTGCCTGTGGGAAGACACTTTTACACTAACAGCAAGGTCAGCTCTGGACAGATACATTAAAGAACAACCTTGCTTCAGGCTAAACAGTACGCTGCATCATTTAGGTGAGAGTGCCTGCTTCATTTTCAACTTCTCAGTGGACATTGGTGAAGCACAGGAAAGGACAAGTGAACCCTCTCACCTGGTAAATCAATGTTCGCACTTCCACTTTTCCACGTATCATCACCTCTTCAGGGAATGTTGCAGTTTAATTTGTCTCCACCTGCAGTTCAAAACAGCCCACATACTTGCTCTGTATCATGTTTCCATGTCAGTTTCTGTTTCTTGTCTGTTCAGAGACTGTCAAAGACGAACATAATTATAATATATTTAATAATTTAAACTTTAGAGGACAAACCAAGATATCAAGACACATTTACATACAGGATACAGTATATTCACTTATGTCCCAGTTATTACTGTCCTATTTCCATTTATATGCAACTCAAAGTCTCTTTAATGGCTTCAAATAAAGATGTGTTACACTTCTCTTCTTCTTCCATTCAAGATTCACGAATTTTGGATAATAAATTTAAATTTAATAAATTTGAATAAAGTTACAACAGCAATGGATATGAAATACAAAGAAATTGATAAAATGCAACAACATACAGATAATTCAAAATAATCATTATAGAATGAACCTTCATTGTCAATAGTTAACTCCTCACAGACTCTTTCTCCACCCATTGAGCAGAATGGGACAAAACCATATCTGTTGCTCCGATTGCAACATGCAAGGAGGATTTAAAATGAAATCTGATCGCTTATTTTGTTCTTTAGGACTATAGCTAATGACATATTTCTTGATAGCAAGATGGACCACTTTGTTTTTATTGCAAGCTTCAGTTAAATAGCAGGAATCTGGCCCAATAGACATTCAAATGTCACTTTAAAAAAAACAAAAAAAAAAACAGCTTTATTCTTTTTCATCAAATACAATTTGCAGTGAAATATAGTCCTACAAAGGGCCTAAAATGACTTGTGGGTTGGGTGGGTCGTAAGGAGGTAGCCTTTTTAACAACTTAGGGATGATAATTTTTATTAAACTGTTTATTTAACTTGATGAACATAAAGAGAGGTGCTCATCTCATGGACATAACTCTAGTGAACACTCAAAAAAAATTGAAATACTTCTGCTCCTCCATCAACATAAATTAGGTTCAAGTTACTGCACTTTGAATCTGAACTGTGGCATCAACCATCAATGAAATCCAGTTCATCCTTTCCTTATTGCTCAGACAGTCTTTTACTTTGCTATATGCTAATTTTATACAGCTACCCATGCATGAAGAGTTACTCTTGATGAGGTACAGAGGAAGAATGCCAAAAATAACATGGAACCCAATTTCAGGACTCTTATTTTAGGATTCTTATTAACCTCAAATGAGGGCATGATTTGATATCACTGGAAGGCTGATGATGTTCTTGACTCTTTTTTTTTCTTTCTTTGAAATGCATGTCAGAGTTGCAGCTGTACACAGAGCCAATTAAAGCGCTACTGCAACTACTTCATGACAAGTTCAAAATATGACAAATTGATGCACACTCTGATGAACACCGGCTAAGGGGACCTAAGAGCTCATTCACACAAATGAATATTAGCATACACGTGGTGGTAGTCTTTCCACCGCTTTCATCCAGACCCAAATATCTCAACAACTATTAGATGAATTGCTGTGACATTTTCTAGGCTACAGATGTTCATGGTGCCGAGAGGATGAATCCGACAGACCTTGGTGATACCCTGACCTTTCATCTTGCTATGGCTTCAGGTTGACATTTGTAGTTGATGAAATGTCTCAAGAACTATTAGATGGATGAAATGAAATTTGGTAAACCCATTCAAGTGCTCAACAGGTTGACTTGTAATCACCTTGTGATCCCCTGACCTTAAAGCTTCTCTAAAAATTGCAGTTTGTCTACTAGGCTACTTTAGTTATTGATAAAATATATGCAAAAGTAATGATATACCCATCAGCCTCAGCTGTAGGCTACTTTGTGGTTAGAGCTAATTAGCAAATATTAGCAAGCCAACACATTAAACTAAGATGGTGCCCACAGTAAACGTTAGGTTAAAGCAAGTTAGCATTATCATTGTGGGGATATTTGAAAACTAGCATTTAGCTTAAAACAGTGCTTTGCAAGAGCAAAGAGCTGCCAGCTAGGCTTGTATGCTAGTGTGAATGCATGCTAGTTGCGATAAAACCTTATATTACATTACATCACTTAAATTTTTAACTTAAATTCAACTTAAAGTTTTGGAAGTAATTTTGGCTCTAGCTGTTTTTTTTTTTCATTGAAGGGAAGCCTTGTTAGAGAAATTATTTGACTCTCAGAATATTTTCATACCATACGAGGTAGCGTACACAACTTCACATAATACTCATGACTTTTTAAATTAAGTAACATGTGTAGAAGGTAACAAAACCACAATAATCCTTGCAGCTCACTGAATAGGCACACAACCAAGTTTAGCACTAAGAAAATAATCTCTGCATGTCCAATTGCATTGCATTGTATAACCCAACCCTGAAATCATTACTTTCCACTCAGTGTGAAACAACATCATGGCCCATTATGCCCTTTTCACTCAGCACCTCAACTCTGTAAGGAGGCTACTATATGTGCTTTAAGAGACACATTCGGATGGAAAAAGTGTCCCTGAGTCAGTCCTTTATTGTGTTGAAGTTTTTTGTAATAATGAACTCTTACCCCCGAGATCTCCCTTTTTCAAGCAGATCTGTCAACACGATAGGAAACAATACTTTTCTTCTCATCTTTTACCAACATTCCCCCCTCTTAGCCTGAAAAGAAATAGTGCTTCACCCCTAAATAAAAAAAAGAAAAGAATGATCACAATGTGAGAAGGGAAGATTGAAATCTCTCACTTAATTGAACGGTAGAAAATGGATTAAAGTTTACATCCTAGATTCCTGGTTGACTGTGGGAGGGAAAGCAATTATACGTGGAGCAATCTAATCAAATTTCTGTTCTAAAAAGGTGACAAATTAAGGGCAAAGGGCTGTTTTCCAATATCAAGACGAATTCATTCAGGGTTGGTTTCACTTTGAGAAGTAGTCGCAAGAAACACACTGTACATTCTGTTTGACTCAGAATATACATAAAAGTGGTGGCCATTAACTGAAGTGCACCTATATGGAAGGACTTGAAGTGTGGTTATAATATCCTCTTGAAATAGATTCAGCTATTATCCTTGGAGGTGTAATTTTCATCGAAAAGCAACTACTGCATGACTATCGACCCAAAAGCCAGAATCCAATTAACTGGATTTTACCCTCATTTGAAATTAGCTGAGGGTCAGAAGCAAGAACTGATCACTAAAGACCTCCTCTCTTAGTGTCAATGTAATTAGTATTATGCCTTTTGCTGTGTTCACTTAGGCTTCTTTGTAAAAGCAAAGAAAACATAAAGAAACAGTTGAAATATATTTATATTCATTCTTTGGGTCTGCGCCTATGACTGCTAGCTTTGTCTGAGGACAACAGTTACATTGAAGTGGCCATAACCCGGAATATCTTCAATAGTCAGTTTCTTTGAAATGTATCACTTTCATCTATAATGCATGCATTAGCCTGCATGTAACTGCACCATAGATGATCTATTTTTGACGTGGGCGGGCAAATCATATAAATACATTTGTAAACATATCATAGACTAGAATGGCATGTTTTTTTTTTTTTGTCAGATTATGATTCAAAAGTCTGAGACTATCATCTATTCCCAAACATAGATACATAGAAATTTCTAAATATGAATGACATATAACATAATATATGTTACTCAGCAGATGGGCTGAGACATGATACAATAATAAGTCAGGGAATCAGAGATACAAAAAATAAAAGTGAAACTGCACCATTTATGCATATCATATGCCTAGACAAAAAGCTCTAATTTCATCAAAAGCCTTTAGTGTATAACCCACTTTGATTCCTCTTCGACTGATTATAGTTTTATGATTCTGAAGAGTCCAGGCCATATTGCTCTGAAGTCAGAGTAATGTTAAAACTCTGTGATGTGGTTAAGACTTCCTTCTTCTTTCCTGGGAGCACCCTCGATGCCCATTACAGCAAATTATCCTGTTAGCCTCTTCACTACTATAAAGGCATTCTTAAAATCCCTTTCTGTTCAGTATCTTGAAGTAGACTTCATTGCCGTTGCCTAAAAATATTTCATCCTCAGTATTTTCATCCTTGATGTGCATATGCACGAGAGTGTGAAACTTCATAATAAACCACATTTAAAAATAACTATAAGCTCCATCAGGTACAGACTGAGCTTTGATATTATGTGTTAAAGACACATAAAATAGATAGCAACTCCTCCACTTGGTTTACCTGTGCCTTCTGTAGGGGAGTTGCTAATTTTCATTTAAAAGTATTGGAGGAATAAAAGGGGTCAAATGTGCCTCAGTAATTGCCAGAAAGAACTTAATTGCATCAATTTTCTGGGCAAGTCTTAAGTGTTTAGGTCACACACGCGAGATATCTCTCATTTTGCTCAATTGATACAAGTAAGATGGATTTTTCTTCCTGTGATGGACTAATCTTGACTGTTGTCATTTGGCTGCAGATATACATGAGCTAAATTAGCAGGATTGCAGCACAAAGCAGAAAACATATGGACATATGAGCACTGACTGAGACTGACATATGTTGTTTGTGGAGGAGATACATTTGGTTTGGCTCTGTAAACACAAACAGAATGTTAGAATAAAATAACTGACTGACTTCAAAATAATACGTATTGTTGTATTTGGTTGATTTGTTGGCATTTATGTCTGTATACTTGAAACACGCTGGTTTGTGTCCTCTTTCCTGAGGTCCAACAGTCCTGAACCCGGCCTCTCCCATCAAGCACTGGTTCCTGGTTTTCCAATAACCAAGAAATGGACGACGTGTAAATAAAAGCAACACAAACAACAGAGAATTAAATACTGAAGATGCGAATTAAATGCTCCAAAAAGACAGATGCTGTTTTTCTATCTTTCCTCGTACCTTCCCATAACTAGATAATTACTGAGCAATAAATAAATCTTTGTGCTCTGAATAGTGACTACAGGCAGTTTATGTGCACAATATCAAACATTTGTGTTGACAAAACAAGCTTCCACATCTATTTTAAATGTAGCAGCTTTATCTTTGATATTAAGTCATGTGCCTATTAAATACTAAACTTTTATTTAGTTGTTGTAGCCCTTTAGATCATTTACAATTCTCAGCTCAAACAAATAAATGTCAGGCAGAGTTTATTCTTGATGAAAAACTTGTCTGTGTCAACACTGGATTATTCAAACAGATGTCTTTTGCACATCATTATGTGTTTAGTGACATTTTTATCCTTTTGTGCATCCAGAAATTGAAATTCCATGTGCCGTAATAATATTATATTGTCTGCGCCGACTTACATACTCCTGTACTGTTTTGCCGATGCTTCTTCTGTTTGTCTGCATTGTGTTTGCTTTGCATGCTAATTGTCATTCCATTCCAGTGAGCCCCTCGCCGACGACCACCGATTCCCTCCAGACAATTGCGCTGTTAATGGGACCTGATGGACAGATGGACGGCCACCATGAGGGCAGCTACTGTGTCCTCCCCTGATTCAGCAGGGTGGGAGTGGAGATGGGCCAGACACATTCATTCCACCACATACTTACATTCCCGTCCTCTCTATCAGATTATCCTCATGGTGGAACGAGGAGGTTTTTTTTGTTTTTTCTAAACAGATAATAGACTGGATGTTGAGGTTTCAAAGTCGGTAATTAAACAAAGCTCTTCTAGTTCCGTTATAGAGTTGCTATTATCTCCAGTGAAGCAACTACAGAGCAATGTTCAATGTTTAGCATTTCTTTAGAGTCGTGACATGGCTTTTTTTTCCCCTTTCTTTCTTTTAGTTGTAGCATTTCTGTATTTTATTTTGTTAAAGTGCCACTTAAAGGCGCTCTGGGGAGTTTTCTTTTTTAAAACAAACATCACAATGCATTGAACCTAAGCACATAAGAAATGTGCTGAATGCATTTCCTTCCTCACAAAACACTTGCAAAACAATTTTTTTTTTTTTTGGAAATCATATTCTAAATGCTTAATTGTTTACATCCATGTTTATTAGCTTGTACTCGCCATAGCTGCCTTTGCTGACCCATTCCTGCATATCATAGTTACTGCCACCTGTAGATCAGTGGTATAGTGTGAAATGATCATGTATATGGAATGTGTATAGTGTCACCCATGTGTGTGTATGTCGGTGTGAACATCCGCAAGATAAACAAATCGCACGAGTCGTAGAGGAACAGCTCTGTAGCACAACTAGAGGTCAAAAACGTAACAGGAACCTTTAACTTTAAAACCAGTAAAGTTGTTCATACAATAATGTAACGAACTGGGTGACATGTTCATGTAACTGTTATGTTATAGGGTTACTGTGTTAGGACTGCTAAGTTTAGTTAAGGCAGAAATGGCTGATTATTGCAGATACTGAGTTTTCCGGGTTGTCAGTGAATGTGTGTTATGCTTAGAGGCTGTGAAGCCTGTCAGTTATGGCAGCTACCTATGACCATGTGATTTGTGTGAGACAACGTAACTGTGAGTGGCTGGGAGTGGGGGGGTGGGGGGGCAGGTGGTTGTTGTTCCTGCTAGTTAAGTCAGTTGATAGTGCTGAGATCACGCTGTGAAACCAGTTAAGGTTTGTTGTTTTGGCGTTGGCTACGGCCCACAGTAGCCTGTGTTTAGTGAACAAATGTTGCAGATCACAGTAAACTACTTAGGCACTTAAAGAAGAACACCTTTACACTGTTAAGCAGTCTTAACATTTATCTATTTTTTGCAGCCAGTTCAAAGGGGGAATGTTGCGCCTTTATATCCCCTCGCCGTTCTGTATGAAAAGTACAAACACGGAGTGTGTGTGTGTGTGTGGGGGGGGGCATTGTTGTTGCACCTTTTAAGCTAGCAGTGGAGGTAGTTACAGAGCTGGACTGACGTCTGTGCAAGAGGCAGAGAAGGCGTGGCGGGACAGGACGCCAATGCTGTTGTGTTACACGTCACGCCTCACGATTCCGGAACGCCGGCATGCTATTTAAACTCACGCACTGGGGCGGCATTACATCATCTTTGTTGGGTTCAGTGTAAAAAAGCAAATCCAGCATACTGAGGGGTCTCCTTAACCACAACATAATGGGATCTCTGGATAAAAGGGACTATTCCGAGTATACTCCTATAGTCCTAAAATAATTGAACTCTAAACCCCAAATCTATTTTGCATGAAGAAACAACCTGAATATCTGGGGTTTCCCTCTCCACAGTGCAGAAAGACTTGATATAATCAGTTGACACCATTAGTATTTATTAAAACACTACCATAATTGTTTTCTTTACAAGAGGTTTATTATTATTATTGCTAAAGGTAATGCATAAGCTTAAACAATATATTTTTTTTGGCAAATGATAGCACTTGAACAGCCTGGGGTTGTTTTGAATGAATTTTATTGAAGGGAAACAATAACAACTATAATTTTAAATGAATACATTTACATTCTTTTTGCAACATTGTTTAACCATTGTCCCCACCTGCAAACAACAACAATAAATACGAATAAAATAAGATAATAGATACAAAACAAAAACACGAACAACATAAATCAATCACCTCTAACTGGTGCACGTAGGACAGTCTGCAAGTGTGTGTACATGGACTTTGCAGATGCACTTCTTACATGTGCAGCATAGTATTTGTGTTACAGTCCACTTCTTTGGGGGGCAGGTTTGGCATCTCCTCCTCCTTGCCTGCCCCCAAGCAGCAGCCTGAGGTGGATCAGGACCAGATTCAGCTCCCTGAACAACCTTCAAAGCGCTGCAGAAACCGCTGTGCACTGAGGCGCTCCCATCTTTGAATGTGTGGGGTTACGAGCACCTCCTCCCAGCTCCTCCAGGAGCACCCTCCTCTTGCTCCACTTATTAGGCATGATGGCTGGCCTCCTGTCCTCACGATCACCGATCTCTGCCGTTTTTGTGCAGCGTGCTGAGAAGGAACATATCCTTGTTCCTCTCTGGGAGGTAAGGAGCTGAAGTGGCGGCGGGGGGCAAGGCAAACTTTGATGAGAAGGCTCCTCGCTCCCCCTTGTTGCGAGGAGTGTAGGGGGAGGCTCAGGCTTTCTCCTTCTAACTGTGCCAGCCATGGTGATCTTCGTCTCTCTGAAGTCCAGCGACATAGATGTAGCCTCGCCTCAGGACCTATATATCCACACTAAGATCAGCAGTGCTTTGTAGGCCAGTCTCATCCATCCTTTTCTGGTTGTCTCCATATTTACGGAAACTCTCGAGATTTGTCATCTTCAGAATGATTCTTTTCTATGGCTGGTGTGATTGAACATGTAGAATGTCGAGGTGATTGTGGGCCCTGCGGTCGTCATCCTGCCCTTGTTGTCATATAGTGATGAGGACCATTTTATTTCCTTTTTCTGAGAAAAATGTCTCCTCCAACTTCGGCAATTTCTTCGTCATCTGAAGAGGATATGTCGCGCTCTGGGTTGTACTCTAAAAAGTCAGATCTATGACATGACATGCCCTGAAACATGCACTCAGTGCCCCCAGTTCTCTCTTTGCTGAGGCCTTGTCATCTGCCTTTATAGGCTCTGATTGCATTGCCCATTAGTAAACAATGCTTTCAAGAAATGTCTATTTTGCCTGTTTCTTTCTTTTTTTTTTTTTTGTTTTGTCTGAAATTATTGAAATGAAAACTGGAATTGAAATTTTGTTTGTGAACACGAGTCATGGGGGGTCATGGAGGGGAGATGTTGAAAATGCACCAGAAAGTTTTAGGTTTCAATGAGTTCAACGCTGTGAAACCAGTTAAGGTTTGTGTGCGCGCGTGTGTGTGTGTGTGCGCGTGTGTGTGTGTGTGTGTGTGTGTGTGTTTGTGTGTTTGTGTATGTCTTTGTACCTTGGTGCTGTGCAGCTCCCATGGAAATATGAAGGTGATGTTTCACTTTCTCTAATGTGGAAAAGTCATCAGATTTCAAATTGAAAAAGATCATTAAGGGGTTTTTCTCTGCTGTTAAACTGCTTTTTTAATTTTTAATTTTTTACCCTTTTGACACAAAGTTAAGTAACCTGTTTCAGGTACACTGGAGTTGTACTTGTATTCGTGTCACCTGTTTAAGCAGATTCACAGGCTCATTCACATGGCCAATATATCCTGGCAGCTCTGTCTGTTACTAAGCTCTAAGCTGATATGCTCATGCCAACTCTACTGCCGCAGCCCCCCCCCCGTGTGCTATATTTTAAGTATTTGTTGAATTTAATGGAAGATGTAATGTTCGTGTATGCGTTAATCAAAGGGGGGGGGATTGTGTTCTAGTTAGCAGAATCATCTTTCGGAGGTCCTTCAGATTCTTTCAGAGCTTCCACAAAGATTAATCAGTCTGTATAAACACAAGGCTGCTATCTGCAATCAGAATATGGACTATGCAACAGTGAGACACCATGCTCAAGCAAATCGTGGCTCTGCTGCATCGTTCAGATGTTGGAAAATGGAGATATTGTCAATAAATTGCTGAGAAGATAAGCCTTTTAGATATACGCACCAAACACAGTTGAACCATGTGGACTTAATGGAGAACTAAGCATTTCATGTTATCTATTGTTTAAGATATTGATATGTAACTGCTGTTTCTTGTTCTGAATACGAGAATGTTTGCCTTTTCACATTGTAGCACCTTCCTTCTTGAATGAGTGCTGTCAAGATATTGACCTGCTGATTGATTTCCTCCCACCACTATTAACCAATGAGAGACTGTTGTCTGCATGTTGTTTGACTCTGAAGAAGACGCGTTGTGTGTTGAAACATTAGTTGTTTGCACCTTATTGATAAATTGTTAAAGCTCCAGTATCTTATTTGGATTCAGTCACTGAGAACTGATCTGTAGAACCAAATGCAAGTGTCTCGGCCAAACTAAATTAAATATATTAAGTATCACTATATTTCACAAGCAATATTCACTGTAAATAATAATTTACTCAGCAAAGCACTTTTCTGTTCCTTTCAAGTATTTACCATATTTTAAGTGCAATATTCTTTTATGTGCCATATTCTTTTAAATATTCTTCTTGTGTCCTTTTGTCTGTCTTGTGCTCTGTTTGCAATGATCACATTTTGTACACTGACAATAAAAGGCTTTCTATTCTATCCTATTCTGTAACATAGGACAATAATAGCCCATGATCGTTTTGTGACATGGGTTAAAAATATCCGAATTTTAAATCCAATATTCTCAGTATGGAAAAAAAAAAAAAAAAAAAAAAAAAAAAAATCCACAGTGAAACACACATTTCCGCAAACATGAAGTCTGCGAAATTAAACAGTTTTACCACAGTGTGTCCCCACCATCTCTGGACACAGATACTGCAGACAGCATGTATCATGACAGCACGCTCTGGCAGTTCTCCTCCTTGTTCACAAGTCCGTCCTGGGATTTACACAGTCAGAGTCCATCCTTAATGAGAGCAGTGATCATCCTATGCAGTGGACCAGACAATCCAGCTAACGAAGACAACTGTAAGATGAAGAACGCAAACACACTTCTCTCCCGCTCCTCTGGGGTTTTGTGTTGCAGACTTAATCGCAGAACTCGACAACATGTTCTGTGCTTGTCAGTTCCAGGCTTTCAACTTGATCTAATTTTTACATTTATGCTGTAGTTTAGTCAGACCAATTATTTCACTGACACAAGCTGTTCCACACTAATTCACCCTATAGAATCTGATGGGGTTTTTCTTTTGTTGTGGTTGTTTTTACGCTAATCCTTGCCCTCAGTAGTTCTCTTGAATGTAGCACAAAAGAGGATACTGTGGGATAATGACAGAAAACAGCTCTTCCAGAACTTTACAGTCCACCAACTATTTGCAGCTTGACAATGGAAATTGATAGATTGTGATGTTTAACAGATTCTCATAGCGTTCCTCTGGGATAATTGATTCCTCAAGTGGATGAAGTGTCCGGAAACTCTGTGGTTATGTTGTCAAATAAAATATCAGTTGTAAGAGTAGTGATAACTCATATCTAAATGGCAAAATAGACTATTTGTTAGCTCCTTTCAAAGCAAACCCAATGAACATTTCCTGTTCTGCCAATTCTCTGGTTAAAGTCTGATGTACTGATGAGCCAATTAGGCCAATTAGTTCTTTGAGAGAAAACTTGCAACAATTTTGATTTGTGATTCATGGTTTAAATCATTCAATAATTTCTCTGGTTCCTGCTTCTCCAGTGGGAGGAACTGCGGCTTTTTGCAGTTAGTTTTATGCCATTATGAATACCTTTTGGATTTTGGACTATTTACTGGACAAAATACACAATTTGAAGATGCCACCTTGGCCTTTGGGAAAGTGGACATATTGATAAAAAAATGTAACAATTAGTCATTTAGTCTAGTCAAATAATAACAATGGTAGATAGAGAGATCGAAAATGAAAATGAATCATTATGAAAACAACAACAACAACAACAACAACAACAACAACAACAACAACAACAACAACAACAACCATATGTTGTGTTTTTTCAACCCTCTGATACGACCAATAGGAGTGTCTCCTGAAATAGCGCCCCCTTCGGTGGTTACTATAATAACGGGTCATGGCTTGGTTAGGTTTAGGCACAAAAACTACTAGATTTAGGAAAAGATCATGATTCGGGTTAAAATAAGTACTTCCTCAGCATCAGATGATCTTTGTTGTCACGGTTACAATAATTACAATGAACGGTCACGGATAATAGAAACATGGAAACAGACATAGTCCTGTGTTTTGTTGACCCATCCATCCACCCCAACTTCCTCTTGACGCGGTTGCTCTATATGGTTCTTAATGGTTAAAACAGCAGCATTTATTGATAGTAGGAGACCAAATGTGAACTGCAGTCTCCAGTGTCAGTCATACACTTTCTGCAGTTTTCTGCTTTTATAAAAATGTTGCGCTACTTTTGCCTTTGCAGGGGATTTATATTAAAGACAACCACAAGGGTTTAGATGTGTCACACTTGTGTCACTTTTGTGTGACCTTGTGGCAATCCTTTTCCCTTTTTGTTTTTCTCTGTTTGAATGCACTGAATGTCTCTTTTCTTTTTCCAAAACACTCTAAAAACATAAAAAAGAATACACCTTGGATGATTGAGTGCATAGGTGATGAAAAAAAAAACAGTAGGAGAGAGACAGCCAGGCTAGCTCCCTGCCAGCACGAAGCTCTTTTGTTAAGATGAAGTTTATTTGAGTTCAAGCTGGAGGTCACTGGCAGTCATGTTTTCAGGTTCTGTTAGTTACTTTAGTCTGACCTTCCCCATCCTTTTCTTTAGTTCATCCAATACCTGAGATCTCCTTTTCCTTTGAGATTTAAGATTCTGTTTTTTCTTCCGGAATAAGTTTATGGTTGTGTCTGATATCTCATGGTCTCTGCTTGATCTTAGTCATGACAGCTTGTCATCTTAAGCATTTAAATCAATGTCATATTTTTTTCTGGTGAGAACAGTGAGCTCCACTAGATACTTTAGAAATCTTGCATTAATACCAAATCAAGCTTGCAGGTGCACGAGTGGCAAACACAATAGTGTGTACTCTATTTTGGCTATCATCAAACATTCAGTTGAATAAAACACAAACACACATGTTCAGTTTTTTCATTCCACAAAGCTTTCCCTTTCTCTCTTTTCAGAGGCATTTCCAAATGAACACTCCAAAATGTTTTTTTTTTTGAACCCCCACCCCCTTTTGTCAACAGCGAGCTGCAGGAGAAAGTGTGACTGAACTGCACAATTATCATTACCCTCTGTGGGTGAAACAACAGCTTTCATGTGTGCCTCCTTTGTGCGCTTTTTGCAGGCCCACCATAAAACTGATTGCACCACAGGCCCGTCATACTGTGCTATTCTGTAATCTGCTCAAACCTGAAATAGAAAAACACAACAGTGGAAATGGTTGATAGTCACACAAGATGTAGAGGGGACGACTAGAGGTGATGTTTCCCCGCTGTCACAAAGACAAACCCCCTACAACAGTGGCCTCGGTTGTCTCAGTGTAAAGCTTTTCTTTAATGAGAATGAAAATGCTGCCCTGACAACTGCAACAGATTAAAAGCAAGGTTGTAAATAACTGTCATAAAAGAGAGAGGGAAGGATAAAGCGCAGAGTAATTTTTTTTTTTTTTCCTCTGTCACACCAGTTGCAAGTTGGTTCCCCCGTGCACTCTTCATCTTTCTCTGTCTGTCATGGCTTCTTGTTTAATTAGCTGGAAAAGTCAACGTGAGGCGTGGAGCTCTTGAAATACAGCCCTGTTGCTTCTGTGAAAGGTGGTTTGTTTGAGTGATTTAATTTATACAGATAGTCAGAGCCACCAGTTCTCTGAAAATGTGACAGCCAGAGAAATATGTCGTATAAGATAGTGAGCTCACTCAGTTTATACTGTCTATCCCTCCATGTTACTTGCCTGGGAGAACTCATATTTAGAGACAGTCCCCCAGTAAAAAAGAATGAGCCCATAGGTCGTTTGAGCAGCAGGTTATTGTGGCCCATAGTTACATTTTGTTGCTAGGCGACATCAAGTGGCTGTAGTAATTATGACATTACATGTGGGGTAAAGAGAGCGTTGGGGTGGGTGGATGGATCAACAAATGGATCAACAATTCACAGGAATATGACACAGGAGATGGGTGTTCAATTCCAATGTGAAACCAGAGTTTATGTTTTTTCTGTTATCGATGACCAACCGACGTTTTATTATTGCAAACGTTATTTTAACCCAAATCACAATGTTTTCCTAAACGTAACCAAGTAGTTTTTGCGCCTAAACCTAACCAAGCCGTGAACGTTATTATAGTAACCATGATGACGAAAGCAGGTATGCCATGTGTTTATTATTGTTACCATGACATCAAAGGTCATCTAATGTTGAGGAAGTAGTTATTTTAACCCAAATCACAGTCTTTTCCTAAACCTAACCAAGCAATGACCGTTGTTATAGTAACCATGGCAACAGAAGTCGGTACAGTGTGTTTATTATTGCAACCATTACAACCAAGGTCTGCTATTTCAAGAGGCACGCCCATGGGTCCTGACAGAGGGTTGAGAAAAATGAGACTGAGGTTGTACAGTACAGATATACGCTACTGCTGCACGTCCGACTCTTTTACACTTGTCTACACTTTTTCTTCTATTTGTGCTCTCCTAGTAACTATTGATGGTGATCAGCGAACAGTAAAGTAAGAACTCCATTGTACATTGCAACTAATTTTCAATACATATAAAGCTTTAAATCTAATAGTGTAAATCTTTACCATTAAATGTCTTTATCCTGGAGTCTGTTCTCTGCTGCTCTACAATAGTTTGTTGGACAAATTATTTCAGCTTGAGGGATAGTTACTTTATCTAAATTAATTACTGTTGTCGGCAGTTGAGGTTACAGTACAAATATGGTATCTGGTCGAGAGCAAGCAACAGATTTCTGTTTGTGTGAACGAGGCAGCTTCCCACCGTTATCTGCCTGAGTGCTTCCCAAAATGTAATAAGTGTATGAGGAGTTGGGGTTGCTATCTGCCTCTCGCTTTGTGCTGGTTGTCGGGCTTTTCTCCATTGTAAAGCTTTCTTCTGACAGCTCAGCTCACTGGACCTTGACAGCATTTCATTAGACGGGAGGTCCTCAGGGTTCTCAAGGAGAAGAAGCCTTTCTTCTTCCACAGGCGCACTCACTGCTGTTACTGTGTTCTGTCCTGCATAAGACAGCTGCTAAAATGACTGTTAATGAGATAAAAAAAAATATGGCCCACTACTCTCTGCAGATGGACCTTGTGATCAGCAGTAAGTCAAGAATGTTAGAGTCGTTTTCTTTTTTTTTTTTTTTTTTTTTTTTTTTTTTTTTAGATTTCTTTGAAATGGCTGATGCCTGTGTATACAAAAAGCAAATTCATCTCTGTCATTGAAGAAGTTTTTAACCTCTGTCTTTGTAAGGCTCTGACTTTTTTGCCACTTTGGATGTTTCTACTTTGCACTGCAATGTCTCGGATATATGAAGGACACACTGTATTGAGTGGATAAATGGTATTTCTATACATTGCTCAGTGCTAATTTTAAAAATGTCAGTTGTTTTTTCTCGGGTTGTGCGAAAGTACGAAAGTGTTTTCCTCAGTCCTCTGCTTGCTAAAAGCTTTGCACTTTACTCATTTCATTTTCTATGTTCTTCCAGAGAGAGTAATTACCGATAACATAGGCGCTAATGAAAACATATGGTGGAACTGCAGAACGGATCAAAAGGTCACTTTCGGGACACGGAAACGTTTCAGAGCCCTGGCACAGACTTAGTTGCTAGCCTAAACTAGCACAAAGCTTCTTTGACCTGCAAAAAAACTATGTAAAAATGAGCAACTGATTGAGAGGATAATGCAGAAAAGAAGACTGAAATGCTACCTTCAATAGGTGAAAGTGAGAAATGAATTGATTCTATGGCAGCAACTGCATAAAGGGGACGAGCAACCAAATGCTAATGGACAGACGGATTGTATATCTGTCGCAGACTTGTCTGACAAGCTCCTCTGGATGTTTCCTAACACCACTGAATTACTTGTGGAGGCTCCCAAACCAGCTTCTTACTGGCACAGCACTGGCACTGGACCGAAATCATTAACTCCAGGCAGGACTCGGTCTGACTCAAATCCAGCAAGAAATCAAATAAGAGAACTGCAATGTTCTCTCCACCACCTGAACCCCTCACTTCAGAACAGGTGCGATCCACCGACTCTGAACAAAGTGTGTGATAATACTAGACGTTGAATCCAGGGGAAGGTAATCACACCACTAACATTAAGGCTAACCAAAACCCAAAAACCAGCCCCGAAATCACTGCTGGGCCGAGGGCCATAAGAAACATTTCTCCACACCTGATAAGCCAGACACTATTCTGATTGGGGACTCTATAACCAAGCATGTAACTATAGCTGACACATCTGTCAGGGAGATAACAGGGCTGTTGCCAGTTATCCTTTCTACACATCCAAGTAATATGAGGATTATTATCCATACTGGTTCTTTTGACATTCTGTGAAGGAAAACTGGCTCAGAGACCCTGAAAAAACTTGCTGCTGGAGAGATGGAGTGACTGCTAATCGCTAAATGTATTCGTCTCAGGCCCGTTTCCAAGTATGGGGAAAGGAATCAAATCTTGCAGCAGACTCCTTGGCCTGAGTACATGGCTGACATTGGCATGCCTCACTCGTGGGATAAAGTTTATTGACGATTTCAATAACTTATGGAACTGTAAAGACTGCTTTAAACCTGATGGGGTTCATCCAAACATCACTGGATCCAGACTACTCTGTGCCAAACTTACGTCATGCTCCCGGGATGCCATA
This sequence comes from Seriola dumerili, assembly GCF_002260705.1. Classification (NCBI taxonomy): domain Eukaryota; kingdom Metazoa; phylum Chordata; class Actinopteri; order Carangiformes; family Carangidae; genus Seriola; species Seriola dumerili. The sequence continues at coordinate 629,901 of NW_019175132.1, forward strand.
CCGAAACAAGAATGTATAGATAAGGACAGCGCGCACAGGCAGACAGTATGTATCTCTCCACATCTGGTCCACATCACCCAAGGTGTTCAGAGGATGTCTCCGTCCCAATTAGGATCCCAACGATCCCTCGACAACCAAGGAGTTAGTTAAAGCTGCCAGCTTGATAGATTATTCAACAGTAATAACCACAGATGTCATCAGTCAGGTGTCTACCAAAGGCGTTACAGACGCCATGCTGCTTCCTTAAATGTACAGGTGATCTTAAACAGACAGTGGAATGGTCAAACACGATGAAGAGGATGAACAAAGTGTACTCAAACCGCACAGCTACTTTATCTAATCCGACTCCAGCTGTGCACCAGCTGCAGACTGTGTCAGACAATGTTTTAAGTACACTTAACTGACTTTACTAACTGAAACTTGATTAAATAAAAACAATCGATAAGTGCTGAATACCTGGATACCTCTGGACTTTCCCAGCATGTAACAGATTCAACTTATAACAAAGGACAAGTTTTAGGCCTAATTATTTCCTAGGTCTGCACATTTCTGAGGCTGTGGTGACTGACACTATATCAACAAAAACAATATTCAGCCAGGCTTTCACACCCACACCAGCTGTGCCTTCAGTTTCTGTCAATGATCCCCGTAAAATGTTTCTGTTCTGAAGTTGTGAATGTTTTTGATGCCATTGCCCCCATGAAGATCAAAGTTTTCTCTGGTAAGAAAAAAAAAACACACCATGGAGGAATGCCACACTGGTAAAAGCTCAAAAAAGGAGAGTGCAGACAGGCAGAAGGCAGGTGGTGAAAAACCAAGCTCCAGGGTTTATTATGAAAAAGAGACTTTGCATTGCTATAATTGGAAATAAAAAGGGGAAGGTAGTCATTTTTCTTGGATAATAATAATAAAAAAAAACAATAATGCATGCACCTTATTCGCTGTTGTTGACTGTTGTAAACTGACAAACCTGTCAGCATCAATCCTCATGCCTTTATTTTCAGTGGGTTAGACTATTGTATTTCTATCTTCACATCAAAATCAACCACACAGTTGCAGCTCATCCATTATGCTGCTGCCAAAGTCCTCACATTAGAAAGTGAAGCACATCACACTAGTCCCTAAATCACTGCACTGGCATCCTGTGTGCCAAAGGATAGATTTCAAAATGCTATTACATCTCTATAAAATGCTAAATGAGCTCGCCTTTTAGCGTACAAGGTTTACTTGTATGCTATGAAGCATCCAGACGCCTCTGGTTATCTAGTAGAAGTAGATTTAATGTTCCCAGGATCACAACCAAGCAATATGAAGTTTCTATGCTCCCCACCTGTGGAACAAGTCCACTGAATAGCTGAGGTCTGCCAAATGTGTTAGCTCATTTACAATAAATCAGGGCTCAAAACATTATTGTTTGCTACGACTTTCCAATAAATTATATATTTGTAGCTTCTTTTCAATTTTTATTTGCTTGCTTTTGCCTTTGTTTCTGTTTTATTGTCTTTTAAATGCAATTTTAATGTCTTTAAATGTCTTATTTTTAATATATTTCTATGCCTCTGTGAAGCACTTCAAATTGCCTGGTGTGAGAATGGTCTTATATAAATAAACATGCCTTGCTTTTCTTTGTTCAACATGGCCAACGGTTTGCGTGGTTTATCCAGGCCCACCTCTAATATACTATTAAATATGCTGTAGCATCCATTGTTCGAGCAAGTAAATGTACAAAAGGTGCATGCATTTTAAGCACCTTGACCCTGTGATGGCACTGGGCTGCAGGAACAAAAAGTGATGCACTTAAAAATATCCATATTAATGAGATGAGGTGGAAACTGAAGTGAAAGGTGACACATGAGGGCACATTATCACCGGGGTGCCAAAAGCATACAAGACCACTTTAAGTTTAACACAAAATGTAAATCTAAATATCATAACAGGGTTTGAAATAACATTTTTGAGAGGCTCTTTAAAATGAAGCAGAGTTGCTATCATGCTGACTCTATGGCACAGGGGCAAATGACAGGGGCTAGCGATGCTTTCGCCAGCACAGTGGAGGGAGACAAGAGGCATTGTCTCACCCTGATCCCTCTGAGCAATCACAGCATCTCCCCACTGAGATTACTGACTCATTTTGTCAGATGATGTTTGAGGTTTGGCTTGTGAAATGGACTGAGGGTCTGTAAACCAGAGCATTAAAAAAAAAGTACTGATGATTTTCTAAAGCTAATATTCCCATTCATTAGTCACTGGGGAATGAGTTAAGCATGACTGGTTAATGTAATTAAATTACACAAACAAGGTGTTTTGCTTTGCATACAAACTAGTTATATTTATATGAGTATAATTGCTTGGTTAGGGTATGTAATAATTGGCAATCCATTATAGGGTCTTAATATAAAATGGAAAAACTGAGAATTGTAACAGTTGCTTTGCCTGAAGTTGAGAGGAGGATAGATAGTGAGTGAGTGAGTTAATGGAAATGGCTACTGGGGAAATGACTTTTAACTGGTGTGGACAAAGTGCTGCACTCAGCAGAAATGTTATACCTCTTCAGACATTTATAATGCTGATCAGGTCTTTCCCAGACCTCACTATTGACTGTTGTACAGATTTTATGCAAAATGACAAAAACCATCTTATAATGACATTGACAACAGGGACCATTTTGATGACAGAGTCTGAATCTCAGGGTTGAAAAAAAGGTATTGTTCAGTGTAACTTCTGTGGATGGACTTGAGTGAATGACTTCAAATTTTGGCCATATCTCAGAAGTTGGAGATTCATTAAAATGAAAAGTGCAGTGATTTTACACTTCTAGATTAGACTAGATCTAATGAAACACAAAATCCAATTATCTTAATCTGTTCAAACAAACCAATCATCCACAATGATTTCTTCATCAACACCACTAAATGAAAACCTAGAGAAAGCAAAAAACCTACTTCTTGCTAAGTAATACATCTACATCTATATGTAAAACCGGTGTAAAAGCTCAGTGTCGCAGGTAATCAGCGAGCTCATGTGATTGGCAATCACTGCAATGTTGCAGCCAATCAACTCAAAGTCATAGGCAATGATTCAAAGCAGGATTTGTAATCAGTTGGTCAGTGAAGCCAAACAAACAAAGCAAAAAGGGTCACAGTAGGTTAATGGTCATAACAACTAGGCAGAAAATAGGTAACTGTCAGGCTGGGTATTATGTGTATTTTTGTATTGATGTATTTTTTTGCATCTAGAATATCTGGATATTTTGTACATTCATGGTTTCACTGTGTTGCCAGGTTGTCAAAGACAAATTTCCATTTTATGAAAATCTAATGGACAATATATCTTATCTAATCTATCTTGGTCACTATAGCGTTTAAATTGGTTCATAGAGAAATCAAGTCATGCTGATGGAATCGCTTTGATTTGTGAATTTGTACACAACAATAACTATTCATTGAATGAAATGACGTACAACCCTGAGGACAAAATGCCAAGGGGAGCAAACTGTCCAGTATACAAACAACAAAAAAGAAGCTCAGACAAGCGGCCAGGGATGGTGTTGGGCTTTGAAGCAATGTTGGTGTTGTGGCCGCACTGGATATCAATCATTATCTGAGAAGCATTTTTCCTATACACCAATCACTGGAAAAGGAACTGGCTATAAAACAGTGAATATATTTTTTCTGAGCGCACAAACCGCTCAAAATGACTCTGCATTCATCTTTATCGGAATTTGATTCGGTCTAATAACATTTGGAAAGACTAGAGGAGCCTCATGATTAAATAATCTTATCCAATTAATGTGTATGGGCGGTCAATAGGAATGGCCAGTGGAAGTCTCAGACATATATGCTAGCCTGCTTGGCTGAAGGACTCTAGTGTGCATGCTTTATGGGCCTAAAATGCAGAAATGTGAGGAGGACCATTAATGGGCATTAAATGGACATTGTCTGGTGTTAGGATACATTAAGGCGGAGAGCACAATGGAAACTCTGGTTGCAAAGTGACGGAAGGTGACTGGTATATATACTGGTATATGCTAAGGAGCTAATTAGGGGATTGGAAACAGGTGTGGGAGTCAGGTGACAGCTGAAGGTGGGAAACACTGAGGACGACTGCAGGGCAGGGAGGGGCTAGCAAGCTCTGAAATGACAGAATGAATTAGTAGCTGGCAAACTGACGACAAAAAGGTATTAATAACCGGTTTTTGTCACGAGAGTAAACATTTCCAGCCAAACAAAGCATCGAAGTGGACACTGAATTGTTGATATAGACACCCAAATGAATACAGACCCCGACATGAAGGCTGTCAGCGGGCAGTGGAAGCGCCTAAAGTAGAGCATCTGTTTTGTTACGAGAAATTATCAACCTGTGATCATTTTTTCTCCCCTAGAGAGGAATATGCATACAGAGAAGGTTCAAAGAGTTTATACAAGATTTCATCATCTGTGCTGATGACAAGGGATTGATTTTGACCTACTTACCCTTAGTCCTGGCGTAGAGGGCTATTTAAAAACTGGCACTATTGTGACTCTGCCTTAAAGGAGCTATTTGTAAGTTTTGCTATTGCTACATAATTAACGTTTAGCAGGTGTTCATTTACGAGTCTAGAAGAAACGTTATTACTTCCTTTATAGGACAAGAGCTGTCTCCAGCAGTGGAAAGCAACCTCTTGTTTTACCTCTATATCTATCACTTCTTTTCTTCCGCTAAAGTTAGCATGCTAAGCAGCTAGTCCCAGCTTGACTGGACTGTTTCATCCCTTTCTGATACTGAGTCACTGTAGTGTCCAGCCCAGGATGTTAGAGGACGTTTTTTAACCCCTTGTCTTATAGCACCAACAATGGCTGAAGCTCTTGGTGAGACTGGTGAGACTGGTAATCCCAGAGCTGTTAATGCTGGTTAGCTGGTTACTTAAAATAGCTCCTTTAAGAAAAAAAAGCCAATGTAGTTATTAGGAAACATAGTACAAGAAACAAAAAAAAAAAAAAAAAAAAAAAAAAAAAACCATAAAATCCAGTAAATAAGCTTTAATTCCAACTATACAAATATTTCCAGTTGTTTGAGGGCCGTACTGCTCCAAACACGTACTTCAGAGGCTGCAAGTAAACGAGGCAACAGGGGCTGAAGCCTGCCAAGAGCACTGCTGGAGTCACAGCTGTTCAAATGGGAAAGAGTGGGAGACAGTGTAGACACTTATTATGATTCTGGGACACTCACTCTGATTACACATTGGTGGCCCCCTAATTGTCATCCTCAACAAAGATGAAGTAGTTGCCTGCTGCACCAAACATAATAAAAGAGTTGAGTCGGCTAAAATGGGCACAACAGCTGAGATTAGTAACAAACTCCGGGGTGGGAAATTGTTTTTCGTGCGTCAGTGTGTGTAAGGGGCGTGGGTATGTCTCATAGTTTTCTGACAAGTTAAGTTTTTGTTTCCATGAGTTGGACACCAGAAGGGCAGTTTGACCAAGATGAGCTTTTGATTGATCAGGTCACTTTAGCCTGGAGGGTTCTGCTGCGTCCACAGCGGGCCTGCAGGCATCTTTATCACTTTCCCTTAAACCCAGGAATCACTCTGCAGTGATGAATGAGGAAGAGGCAGGGGGCTATACAGGAACAGGGGTGACAAAGCCCTGTGTCACAGCAGCACACAGCTGGACAGAGGCAGAGGAATGGGAGTCAGTTGGGCAGGCCTAGAGGGAGGAGGGATTTTATAAATGGCTCCTGCTTTGGGCCAAATACTCAATTAGCTGATCTGACAAAGTGCTCCGTCTCCCCTCTGCCTTTGTTTTTTCTGGCTTGGTACAATGTTTGTCCTCATCTTACAGGTGGAGGAGAAGGAGAAGGAGAAGGAGAAGGAGAAGGAGAAAGAGAAGGGACTGCTGGCATGATCACAGCTCAAGGTCAAAGAGGTTGTTTTCAAGCTCATTCTTTATCATCAATTAAATATAATGGAGATGAGACTTCATTGAGAGGAATTCAGTCTTTTACAACCCAGGCGTTATTATCAGAGTTTCAGCTATGATGATATTTTTGTCACCAACTTAATTACTGGAATATGGGCCTGCAGGGAGTTCTGCTTGTAAAATAGTCCACTATTTGAAATTAATCCCTAAAGTGAAATTCAATTTTTTATATCTTGGGTAATGGCCAAAGCTATTTCCACAATTTTGGGCAACATCTGAGTGCCTGAGTGCACAGGGCGCTGCAACATCAGCTACAATATCGATTAGACAATTTTTACACAAGTTCTGTAGGATTAAGCCTCATATGTGAAAACAAAACAATTGAAATATTACCATTGAAGTGTACCTCGACCTACTCTGCTTACTGCAGTTTGGTGTGAATGCAGTTTTAGAAGGGAGATAATGAGATTTTCGTTGTGTATGAATCTTAGTTTTAGATGCAAACTGGAATAAACTGAACTTGTTTTGATGTCGTGATCATTCCTGGCTGTGATTTGTGAAGCTGTCTCTACCTGTAACCTCAGGATGATCCCGACTACAAGACTACGACCCGGGATGCATTAAAACTCATCAAACTCGTGTCAAAGTGGAGTCAGTGTGACCCAGTACCTCAGCTATTAAGCAGGCAAGTAAAAGTTAATTACATCTGACACAAATGATGAGTCATGATGAGTCATGATCATTAAAAAAAAAACAATTTTACCTTCTTTTTTTTACCTCATAGCCCAGCAGTTAAGCTTGTAAGTAAAATGTTATTACAGCTGATAGAAATAATGATCAAATTAGTATAATAAGACATGGGTAGTTCAAATGTTCATACTGGAGGTATCTGCAAAAAACAGTTACTGTCAATGCATTAAGGAAAATGAAAGATAAAAGCTCTGTTGAAGAACAGGATTGAAGCTGGACTGAAAAGCTGATCAGGCCAAAAAGTAATAAGACAATGCAGCACCAGAATGTCAAAAATATGCTTGAGGTGATTAAGAAAAAGTGTCTCTGTTGCATAGTTTGACCACCAGAGAGCTTGGAGAAGTCTATTTTTGCATTTGTAATATTCTCTCTCTCTCTCTCTCTCTCTCTCTATCTATATATATATATATTATTATTATATATATATATATATATATATATTTTATATATTTAAAGTTTTGTTTTACATTATCTGTTTTACAAATACACACATACACATACAAACATATTTATTATATATATATATATATATATATATATCTCAGTATTAGACACACAAATCCAGTATTGGTTGGGTTATACACTAACATAACATTTTTTTAATAGTAAGCCAAAACACTAATCTTTCCCTAACTATATTCAAATGATTTAGTCACATAAACATGTAGGACACAAACAACATTTTATACTGAAACATCCACACAGGGTCTCATCCGCATGATTTCTCTAGGCAGCCATTTTGTTTCCCCACCAGAACACAAATTAGTAGTATATGAATGTATTTTGTAGGAGATTGCTGTTTTACAAGCAGGATGCATATTTACCGCTCATTGAGGTCCGAGGAGACCTGTAGTTGTTTCAGTGTTTGTCATTATCACGCTCCTAACGGTGTGTGTGCATATATATGATGTGAGGGGACTGTGGAGGGGAGGGATGGGGGCTGGGGGGGCCTTCATTAGACGCCCTCTATCGTCCTGCTGTTCCATTTGCAAAGTGTGATCAGTAATTATCCTCTCTCATTACTGCGACCTAGAGAGCCGAGCCTGAGGAGCTCGCTGGGACCCTTCAGATAACACAGTGACACGGGGAGCTGTGGAGAACACCAATACTTAACTACTAACTACACAACACATAACAGCCCTTATCTGGAGGTTCCAGCCAGCTGACAGAGGCTCACTAAAAACATATTGAGGAGTGCTCCCTACAAAGCATGTGGCCCTGTAGAAATAAGCTCAGATATAAAGGCACATACGCACACACACATACACACACACACACACACGTTCCACAAACACAACACAACACATAGTTTAATTATATGTGAGTATTTTGCACAGGGAGAACCTGCTCTCACAACTATGACTAGTTACCACTGAGGATATAGAGGTCGCGTCCTCAATATTTTTAGTATTTGAAGTCTTCTTTGTGCAAGACCAACTTTTTACCAGCTTTTCATACAATTCACACTTATGCAGGAGAGCAGGGTTATGACCGTTATCAACAGGGTTGAAGAACAGAAACCTTTTTATTTTGAGTACAGTGTTTCCGGGCTTCTGCACACAAACTGTGGTGTCTGGTAACAGGTTAAACAACTGTAATAGACAGAACAATTAATTGACAAATACATTTCAAATGAGAAAAAAATGCATTGCAAAATTTGCTCTACAGGAAAACTGACGATAAATATAAAATTTTGCACTGCTCAAAGTCATCTGTGCTGCGGTGCGGGCGGGCATTTGGACTCATGATCTCAGTCTTTCTAAAATCCTGGCTAATGCCCTGATGCAGGAGGAATTTAATATACAGATGTGATGACTACCAGCTGGTTGCTGAAACAGGTCACCATAGAGGAAACAGTGCTTAGACAGAGAAAATGATTCTGAGTCCATAAAAAAAGACAGGAAATGGAATGGCGAGAATATGAAAAAAAAAAAAAGATGAAATTCTTTCCAATTTGGACCCAAATCATCCAGTCTCTTTCCCTTGCAGGAAAAGAGGTTATTCTAACAGTACCCTGTGAAATGTGTTCATGTTTTCTTATTACACTCTTTACTTTTATACACTGTGAAATACAATTTTCATTTTTTCTTTTTCTGACTGTGATTACAGCTCACTTTTTTTATGTATCACTAAGTCCTAACAGTTGTTTCATTCCATGAACTATCACTACTATTTTATCCATTCATTGTATTGATATGTTATGTATTTCAATATGTTTGCATACAGATTGGCTGAAGAATTGAAGAAAGAAGCAACATAAAAGCTGTGTCTAAATTCAGGGGCCACATTCTTTGGAGGAGGCGGTCGTCAAAGGCATGGCTTTCCTTGGGCCCTGTGTCAGCACTGTTTACGGCCATATTGTTTTCATTACTTCCCTGCTATGAATCTTGGGATAGGTTGGACCATGAAGGCTCCACCCGTTCATTGCCCAGGAAGGAGCATTGCTGTGACGCAAATCGGTCTTTAAATGCAGCCTGAAGGACGTGGCACCTAAATTTTTATACAATCACGTTTCCACTTGGGTTTTAAACTATGACTTCCGACATACAGAGAGAACAGCTTAAATAATGGCAACTATAACTACATATTGCAGCACATTTTTCTTTTTATTCTGGACTGGAGCCATGACACCAAAATGTTACTATATCTTTTTAGACTCAATAAGTTGATTGGAGTTAATTGGAAATAAAAAATAAGCCCACTGTTGCCTTTATTAGGCAAAGTCTTTTTTCTTTAGGCCTTTTCTTGTTCATATTTCTACAGCTTCTGGCTAACCAGCTAGCCCCAGCCTATCTTGTCACTTTCCAATAGCGGGTCACTGTCGCCTCCAATCTGCCCTGAAGACGTACCGTATAACCTCTCTGTTTATAAAAACAACTATGGCCGAAGCTCTTGTCAAAGGACAATCACCACTACCCTCTCCCAGCAAGAAACCACGTTAAAAACCAGAGAAAACCTACAAATAGTCTCTTTAAACTGTCACTGTATCTTTTTTTTGACTCAATGAGATGATAACTTGAATTAAAAAATAAGCCCACTGTTGCTTTTATTAGACAAAATCTTCCCCACACTGTCAGATGGACCTCATCAGGCATTAATTTATTTTCTTGAGGGCCTTTTTTTTTCATACATATTTCTACAGCTTCCTCTTCTATTTTAGCTGTGTGATTATATTATATATTTTACCTAAAAACACCCAATTATCCCACTGGAGTCACTTATTTCATATCATGTTAAGTGCTCCACTCACAGCTTTGATGATCCTGCTTGTAATATAATAAAGAACTCCCTCTTTAAATGAATCTGCTCATAGCTGGATTGGAAAACCCAGGGTTTACCATTAACCAGTGATACTATTTCTCCAGGATTACCAATGTTAGGCTCAGTAGATCCAGGTAGCCCATAGAAGGCCAGTTGTTGTACTTGCTTGGAACAGGCTTTGATGGTCACAGCATACTGTATGTTTCACATCATTTTTTATGCTAAAAAACATTCAGTAATTTATTTCCGGTTCCCCCTTCCATGTGACATTAATTCATCTGTCTTTGCTTTGGCACAATTTTAAATCAACACATCATGTCAGTAAAGCTTTATTAGAACTGATTCAAGTTGAAAGAGAGAAAGAGAGAGAGAGAGAGAGAGAGAGAGAAAGAGAGAGAGAGAGCTAGTTAGTCACCATGGGGGTGGTGCAATAGTAGGCGTTGTGTTGTAGCCAGTAGTTAAACTCTTTGGTACAGGAAGCCCTTTGGCAGCCTCGACAGGGTTTACAGCTGAAATCTCTGCAAAATGTTTGCTTCTGTTTTGGATCTACACCATCACCATTATTTAGCAAGTGCGCTTGCCAACACTAACTGCCTAATTAAGCATTCAGCGGTGCTCTCACTCTGACTTTGAGGTCATTTTCACTCTGGCTTACAATACAATGATTTAATTTTGCAGATAGTACATCACCGGCTCATTGTTATGGATAGCAGCTCTTGGAAACTTTTAGTGAGGCTTCCTTTAATCACAGAAATTAAACAATCCACATTATCTAGACTATGCTTTTATCTAAATCTAATAGACGTGACCATATTAGACCTTTTGTTAAACCATTTTATGAGACCATCTTTTTCACAGTACACGGGTAGCAAGTAAATTTTAGAACTGATGTCAAGATTCTACTGATCACCTACAGAGCTTGTTTTCAACTATCCCTTTGCTGTGTCTCTGGTCTTTTTATTCCCTAAATCACAGCTGGGAATCTTTGGGCATGGGCTGTTAGTCTTCCCAGAGTCCAGGCTGAAAACAAGGGTAATTGGACCTTCTCAGTATGGGCACCAGTAAAACAAGCTTCCTGAGATCAGGCGAGCTCCTTGTTTGGTTTAAACTGTGAAAGAAACATTTATCAGTTGTTTTTTGTGTACATTGTGCACTAAATTTGTCAGTATTGTCTTTGTTCTATTAATGTTATTTTGTCATTTAACACATTGTAAAAATACTACTACTACTACTAATAATAATATTAAAGTGAGAATGGGGAATATTGATTTTTATTTTCATGAAGAATTCTATATGTTTGTGATGCAGTTACTAGTTAGTAGGCAGTCCTCTGTCTGGTGTTTGGATTAAAAAGGTTGCAAAGATAAAGTTGAACATCTACAACCATCCCAACAGTGTCCTGTTCTTCTCACTGAGAGGGTTGCAATGAGGTGACCAGAGTGTATTTTCCCTTCTTATCTATAATAGTGTGGATAGTGTTGTAGGTCAAGTATAAAAATGTGATACTTTTAAAGGTTTGTGAAAATTACTTAGAATGTATCTGAAAGAGAGTAGAATAGCCCAAAACAATTTGCTATATTGGATGGATTGCCATGAAATTTGGTACAGATATCAATGTCACCCAGAGTATGAATCCTTCAGAATAACTTCACTGATAGTTTGCCTTTTCCTTTAGTGCCACAAGCATGTCAAAATATTCACTTGTTACATGACAATATCTGATGGATTGGCACATCATTTTTGTACAAACCAATTTTTATCAAATCTGAAGTTGGGTCTGGAGCACACCCTGGACAGGTCACCAGTCTATCACAGAGCATTTCGTTAAAGAAAGACATTTTATCAACCTTAGAAAATTCATATAAACCTTAATGCTAGGAAGACATTGCCTGCATGGCGTGTGCGTGTCTGCTGCGTCACTGCTATTGCCAGCTCTATCTTTCTACATAGAGCCTTGAATAATAGCCATTAGCAGGCTACTCAAATGTTGGATTTCTTGTTATTATGATTTCTGATTTATTTTTGACAGAAAATGTCAGTACAATGCCACTGTCTCCACATGCAGCTGCTAAAATGGTTAAAAAATGTAACATTCATATTTTTTCATGTCTGTGTCATATCCAGATTCAGCCTATACATTGAATAAAAAATGTGGCTCTGTGATTAGGAATACAATCTGGACATCACTGCACCAGTTTATATTCTCCCGGTGACAGAATTATTTATTTATGCCATTTCTTCCAGTAAGAGTCCTGTGGACTCAGCTCTTCTTGTCTCTTCTCCTAGGCTCACCTGTTTAAGCCCACAGCACCTACACCTGGAGAGATGCTAGCCACCTGATGGATTTTCATTGTTCCTTTGACAGGCACAAGTGAGGCTGCTTCAATCACTTCCTGCGCCTTCTTCTCAATGTCTTACAAAGAAAAATCCAGTGAACTGCACAAGTTCTTCAACTGGTGGAACATTGCATCTCCTCTTACAATGGCTGATGTCTTTGAAGCCTTTGTTGAATGGCTGTTTCGAGAGGAGGGAAAAGTTGGCCCTTTCATTTGAATTGCATAACTGGGCCATCATTATAGACATGAAAGTGATTGATCATAGGGTGTCTTTTCTTTATCATGTCTGAGGTCGGGCCCAGATACCCATGGGATCATGTCGTCTCGATGGTGACTACTCCCAGTATGAATGGTCGATTGCTTATGTGCAGTGATTGAACATCTTGAGCATAGTTCCAGGAGTGGTTCTCAGTGAAATTCAAATGCAACAAACATTTGTTGTTTCTCAAGTTTTCTCTCAGCTGTCCGTAGGCCTCATACTGTCACCGGATATTAAAGACATGTTGCCAAAATCTGAACAGCTTGTCATGGTGTTGTCTTCCAAAGCCCACTGAGTAAGGGGCTATCTTTGTGTTTGCAGGAAGTCTCAGCTTTGCATGTGTTGAGTAGACACAGTCTTTACACTTGGCATATGCACTGAGCTTTGATTTGGGATTGCACATAGTTGCATCGACCATTTCCATAAAGTTTTCTGTTGCTAAAAGCCCTCAGCTCTACAGGGTATTAACTGTGAACTGGTAAGTTCTCTTAATTTTTACACTGACAGTTTTTTGCAATCAGCCTCTGTGTGCACCGCAACCCCAAATGGCCTTTATATATGCAGAAAAGAAAGAGTAAGAGACCTGATTTTCATATTCTGACAGGAATCTCCAGAACAGATTCTGGACTGTGACGGTTAGCAAACGTTTCTTTATTTTTCCTTTATTTCCTTCTTCTGTGTGACAGTTTGTTTTTGTCCTGTTGTCATCGGCTCACATAATTTCTTGGAAAAGAAGAGGAAGAAAGCCTTTAGGCTACTGTCTCTTTCTGCTCATACTCAGAAGGTAATCTGTTGTTATGCTTTCTTTGAAAAGTGATAAGCTCACCATTAGCTCTGTGACCTTGCTTCTTCGAAAAACCGAGAGTTTCCTGTGCAATCTTCTTATATTTATTCATAACCTTTGATTACTGATTCCTGCACTAACATTTCTTTGCCCTAATGGATTAATTAATCAAGTGATGCAAAAGCAATGCTTTCACTTCAGTGTGTGGTGATGTGTTTTTTTTTTTCTTGCCAACCATTGGTACCTTCTTATACTCTTCTGTCCTTTTTCCCCCTATATACCAAGGTCCGTAGTTGTTTAGGCCATGTGACATTTTGTTTGCAATTAAACTAAAAGAGTTTCATTGATTGTTGTGAACTTGTAAAAGATAAATCCTATTCAATTTGCTTTAATGCAATCATTACAATAACAATATATCATTATAGGATTGTCACTGCAGTGTTATTGGCATACTGTAACATTGTGTGTTGAAAGCAGCGTTTATAGTTACTGTACAAATTATTACCTTGAAAATGATAATCTTTACAAAAGGTTTAACCATTATGATAACAATATGTCAATATTTGTTTTAGCATTCAACCATAAACCAACATTCAACCTTCTGATTCCTACCTTGAAGGCCATGGCTGTGAGGCATTTACTGGCTGTGGCAGACTGTCTGGACTCAGACAAGGAAAGGTCATTGACTGAAAGTTTGTCCTGGCTCTGGCATTTGCCCTCCGCTGTCTCTGTGCACACTTCTTCTCTCTCACTGAGGTCTGACACTTAGTTTTTTCTTCATCCCTCTCTGTCCTTCCTGCTCTTTGTTCTTTTTTTTCCTTCTCTTTATTGAGGTAATGCTGCCTCCTTTCAGGTCAGCATCAGGTCGTGCCCTGTAGCGCTGCTGTTTTTCTGCAACAGACAATGTCGCCATTTCCTGACACATGCATGCATGCTGTTTTAGCATCTCTTATTGATCTGGCCCACTGACATCCGTCCATCCACCCTGTTACCATGCAAATCATAACAGGGATTACAGTAACAGGAGGGTCTTTTTTATCCCAACGTTTGCAATTACCAAAATAAAGAACATGCTAACACAAGATTGAATAATTTTAATGCATTTATCAACCATATCTTCAAAGTTACAAAAAAGAAATCAGTGAAATCAAATGTATTGTTTAGGGGGAGTGACAGTCATTTCAGGGGCATGAAGTAATTTTGATATTTTAAGCATTAAAAAGGCATTGATCATGAAAAAAAGACATTTGATGAGAAATATTATGAATAATAACGCTACAGGTTTTTGCTACATTTTTCTTATTTGTATTTGTAACTGACGTTAAACAGACATCATTGGAGACATGACAGTTTTGCTTATTTACAGTAAAATCAAAGTAATTATTGTACATTTAATTCACCTGGAGGTCAGATCACTGCATTCTACAGTAGAGGAGGGTTCACATCCCCTCACATCCAGTTGGAAAGCTCATGTGTGCAACCACAGGCTCCAGCTTGGTAAACTATGTGAATCGTCTGTGACACTCAACACTAATACTCTAAATTTGTTCAGTGTAGCAGGCAGTGCTTCTGTTTACATGGGATTTTCCCTGACTCTGCAATTCAGATGCCAAATTCTTGAAATGCTGCAGGTCATTGTGCTCAAGCTGAGAAGACGGCAATCTTGGTTTTTTGTTTGAAACTCTTGACCACACTGATTAGGGGAGAAAGCCAAATCCAAAAGGATCATCCGGCTGCTTACACTACGCGCCTCTTGTAGCATGGAGTTCATCTTTAAAATCTCTTAATCTTTTCAGAAATTTCCCTTTTCTCAGCCACCTACACATCGCAGGGGAAAAGTAGCTCAGCGTGGGAATCTTCACCCTCCTCAAGCTGAGATGTCCATGACATGACCCGTATTAAGCCTTTTACCATGGAACACCTGCAAATGTGGTTCCTGAGAAAAGCGAGAAATTCCCTGTCTTGGTTGTAGAGCACAACAATGCGGATGTACGGCCAGTCATCAAGCACAATCCATCGTGTTAGAGACAAGCTTGAATGTCGGCAAATTTGACTCCCTGATGTAGTCTTTGAAACGCCATGGGGATGAAAATGCATAGCTGTGATGTGTCAATAACATCTGTTGATTCATTGAACTGAAGGGAAAAAGGAGACACACTTATCAACGTGTCTTTCAAGCCGTGCCCTCACATTATCAGCCATCGTTTTCAGAACAGCTTGTGACTGCGTTCTTTGATAACTCGATGTCTCAGATGGCAGCTATTATTTCTTCCTGGTTTTGAAATCATTAGAAAGCGAGTCTTCTGCTCCCAGGAAAGTCTCTCTCACAAGTTCCCTATCCTCAAATGGCTTTTTGTGCTTGGCAAGTATATGGCTCACCTTGAAAGAAGCAATGGTAGCTGCCTTTGACTTTGTTAATGCCCTTGTAAAGACTGCTTGTTGCTCAGCCAGTTGTAATTTAAGTTCCTTAACATGTTTTTTCCTTAGATCATTTCGGGGGCCGGGAACTCTGTGTTATAATTTTTTGTATATTGTGTATTATGTTCTGAAAAAAGAAGTTATTTCACAGTCAAACATTCACAGTTAAAGTTCTGTCAGTTACTGCTCTGTTCTGCATTCATTTTGAACAGGTGATTTGGCTTCTTTCTCCAGTCACAGTGCAAGAGGTTACATGTCACTGTATGCGCACCCCGAGGGTAAAGCGAATTTACACCTATTAGACACTGTATGTGGCCATGAGGGCCACTGGAAGGTGCTAAAACACCTCAGGAGTGGCGCCATCAATTTAAATTCACCAAGGCCTAACTGCAATAACAACTCGTGAAACTCGGATAATAATAATCATTATTCAATAGTTCTGTCAGTGATCGACGTGCCATGTTGTGGACATATCGACATATCGTTCATGATCGACCTTTGGGGCACCACTGCTGTGGAAATTTGCAAGAGCAGATCCAATATCACCAAAGCCATAGAATTGTATTAAACAACTTAAAGGTCCCATATTGTATAAAGTGAGATTTCCATGTCTTTTTTTTTTTTAATTATAAAGCAGGTTTGGTCCTACATTAATACTCTGAAAGTATCAAAGCGCTCAGTCCACAGAGAAATGCACACAGCCTGTATTCAGAAACTGAGCCTTAAAACGAGCCATCAGGACATCTGTAACTTTGTGATGTCACAACAAAGCAGTCACCGCTCTCAGTCATGCCCCAAGTGTTCTGAGTGTTTACCTGAAATCTGCTTTATTTTTATTTGATCCTTCAGAAAATAGTCAGCCGATCAGAAGAGAGGCTTTGAACTTTTGATTGGCTGACTGATCTGTTGTTGCTTGAGCTCCAGAGAGCAGCCTGAGGGAGGAGATATAAAACTACAATGAGATGGTTTTAGGCTCTTAAAACCACAAATATATCTTCCTGTAACAGGATGTGGTAGGACCCAATTGCAACACAACCAAACAGGTGAATAGTTGGTAATGACTTTTATTAATGAACCAGCAGAGATATTGCACACAGGTGGGTATTGGGGATAGAGGAAGGAGTCCAGGGCCCGGGCTGGAGATGCCGTGTTGCGGAGTCGGTGAGTGGAGTGGGTTGGGGAGGCTCACACACACACACAGGGACAAGTTGGTAGGAAGGCAACAGTATCGTTAGGGAGCAGGCTGGAGACGTAGTCGAGGGCGCAGGAGGATCGGAACCAGGTGTGTAGTGAGCGGGGCAGACGAACCAGGAAGGAGCAGGCAGGCGGGTAATCGGAGTCAGACGAAGGATCGGGAAACCAGCAGGGAAGCACTCATGTTGCGACGTCGGAGCCGGAGAACGCCAAACAGCCACAGGGACAGGCAGACGGGGACCAGGGATGCATTTATACTGGCCTGATTGGAGATAGAGTGCAGCTGGGGGCAACAGGTGAGGACAGTGAGGCTGATTAGGAGGTGTGGCAGAGTGGAGAGTGAGACAGAGGCATAGCAGGCATCTTCCTATGTATATCAAAACTTCAAATGAAACACCGGAAAAGTGTAAAATACGGGACCTTTAATGAAACATCACACTGAATCATTGGAACATAAAAAACAAAATTAGTTTAAAAAATCATGTCATTGTATTTATAGAAGCCTCTTTGTTTTTTTACCTGCTGAGTGTACGAGGTTCTTTGGAGAACAAGTTGGTCAAAGCAGCAGGATAAAGTAAAACTGCTGAGCTGTAAAGAATTCTCGACACGTGAGCCAATCATCTGCTAAATTATCATATGTTGTAGGCACGGTGCATTCGACTGACATTTTTAAATGTCACAGATGAAAAACAACAACAGCAACAATTATAATGAGACTGAGAATGCGACGCTTCGAGCAGGAGCGAAGGGAGTCATGTCAGAAATACTAAATGCAGGTAAACTGTGTGTTATTAGGGTTGTTTTTTCTCTTTTTAAAGATATTTTAAATAAACAAATCTAAAATAAGAGGCAGTCTAAAAAGAACTTTAACCGGAATAAAAACAAAAATATATGAATAGTTGCACTAACCTTTAAATAAATAATACAAGCAATGGGCTCCTAAAGGTGTTATGTTTGTTTTCTCTGCTTTTATATGCGAGGAGTGTTGCCCTTACGGTGGCTGTTGTACTTGTACACAGAGGTCAGCAGGGTGTTATAAATATTTCTATTATCATAACCTCCCATAACAATGCTGCGCTGAGAGCCATTCTCCATGATGAAGGGCCTCTGCAGAAGACGTGGCTCTGTTTCACGTTTGGTCACACTGCGGGCCTGAATTTTAATCACACTCTCTTTCCAAGCCATTAAAACTAGAAAGTGACGTTTATTAGACAGCAGAGGAAAATAAACAAGCCCTAATTGGCTCGCACCGAGAGCGCTCCACTCTCCCCTTGGCCCTTTGTCGGAGAATAAACCTGCCAAGGAGTGAGGTACAAAGCTCAAGAGCAGACTGACCTTTGGCGACTCACCGCTTCCTTTAAGTGGGCCTGCAATGCCAATAACAGCTGCGGGGAGCTCAGAGCCACGCTTTTATTTGCAAATACGCAGACAATATTGACACCGAAGATCCGTGACAGTTGGCTATGTTATGTAACAAATGAAAATGAGATGGCGCACCTTAACAGCTTCCTTTAATTGCCTAACTGACCTTGCAACCTGTAGCCTTGCGAATTCATCAAAATAAGATTTCTAACACTGTAATTCTTCAGGAACCTTGAAAGCGAAGCTGTGTAAAACATAATTTACTGATAGAAAGCCCTCTTAAGAATCCAATTTAACGACCCTCTGTTCCTGAGTGTGTTACAATCATCTTCACAGTTGTCTTTCATCCTTCTTTTTCACACTATTAAACACCCACCTTTAAAAAAAAAAAAAAGAAAGAGAAAATGCCTATGGAGGAGATGGCACATAGCATGCCTACAGGGAACAATGCTTTGCTAACAGGTATTGAAGCATTAGTGCAATGTTTGCAAACAGCCAGCCACAACTGACAATAAAGTGTGACACACAGATTACACTAGAATAAAGTGCTACTATCACACAAGGAACCCGCTCTTACCTGTTCGCAGCTCAGATGGTTGTAACGCGACTGTTTGGTTATTATCTCCTCAGCATTTTCTCCAGGGGATTAACATGTCATTCATATGAAAATACAGGATTTTAAGAGAAAACAAACTCGCCTGTAGACGGCAGTCTCTTGGGACGCAGGCTTAAGGTGTGTTTTTTTTTTTTTTTTCCACAAGGGCCTATGTTCGGTTTCAGGAGTGTGGGGGAACACAATAAAGTCACTGTGTGCATAAATAACACATACTGCAGCATATCATCAACATCCACAAATAGCTGTAGTATAACAGCGGTTCCCAACCTTTTCCAGCTAATGACCCTCTTGAAAATCAAAAATGTTGATGTGGCCCACATCCGCCTCGTAACAATACAGAGGTCAAACAATTTGTTTTCAGAGGACTCCTATTTTAATGGTAACGATCAAACATTCAGGATTGAACTGAAAGCATGGGAAACATAAAGGAAGTGTGAGGAGATCACTTGTTGATTCACCATCTGTCTCTTGACTCACTTTCCTTTGAATTCTTCCTGTTGCTAACCAGCTATCCATTTTGATACTGCAGTTTTAGCCATGGGTGTGATCTTTTAGTGCGCGATCAGACTGAGATAGTAAATAGGTATGCGGTGTTTGGCGGCAAAAATGGTCCAGCTGGTGACAACATAAACGTTCAATAAGCGGCTTCTCACAGTCGTAGGCCTTAATATGATGAATAAAAAATGTTTTTCCACATTTGTAATGTTTTTAAAGATCATTTGTTTTAAAACATTCTACAATATTATTAACATGTTTATCTTTTATAATTGCGTATTTTTCCTAAAATTATACTGTTTTGCACTTGCATTTGTCAGCCCACTTGCAATGCCTTTGTGTCCCTCCAGTGGGCCCCGGCCCACAGGTTGGGACTGTAGGTAACTACTAAAAAAAGAGTCTTTATAAGCGAAGCAGCCAGAGAAACAAAACAAAACAAACAATGTGCTGTGAGCTGGGTGATGTTGAACTGTTAGGTGTGATGGAGGATGGACAGCACATTGCATAAAGCTCCTGAGGCTGCTGTTAAAGTGAGAGAACTTTCCTAGAAACTGGTATAGTTGCCATGCCAAAATTTGACAGTGAAATTCTACAATCAAAAATCAAATAGAATAAAATACAAATATAAAAAAAATAAACCATTAAAAATAACTAAAATACGAACATAATAGAAAATAAAATGTTAAATTATTTCAATAGATAATAATTTGTCCAGCCTCTCAGTAAACTGGTAGGCCATGATGATGTTTATATGGTAACAGAACATTAATTTTGCATTATGATCAACTTTTTTATTTATTCATTTGAATTTGTTTCAGTCACACATTTAAACTCCAAATTTGTTCAGATTAAGGCGTTATAATTCTTCAGTCAACCAAATTTCATCAAACAAGAAAACTGGTGTGTGTGTGTGTGTGTGTGTGTGTGTGTGTGTGTGTGTGTGTAAAATAAAAAAAAAAGCAGCTCACAAAGCTTAACATTGCTCTGAGGGGACCTGAAAAAAGCTTACATGAGATTTTATGAACTCACTTAATTTGGACATGTGGATTATCACAGCAGGAGAGTAAGAGGGACACTGATTAGTAAGATTCGATTAAGTACTGTAACGGATATCATTAAACTGTAAAAGTTTAGGTGGGAGGGGGCACTTACTGCTCCCTCCAACCCCTGCTTTTTCATACTGTACTTGCAAATTTGCCGATAAGAAGTTTTTCAATCTGTTTTGATGTCCAGATGGTCACGATAGTGTTGGTCATAATGTAATGACGCTGTGAGTGATGATTATCTAATGTGAACCTTATCTCTGCTGGTCTCCTGCACTTCCTCTGCCTTCTACTGCTCATACAGTAAACCGCCTCTATAACAATACATCATGACAATAGGCAGTCCAGCAGCTGTAGCTTTAAAGAATAGCACTACCATGTCCTTATATCCTCTCCCCACACTTGAAACTAGACATGATGCATAGAGTGGATTGCCACAGTTGACATAAAATTCAGTATATCAAATAAGCTCAGTGCGGTGGCCCAGCAGCATGTCTCCAGGTAACAGTACTTCAAACGGGTAGAGATGTATCTTACTGATCCTGTAAGGCATGAACAGAGATGAAAGAAAATGATTCCTGTTCAGGTAAGTAAGTAAATGTATCATAACTGCCAAAGAGTCCCATGAGAATAAAGGGAGGTATCACTCCTCCCTCCTGGAGGACCTTCACAGGCTTTGTTAGCATACTGCATTTTTTCTTCATCTCTTTTTTTTTCATTTTTTTTTTTTTTTTTTTTTTTTTTTTTTTTCTGTAGTCCAATAGAGCTGCGATGACAAGTTGATAAAATGTATATTCGGCTTTACCAGCTTTGAATTTGACATCAATGTAGTATTAAATATATTCAGACAAGTTCTTTGGTTGTCTGAAGCATGCAAAGGCCTGTCATCAGATATGTGCTCACAGTATGGTGATGCAGTCCAGACATAAGATAATGTAAAACCTCAAAGGCTAAAACTGGATTCAGGATGACACATCTTCTGGTGTTAAGACCGGTCAAATCTGGACTTGTTAATGATTATTTTAGTGTAAAGACTTTTTTTTTCAGTCTCCTACTTACTGACAAAGCTCATGATGCAAGATTTAAAAAAAAAAAGAAATTGAAAATATGTGACCAATCTGTGACATCCAGTGAAATCCAACACTAGATATTTAGTGTTTCGAGCACGTAGAAGATGCTTATAATTTAATCGTGTTCCAAGTGAGAGAGAGGGTTATTGATTATTGGACAGATTTAAGCCTATACACTTCAACTGTGCATTAGCTGATGCAACATGGAGTATTGAATATAGAAAGACTCACGATTTTCTCTCTTTACTATTTACATGAAAGCAAACAGTGACATTTGCAGAGATGCTGTAGCTAATTCCGGTTTAAAACGATAATTCATACTCTAAGGAACTGTGAGCTATGCCTTAGGCAAATAGAGCTGTTGACTGTAGTGGAAGAATACTGCTTTTGGGATTGGTGATCTGTAGCACTGTAGTATTCTAGTAATGTGTGTATTTTTAATCTTGAACTGCACCATTGCCCCTTTGTATGTATGAATGTATATGTATATACATTGTGTGTATATACTGTATGTGGTATAAGAATGTGTCAAAACCTGACAAGCAAGCTTGATTCGGCTTGAAGCTTTCCCCAATTAATTTAAGCTTCCCAGTCCCCACAATGCACCGTGCCAAAACCTAACATTATAGAGATCCATATGACTCACTGGGGTAATGAGATTAAACTATGCTACATTTATTTATATATATACGGTATATAGCTGAAGAGCATAGCTAAAGAAATGTAGCATAGGGACAAGGAGATCATGGGGAAAACATGCTGGAGGTGGGAAATTTTACATCCGTAATGGGGAGGCAGCTTGCTTAATGACAATGCTGACATGCAAGGGGAGTCTCGTTATCCACCATAACAAATCAGTATAACAATATGATAATGAAGACTCCCCATTTTTCTCAATTTACTTTCTGCATGGAAGCAAACAGTGACATTTGCAGAAATTATATCTAATTCTGCTTTAAAAACAATAAATTATTTTCTAAGGAACTGTATGGTCTGCCTTAATCAAAAAGAGCTGTTGACTTTACTGCTTTTGAGACTGGCGATCCATCGTACTGCAGTAATGTGTGTGTATGTGTGTATCTTAAATTCTGAGCTGCACCATTGATTTATCTCTTTAATAATTGCTACGGATAACAACAGCATGTTATAGTTTCTTGGGTTAAAGCATAGTAGCCTAGAGACATATTCCTATACATGCTTTCCCAATTAGTTTCATCTCTGCAATCCCCACATTGCAGCAGTGCCAAAGCATAACACCTACTTTTGTGTTTTCATCATTACAGGGAATCATATGGCTCGCTGGGGTAATGAGATTAAATTATGCTATATATAAACTCCACATGTGGGAGGAGATCATGGGGAAGACATGCTGGCGGTGGGAAATTTCACACCCGTAATGGGGAAGCAGTTTACTTAATGACAATTACCCACCAGGACATGATAATAACAATAATGAAATAATAATAATAATAATAATAATGATGAGAATAACGATAATAATAATAGTGATGAAACCATTTTCACCTATGCTTTTTTTTTTTCAAATGGATGCTCATAATGACATCTGACCTCTTGCTTCTTGGTTTGTGCGGACACAAATCACCGAAGGGGACCGCTGTGGATACATTTTTCTCGTTTCTTTTTTTAGCACAGCAGCAACAGCAGCAGCAGCAGCAGCAACAGCAACAGCAGCAGCAGCAGCGGCAGCAGCAGGAAAACAGACTCAGTGCCGAGAAACGCAGATGAACTGTGGAGTTAAGACAATTCCCCACATCCAGTGACAGAGAGGAGTGGTTCACTTAACCTTAGGCATTGTGCCGCCGCCCTCCTGGCTTTGAGAATCTCATCTGCCGAGAGTTCAGCTCCAACAGTTGCATGAATGCTCGGTGTAATTAATAACATTATGTTCTGTAATTACCTTCTATGTGTCCCCTGTGGCCCAAGGGAACAGAGCTGCAGCTAATGGGAGTAATACTTCAGGTTTACAGAGCAGCCACAGTGACCAAGAGTCGAAGACTGACCCAATTATGTTACTACTTTGAGAGGAGAGAACTTCACCCAGAAACTGCAGCACACCAAGATCCTATTGGTTATGTATTTTTCAAAAAAAAGAAAAGAAAAAAAAAGCCCAGATAGATAGAAAACAGGTGTGTAACCAAGCGTGCGTATTTCTATACTGTGCGAGACTGGTAATTAAAATTTACTACCGTCGCTCTCACACGCACATAAAGTTCCTCTGGAGGAAGATGCTTAACCCATCAGTTCCTCTCCCAACCACATTTGTCTACCCACTCCATCTTAATAAAGGGACACAGATAGCCATGGGAGTTTCCCTTCCCCGAGTCTCATCATTAGTGTACTAGTTCAGCCAAGCAGCCAAATGTGGAGACCACAGCAGCATCACCTACACATTTAAATTGAGCCGTTCATATTGTCTTGAAAAGCTATGCTAAAATAGAGCATTGGCATTTTTATAGTTATTAAAAGAGTGATGCACGATGCTAATGTGCTTGTGTGTGGAAAATATATAAAAGGTCCTGAAAGAATGAGCAGATTTCCAGTTTCCCTTTTCAGCCCTGTTCATTTTTTCTCCCCCTGAAGACCCAGTGAATGTGAACCAAGTGAACCTTATGATTCCTTTATGTTAAATATTTCTAATCAGCTCTAATCACAGTCTCTGAGATTGTAACCGGTTTCAAAAGGTCAAATTAATCAATTTTTCCTATGTTACATTAATGAGGCATTTGAACTTTTCTTAGAACAATTGCATAATGAGGGGATTTTTTTTCAAATTATTTTCTTTTGGCAAAGAGAAGGAGCATTATAGAACTTAAGAGGAGTGAAACAACTTGCTCTCTACCCAGCTGAAGATAACCATTGACCAGAGTTGTATTATGGATGTCACATACAATTAACCCTAAGAAAAGTGCTTGGCTATTGGGATTTTTTTCTCAGATTAAGAGAAAGCTGAGGTAGGCTCCAGCAGGGATACAATGAGGGCAAAGGTGGCCTGCCTTTGTTCGAAATTTAATGTATTTGAACTCTCTGGTTGATATCTTATCTCCAAAGGGGATTTTTTTTTGTTTCATTTGGGAGGACAAAGTACCAAACATCAATGTCTATGCTAACAATTTGTGAGTGCCGCACAGGGTATACAGAACACGGACTTAAGTTAGAGAAATGGCCTTCCAACAGGATATTGAGAAGCATTCAGTCAGCATATCAAATCATTGCACTCGGTCTTGCCCTACAAAGATATGCTGTATAAATAGTGTTAGCAGATCCGTTCATTAGTGTGCTTACGTTCCATTTGATTTACTGCTAATGTTGTTGCAGAGGAAGCCACAGATCTGTATGACATTGCCAGGGAAGATAATGATAAAACCTCACTCGATCTTTCCATATTTTGTTGCGATGTTAACAGACAACAGCAATGGAGGAGCCGCGGACCACCTGGGGTGGAACGAGTTGGATGAAAATTGATGACGCCCCTGAACCATAAAGCTACTCAAAGGAAACTGAATGGATCCTTGTGAGCGTGCACAACGAGTGCGATATCAAGGGCTTTTACTGCTTTCATGTGCTCAGCCTCTTTGTTTCTGTACGCTACCCTTGTTGCAGGTTTGTGTCTATATGAGGACCATAACTGAGGTGATCACCCTCAACAAACAGCCCTGAATGAATAAAAAGCCTGGACAAGCTCATTAAAGGTCAGTTTTTGCATGTCCCATCTAACCTTGGCCATACCGGATCCAATTTAGCATTGGTTATAGATATCATGTAATTAATTTACTTTAGTAAGTGTACTATGGTTTAAGGTCAGTATTGCTGCATTTATCCTTCAGGAATGCCCAGTCCACATATGTTTATTTCTTGTTGATATATGTGAACAAATCCGTAAATTAAAAAAAACAACATCCCAAATTAAGATGAATCATCTAATAACAAAAAAAAAAAAAACTTCTCTAAAAGGGGCTATTTGTAAGTTTTTTCTGCCACTGAATGTGGTTTCTTGCTAGGAGTGAGTGGTGGTCACTGTAGCTTGACCAGAGCTTCCACCATTGTTGTGTTGATAAGACAAGAGGTTATAATGAGCACCACTACATCTTCGGGGCAGATTGCTGTCAAATTAAAAAAGTCAACACAAAAGATATGCAAGTTGGTGTTTGCTATACTTTTGTAACAGTGAGTTTTGTTATGGTGCACTTGATACACATTACCTTTCTGGGGTGAAGGGGTTCAGCAGCAGTTTTTTAGGGGGATGTTTGTGAGATACTTTGTCATGATAGTGAGGAGATGGTGTAGACCTTTGAGGTCAACATAATAATATGGAATCATTCTCTGGGGACGATAGGTATCTATGTCAAATTTATCATCAATTGACAACTGACTGACCGACCACCCTCAACATGCTTACACCCAGCTGGTGAAGAATAAATAACCTGAAATACATCACATCAGACCGTACACCATACACCTGGTCTGATGCAACGTTCCCTTCATTCCTTAATACCCATAATCACTTGACAAGCATCTGTACAAAAGTCACATCCAGATGCCAAAAGAATAATAAGCACATTTATACTAATTTTGGCTACAACTGCAGGGACCATCACCATCACCAGCCATCAAGTATACAGGTAGCAGGGTAAGGTAACAGATGTTTCAGCGATTTCTGACACCGAGCAACCTCCTCCACACCCACTCAGCACAAAACACAACTCCTGCCACCTACACTGCTCTTGCCGTGTTTGAACACTACCCAGCAAACACACAAACCTTTTCACTGAGCTCACACGGTAGTTTTTATGCATATTTGGTGTGTGTGTGTGTGTGTGTGTGTGTGTGTGTGTGTGTGTGTTTGTGTCGACACCAGTACTGAGCACTGAGGGGCAGAGAGTGACAACAACATCACTGGCGCACAGGGAGACACATACATGCACTGTATTATCTATTTCAAGTGTATATTCAAGTAGATATAACAGAGAGGGGACTTGTGAAATGAAGAACAACCTTGATTTCAGGCAGCTGGTACACAGGTGCAACCATTTTGCATCATCAGACTGGGGGGAGGGACTGCTTGGCAGCGGCCAGCATCACACAGTGAGGTTATTTTGCCTTGGAAATGAATCAAATCTGTAGTGCTCAGATTGTTATCTTAAATTCGGGGCATGTTCATAGGACAAAACGCTGAGCCTTAGGGTTCCATCTGCACCTGGTATCTATCCAGATTGTTTCCTGATCAAAATGAAATTGAAACACAAATTGTGTCACATACAAATTGTATGTAAATTTGTTTGAGATTACAAATTTGAAATACCATCTCACGTTTAAGCAAGAGCCAAAAAAGGAGAAAATAATCTGGCATTAAGGAAATCATTTTGGTTGAATACAATGCATTTTCTGTGTTTTATGAATTAAAGGTCCCATATTGTACAATGCAGTGCAATTCCCATGTCTTTTTTCATTATAAAGCAGGTCTAGGTTCTATATTAATACGGTGACAGTATCAAAGCGTTCAGTCACAGAGAAATGCACACAACCTGTATTTAGAAACTAAGCCTTAAAAACGAGCTGTCTGGACTTCTGTAACATTGTGATGTCAAAACAAAGCAGTCACTGCTTTCAGCCATGCCCAAAGCCCTGCCCACCTGCACCCACCAAACAGCCTTGCAGATTTAGTTTGATCCCTATTTGTTTTCTCCACAGTAATCTACAATAAGGATTGTGCTGTATCCAGTTAAGTTTCAAGAAGAACATACAGGAGAGAAAGGCAAAATATCTTACTATGCAACTAATGATGGACCCTGAAACAGATCACACACTCAAACCAAAAATCAATGAGCCATTTAACCATTCACTCAACAAAGTGACAAATAACAGAAGTATCTGACTTTGAGCAAGTAATAATTTAGTATGAAGAATCAATCTTTTGGGTTCATGGTATTTGATGTACTGTAACACTGCCGCTTAGATTTGATGGCTAACCTTTAGCGGATGGTAAAAAACCAGCTGGTGTGGTGACCACATCTCAGAAACCAACTGTAGTGTCTTTGTAAAAACAGTAAAAGCAGCGTGTCAGTGCACAGCTCATCCTGACCTCTGTCTTTGTCTGTGCAGAAAGTAAAGACAAAAAAAAAAAATGCCTGATCATATCTTCTCTAACTGTTTTGTTTAAGTTGTGCATGCTAGTATTAATCTTTATGAGAATGGCCTCAGTGAGGGGTCGCACTATATATGGACTGTCCTTGAAAAGTTTTCTGTCCAAGTTTCTTGTTATCAAAGTTTGACAGAGAGATAAAAATTATTTTGCCACCTCTGCTCAGAGTCGTCCCTTCCCCGAGTTGCCCTTGTATTTTCTGGCTCTAACACTGGCTGACTGATAAATGACCACAGAGGAGCCATCAGACCTGGAAGATACAGGCTGCGCTGAGTTGCTGGGTGAACTTTAATTGCTGTGCTTGGGACATTAAGGAGAAAGCAGCCTCACAGCTTCTCTGATCCTCTTGGTAATGGCTCCCTTTCAACACAACACAAAGATGGATCTGTATACATTACCCAGCGGAAATGCATTGTCAAAGCATACAGTGTAATACTGCATTTGCCAATTCACTGATCCTGGTTTTGAAAAGTTCAAGGAGAAAAGGATGAGAGAGAGAAAAACATGGTGTTGGCATTATCAAGTAAGCACCACTATCACAACTCGGAAGACTGAACTGGAAACTCTGTGATCCTGAACCATTTTTCTCTTTGCTGCCAGCATCTTTTGTAAAGGCTGTGGCTGTGATCTTGTGCTTTTACCAAGACAGAGTTTTTCATGACCTTGTTCCTCTTCGCCGATAATATCCCCTACAGCATCTTACTAATTGCCCCTTTTGGCGTTCACTCCCCTGAGTGCTAGAGTGCAAAATGTAAGTCTTAAGTTATTAGCATTAACTGAAATTACCTTCACATTTAGGGATTTGAAATCTTTAGTTGTGCTCAAGGTAACTTTCCATGAAACCGTGCAGATACAATTACGGCAACCCATCAAGAACTTTTGGATGTTTGGAAAGAGACAGTACAGGCAGAGAGAACCAATATCACAAACATGGGCAAGATTAAAATAGATGCTTATTAATTCCAACAGTTCAACAGTTTATCGCACAAGATGAAAGTTCTTACTAAATTTTACTGTGTTTGTGTCTTTTCGGGTCCCTAAGGCAGTATCATGACCAAACACCCGCAGCCTTAAGAAAGAAAAAAAAAAAAAAAAAAAAAGCCGCAAAAATGAGAGAGGGTCTGCAACTTCAAAAAGGACGAGGGATTTGTGTCAAGGATTCAAATCAAAAACGACGTTATCCTTGCTCCAGGCACATATCTGTGAACTTTCTTATCAGGAAATGAGCCCACAGCTCGGGAAAACAGGCTGGTAGAGGATCCGAACAGCCAATAAGTGAAATTCAATGAAAATCCCCCACAGAAGAGTTAAAAAAAATACGAAATTGATAAACTGCATCAACAATTTATTGTCTTAATGTCTTCTTTTTATTTTCTATTGTTTTATTATCATGTTTCCCAATAAATAAATATAAATTTAAGGATTAATTTGCATTGGAAAAGCTGATCTCTACTTTTCAAATAATGAGTCCAGCATGTGGTCTTTATACTGATACTTGTTAAGTGTGTTTTTTTGTCATTAGACTAAAAAGATTAAAATAAAAAAAAATCAAATACTTAGTGGAATGAAGTCATGAATAATAATGGCAGAAGTTCAGCCAGTTTAAAGTAATCTGTTTTTTTTTTTTTCCTGTCCTCCAAGCCTGTCGCTTGTTGCCCTGTGGGCACAACCTCCAACATCAAGAGACTATGCTTATCGACTGTGACATGAATAACACATTGCAATCACAGTAGATGCCCCCATGATTTTATATAACTTCTAAATAAAGCTATCTCCCTGTTTTTACATTGAAGTAACATTTTCACCTGCCTGAAGTTTAATTACACAGCTGTCAATAAAGTTCTTCAACTCAGAGCCGCTGGAGCCAATTTGGCTAAAGGCTGCAGCCCAAATGCTCAATACCAAGTTCAAAAGGTAAGACTGGAGGGAAATAAAAAAAACATAAAAAGAACTTTATACTTTACATAGTTTGTTTCTGCTTTCCTGTTTTTGTTTTTTTTTGTTTTTCTTTTCCACATATTTCAATTGTAGCTCTTGCCTCGTTAAATGTTAAAATTTTAGCATTAAGCATTAAGGTCTGAGTAGTATATACAGTATAATGCCAGCTTATTGATCATTTTCTCTTATAATTCTATTTCACCTTTTCATTTTTAATTCTGGGTAATAAAAATAACTAGCCTACCATAAAAGGTTATCTACCTAGCCATGTCCTCAGCTCACTTGCTAGCTACTACTAGCCTTGTTGCTGGCTTTTTAGCTCACTGGCTAAGTTGTTTTTCATAGACAAACATTTACCTTTGGAAAAAGTTCCAGTTTTAGCCTTGACCTTGGAAATGACACCTCTTTAATCTACATCTGTCAGCTACTGAGACTAGCATGTGGCCTGTGTTGCCCTGTGTATTTTTGTCTTGTCAGGGAAACATCACTATAGGTGTGTCTGTGCACTGGAGTGCAGAGATTCAAAGGAAACATGACAACAGCGTTACACATGTTGTAGTTTGTTACATTAGTGTAGAAGGAAATCATTTACCCATATTTACCCACACGTTCATAAAAGAACGGCTTGACCGAGGCATTCGGCTACTCACCAGCAGCCTCGTAGGAGGACGTTGCATGCGTGTTACCAAGTCCGATGCTGTGATTGCGGATGAGTCAGACGTGTTCCCATGGAGACCAGCACACTCACAAGGGACAAACAGGGAGCTCCTCACATTATGTCCCACTTTTTGCCAAGCTGTGTTCGATTCTATAGGCCTGGATTTTAACGTATTCTCTTCAATTTAAGTAAACTTCCACGCTGAGGTTAGTTGGGACTATAATTGAAGGCTGAGCTGTGTGACAGAACTGTGAGCCACTTGACAGAAACACTTACTGCCTGGACAGTGTCACTGACAAGTACACCTACACTTTCTGTGAGGGACCCATTAATCCCAGCAGTCAATGGCAATTCTTTGCCACATGGGAAGGCGAAGACTTGTGTGACTGTCTTCATGGACTTGTTAAAGCTGTCATGCATGACTCTCACCGTACCGCATGTCTCATTACTGGTGTTGAAATCCAGTCCCGCAGAAGATGCTCTTGGCCCAGAGGTGAGGGCGCTGATGGAAAAACAAAGCGCCTTGCCCTGCTGACACCAGACAAACTGACATCAGATGGAGCCTCGTGTTCTGCCTCGGGGGCCTGCTGGGCTGAACAGCTGTCAGTCGAGCCGAGGACAGAGCGAGGGAAGCCCCAGGTTTACAAACAAAGATGTGGACAAACAAGCAATCAGAGCTGCACTGCTCTCGCTTGCTTTTTAACTTAACTTAGCTGAGGAAACTTTAATCGAAACATCTGTCATATTTACATTAACACAACATTTGTTTCGCGATACGCATACAAGCTTGGGGATGCATTTGTGACTTGTTATTTACTGCAAACATGATAGCTAGAACTTATATTTACAACAATGCCATACAGATAAATATATATGAATATAGGCTGTCTAGAGATGGGAAGCACAATTTCAGCGAGATGTAGTTGGTATTCAGTTTGCATCCTCTGTTAGTCCACCAATAAACAGCCCGTGTTACAGATGACGATGCCCTTCTGTTGGGACAAGTGGCTGTGAGAGGGTCATTTGGGAGCTGGTAAAGAAACTATGATGAACAGGAAGGCCTATAAATTGACTTGTAATAGCTATTCATACAATCAAGACAAGTCCATGAATTTCTTTTGGGAATGTAATGCTTTCAGAACATTTAATATTTTTCTTCCACCCCACCCACTCCCTATCTGGCCCTCTCTTTTCATATCTCTTCTATTGGTTTGAGTTTAGCAATTTCAGAGATATGGAGAGGATGAAATATAGGTTTTGGTTTTCTCTCTCTCTCTCTCTCTCTCTCTCTCTCTCTCTCTCTCTCTCTCTCTCTCTCTCGGAGCAACTACTATGCCGGGCTCTGGGTACATTTCTAAATCTTTATGACACCAACATTAGATTAAGTCTTGAGTTTTTTTTTTCCCCCCCTCTGAACATAATAAACATGACAAATCTAATTTCTTTAACTCAACTGCGTATGCATGCCTATATAGTTTAGACCATGCTAATTACTCACTAGACTAAATCTAACACGGCACAGCTGTTTCCCAGACAGAGCATTTGTGCTTGCCTCCAGCAATGCAGCAGGATGCGGGTTGAAACACACATTTTCTATACTTATGAGTTGCCGTTTTTCTATTAGTTGTCCTACAAGGCCTACATTTAAAAGTAGGCCATTTTTTTTTTTTTTTTTTTTTTCTGATTTGCTGCCCTTTATGTTACGGAAGGATGATGTTAATGTCACGCTATCACACCTTAGCATTTAAAATAAAAATGAATTCTTTGAACTAACAAGCAATGCTGTCACTTTTTATGAGATATGGCAGTGGACATCAGAGAACCAGCCATCCCCATCAGTGTTAACTACATCAACAACAACTACAATGAACAGTGCCGATGACCACGGAAACAGAAAAAAATTAAATGACAATTAAGAGCTAAAAAAACAAACTTAAAAAAAAAACGAAGCAACACTGTGACAAACTGAAAAATGGAGAAATTAAATAAATACTGTTTAAAATCCGTGAACAATGTCTTTGCCAGAAATTGATTTAGCTGCTTGACCTGTTGCACTGCTGTTAACTACAATGGATGTGAATAACAATAAGGTTACATGCAGTCAGCTAGCTTTCTTGTTGCTGTTTGGAGGAGTAAGCAGAGAGGGAGAGAGGCCACAACCAGAGCTTATAAATGATAACTGGATTTACTGAGGACAGTCAGTCTGTTGTATTACAACACAATGTGTGTATGAACAAGTTAACATTGCCTTTTTACCCATTAAGACCTAAAGCGCCGTTCTAAAAAACATTCTAAAACCTAAGCATTGCTTAAAAACAACCTCCTAAAACCTGAAGGTTTTCTGACATTGATTTGACGTTCACTAAAACCTTTATTACTCAGCCTCTAAAGCAGACAGAAACATGAAATGAAAACCATTTGAGAGCTTAAACCATTGATATTTATTGTACATCATTGTCTCTGCCTTTTGAAACTGGAAATGGCTGGAAAAACAAGTACATTGGTTAACATTTTCAGTTCAACTCTTTCAACGTTTATTCTTTTTGTTTTTAAATGTTGATGAACATGAGAGTAAATGCAATGATTTACAATAAAAGCAGGATATTTAAGGTCTCAAATGGTTTTTATTTTATGTTCCTATCTGCTTTAAGAGGCTGAGAAATAAAGGTTTTAGTGACAACATTGCATCAAGTGAATCTTTACCTCTAGCTAGCAGTGATACTGGCTAGCTGATCCTCCTCCGCCTCTTCCTCCTCTGACATGTCTCACCCTGAGCCTTGGCCAGCTGGTTAGCAGCTTAGCAGGTTGAAATCAGTGACATTATTCTTGCTGTTTTCATCCAGGTAACTGCTGTAATCTGGTCTCTTTCACTCCCCTTGCTCAGGTCGTCAGCCATTGTCTGAACCGGGACTTTAAAAACTGAAAGTGAAACGGGTAAAACAATAGGATTTTGCCTTCCAAACCCTTTCATCAGTCACATCTTAACAAACAAAATCATATACTACGCATGTACATCGATCTCATCTGGTCTTAAAGGGAGAAGCATGTAGATGTTACATCTGGTCTTAATGGGTTAAAGTAACCTTGTGATAGACCAGAACAATACCTGTAACCATGGAAATGATAAATTTAGGTGTGAGAATTAACACTGGTCCCCGCGGCCCATTAGTTCAAGACACATACTGTGAAATTTGCAACACTCCCTGCTTGATTCCACCTCCGTCCACCTCTCCGTGTTTCTCAGCTGCGTCTACTTTCAGTTACCAGCTGGGGGCAAAATGACCACAGACGATTTTAAATAGGCAGCTGAGCCTCCAGCTCGTTAGAGACACACATAGAAGAAACGGCTTCCATGTTGTGTGCTTCTGTATGTAGTCTATTTCCAAAGTGAAACATGTTATGTGGGACAGAGGGTACGAAACGCATTTACAGCTTTTGAGCGTTCACATCTTCAGGCAACTCAAGGTACGATAGTGTGATTGCAGCGGTGTTGGTCATGTGAGGGGTTTAAAATAAACTGCAAATGTTAGGGATCCATGTTTGCTTGCTTTTTTTTTGTTGACACTTCATATCCAGGATATATATAAAAAAAAGTGACCTTGACTTGATGTTTATGTGAATGGTGCTGACACCACCGCAGCGTTTACCTTCAACTGTTCTCCAAAAAGAAGAGGAAAAACAAAAACTTTACATCCAGATAATGGACTGTCTATTGAAAAGAAACTGACCAGTGTGTTTTTTTTTTTCTTTTCTGTGCACCAGAGTGCACACCAGAGACAGAATGAGAGAAAAACTGCTTTGGCTTTGATTTCCCCTTTGAAATGTTCTGCTATGTTGAATGTCAGCCTGCCTTTGATTGATTATGTTGCCTTTTACCCGACTGTCCCAGTGCCCCATCACTACCCCGAGGAGGGCAGGCATGGAAATACAACAAGCTAGGTGGTCTGTGACATCTAGGGATTGTCACTGGCTGTTTTAGGCTCTGTTGTTTCTGTCCTCATCATCGTACGCCACTCTTAGCGTAATGAAGGTTTTGCATCAGCTCCTTTCCCTCCTCCCTGCCTGCCTCCCCTGCAGACAGACACGTTCATACAAGGCCTCCCTGCTGAGATCAGACACGCAGAACGTCGTGTGGAGTAACCCTCTCAAGACCTCCATCCCAACACCCTTGAGAACGCATCGAGGGTGTCTCTGAACTTTCCCACAGGGCACCAACACTATGTGATCTCTGATGAGTCAGTCCTTGCCTGCTCACCTCTCGACTCTCTGCCGTGTTGCCCTAATAGCTGCTCAGCAGGGAGCTTGTGTTTTACCATTTCTACTCAAGGGGAGTCACAAATTTGCTCAAGGTTATTTAGTGAAACCCAAGGGTATTTTTACAACCACCACCACCACATCTGTTTGCCACTTTCAAGGTCAGTAAACAGCACACACATAATATTTAATTACATATATATGACAAATTGCTCATTTTAGTGCTGCACCATAGATAAAATCTATTGCCCCTATTGATTGTGCTGCAGCCCATGAATAATTCTACATGTTTGCCAGGAGTATTGTTGTTGGTTCAATAATTTACAGAGGATAGCACTGAAAAAAGAAGATAATACACAATGGTGAGGTACACCATGGGTA
Organism: Seriola dumerili; assembly: GCF_002260705.1. Taxonomy (NCBI): domain Eukaryota; kingdom Metazoa; phylum Chordata; class Actinopteri; order Carangiformes; family Carangidae; genus Seriola; species Seriola dumerili. The sequence continues at coordinate 664,777 of NW_019175132.1, forward strand.
GCTAATTATAGGCCTAAGGCAGACAGTTAAGGGTACTTACAGTCACAACAACACAGCGGAGCAAATCATTATGTGCTGACTGAACCAGTTCCCTTAGCTAAGGCAACAATTTGATTAGTAGCAGAAACACTGTAAATTCTTATTTTATCTTAACTTGCCTGTAGGTTTCCCTTAGGCTTGTTATATTAGTGAATGATTTTTACATTAGTGAAAAATTAAGGAGGGTCTCAACAAATGTTGCGCCACATTAAAATGAATAAGCAGCAATTACATGTTTCATATTATTAAAGATAACAACCCATGAGCCAAAAATCACATTCAAAATGTCACTTTATTGTAGTTACTGAATTAACATTCCACAAATGGTTCTATCCAATAAAAGTCCCCCTTCAAACAGAGGTACTGGTCTGACGGTATCGAGCAGAGAGAGGGTGCGAACCAGCAGCCGACCTGTTCTGAAGGACTCACCTGGCTCTAGAAAGCCGGTCGCAGCAGAATTAAGTGTCTTTGAATAGTTTCTACTTCGTCTGAGTAGCTTGTAGTGTGGCTTGCTGCTTCCAACAAAAGTGTAGTGTTGCTGTAGCTGTAACTAGAGAACTACCAGTGGAGAGTAGCTTGTAGCCTCACTAGCTATTGCTTAAATAGTATGCTTCTCCTGTATTGCCTGGAGGCAACGGTGGTTAATGGTGGGGTTTGTGCAACAGTAAGTCTCAAAGACAATCTAACAGGATCACAATGATATTAAAAAAAATAGATTCAACTGGCTCAAGGGAATGTGGGTAGAAAGCAGAACTGATGGAGGAAATTGGACCGGGAGGACGTAACAGAAAATTCACCAGGGCCATAGAGCAATAAAAAGACAAAATATGAGAGAAACTTTATTTAACTTTTACCTTGCGCTGTTTTTTTCCCCCCATTTTGTTTGTATGTAGTGTTTTACTTATGACAACATATTCCTGTCAGTGCTTACATGGTTTTTCACTGACAATCTGTGGCAGAAAAACCCCCCCAAAAAAAAAAAACCCACATGACAATGCCGCATCAAAGCAGACTTCTAAGGCAATGTGAACATGGACATGAACAATAAAGGTTTAAAAAATATTTCAGTTGTTTTATGAGGAAGGAAATGCATTCCGGGCATAACTGTGCTTGTTTACAGTAAAAGTCCACTGGGTGTTTTTAAAATTTAAAAAGGTAAGCCTTCCAGGTGAAATTCCTATCAACAAAACTATATTTTGTCTGTATTTTAAAGCAACATAACTCCAAATGCTTTAAATAGTCATGCCTTTTCTTTACCACCATTTCTTGTGAATAATTGAATCATTCCTCTATTGAAACTAATGGTCTTTTTATAATGCATGTATATTTATTCAATTATTAATCTTTTTATTGCCTAAGGCGGCTGGCTGTGTGGGTCCTGGAGGGATGCTTCCCACAATTTCACCTGATGTAGACTGTTCTGTCTGTCATGCCATGTTTCAGAGCGTCCAATTTAATTCAGACCTACTTTAGCATCAGCCAACCTCTGTCTTGCAGAACTATCCTCCAGAGAGGAGTGTAATGGGTTAGGTCAGCCTCTATCTAAGCATGCATATAAGCAACCTCAGCACAAAATGGCTCCTATTTGTCTGGCAATTACTTCATCTGGGATCAAATATGCTATTGTAAATGACAATACTTTGGGGGGGAAAAAATATATTTCAGGAAAAAAAAAAAAAATACATGTGTTTCCATTTCCATAAACATGAGAAGGAAATCAAATGGGAGCCATGACTTATTGAAATAGAGTGTTTGGAGATCTGTCAGTGTGATATGTTAGAGCAATATATAATATAATAAATGTAATAAGAGCAAAAAAGTTCAACATCCTTTTGTTTTTTTCCACTGTTGCGCAATATAGTCAGAACATCAATGCACGTGTACTCTCCGCACTGAGCAAAAAGAATATGAAATGTATTCTTCCATCATATCTAACACATGCTTTACACAAGCAGCATTGCTGACTCTATAGACACGCACTGTCACTCACTCAGAATTTGCATATATGTGCTTAGGCAATCAGGATAAGCTTATAATAAGCCTTTTCATGCTACCTATAAAAAAAAAAAAAAAAAAGGACAGTGCTGACATCAGTCACCATCCACTTTGCTTCATGTCTCAATAAAATGAAGATCAAGTAAATTCTTGTGTGAATGCAGCAACAGTGTCATTGTGCTACCTGGTAGCACATTTACTGCCAACAGTCATTAACAGTCAATTTGACGCTCTTGTGTTTTTATTTTGGAGTCCTGCACAGGGCTGGCGTCTGTACGTGAGCAGCTCTGTTTGTGGCTCACAGTCGGGCCATTTACCTGCAATGTCACAAAACAGGCTTGATGGACAGAAGTCAGAATGGAGTGGGTTGTTCTCGGGACACTGAGGTGAAACAACAGCAGGGATTCAATTTTGCGCCTGTTTGAAGATGCAGCTGTTGTTTGAAGGGCTAGAGGAATTCAGCAGTTTGAGTTTGTCATGGTATGCCGACCTTCACTTTTGAATTTGCCCCCTTTTCTATGGGACTTCAGATCACAGAAAATGTGCCGGCTGGAATTAGCGAGAATACAACAGATATATTAAATCATAATGTTGTTATGCAATAAAAACAGATGAATAAAAACAATAAAATAGCTGATATGGGTGTGCAGACTGAACAGCTCAAAGATTCTCTCAAAATGAGCAATTTCCCTACCAAACACTGGGATTTGGCCACAGATAAACACCCATTTGCCATGGAGATGAACGTAGTGGTGATTCTCTGTTAGAAGTACCATTTCATGCCAAGAAAGCAAGGAAAATTCCTCAAAACGGTAGAAAATCATATGGTACAGCAGATTTAGCCCAGATCATCCCAACAATGGAGTCACTTATTATCAGCAATATATATATATGGAGAGAGAGCAGTGAGGAAGCAGAGTTATAGAGAGGGATTGAAGGAAGCTGACAATGCAGCCTGCGGCAAGGAGGATGCCAGGTTTGGTCAGCAGCTCCACCTGGGGATACAGAGCGCTGAACAGAGGAGACAGTGAGCTCTCGGTGTTCACACGGGAGAGTGGCGATCCAGCTTTTACAAAGGCCCGATACTTGTTTTAAATCTAAGTGGAGGACCACCGCTGCTGGAATACGGGTGGTCACGGCCTTTGCCTATTCTCACGCTGAGGTTCAGGTCAGGCTCAGACAGGAAGTCAGGCTCAGTTTGAGAGGCAACAACAAACCCTGGAGCAGGAGCACTCTACTTAAAAAGACCTGACTGCGAGGAAGGGGGACGGGTTCATGCCCAGGCTCAAAAGCAAAGATGTACTCCCAAATTATTATTTTTTTTGTTACACCCTGGTCCTGTGTGTGGGAAGATTTGACAAATTAATGCAAACATCCTCCTTGACCTTGTAATTATGTGCCTCCCTCAGAATCAAGACAGCAGATTGAGCCCACGTACCCTTCCTGCTGATGTATAATGGGTACAATCAAATGAAAGGAAAGAACCCTATTTATCCAACAAGCACATGTGAACATTAAGTGTAAGAATTATATAACCAAGCTTTAAAATATATCAACATGAATTCAGAGACGAATAATTAGATGGCTATTAACAACAACATTAGAGGTAGATACAGTATGTTCTTTCTTTCTGTCTGTCTCTCTTCCAGCCTGTGGCAGCTGGATATGGCCTCTGTTGATAATTAATAAAGACAAGTTCTGGCATGGGCACAGGAGTGTGTTGTGTTAGGGCTGCAGTGACCCATCGACTAATAAGGTCCCTTGAGTTAAAAACTGCATAAGAGCACTAGGGGCTTGGAAGTTGAAGTCCCGCACTCATCTCCGCCTTCCTCTGGGAACAAGTACGGCACAAAGACTAAAGACTTGCATGCCTATGATTTCATGCACATAATTTATTTATTTTATCTAATCTGTCTGTCCTCTCGGCTGGCCGTCTATCTCTCTGTGTCATGGTGACAAGTGTCGCTAAAGGATGAGAGATGGGGTGATAAAGAGAACAGGTTGGAAAACTGTTAGAAAATTGAGGCGAAATGTATCTGAAATAGATATTTGATAAGGAATGAACCCTTGAGGTCATATCTGAAATAAAGACAAACTTCTTTTGAAAGTGAAAATTGCTAAAAAAGAAACTTAACTGTCATTTTTGATGGTATCAAATCTAGACCTTTATGTTATGTGGCTTTTTTAGGACCTGTTACTGGATAAAAAGTAGTGACAACTGCTTGTCTTTTGAGGGAATTACTCTCAAGCACTCCAGTATTTCATGGTCCCCACTGCAATGTATTTCATCAGCGTTCCATCATCTAAGGATAAAATACTGATCTCTTCTTTGGTGCATATCACGCCAGAAAATAAAATATATTATAGTCGCATTTGGCCCTCCAGCCAAGAGTTAGAAAAGATTTGTCACATGGACATTGAGAACACTCAACCCCATGTTTCCAGGTCACACACCTACAGAAGAGTGGATGACACTTCCAATGATTAAAAAACAACAACAAATGTTGTCATATGGTTAAGCATTTCAATTCATACAAGTATCACATATCGGCTCAGACCCATGTTCTCGAGCTGTAGCTCATATACTAGTATACTGAACTGAAGTAGTAGATATTCTAGGGTTGAATGTTTGAAAGAAACTAAAGAAACTAGTTCTCTTTCCCTATGGTAACGTTTCATGAAGCTAGGTAGAATGAAAATGACCCTCAGCTGCTCCACTGAGCGAACTTCTTTCTTCTCAGATAAAAATGAACTTTTCTGTTGAAATGAAAGATGTACATCTCACCCACAAAGGTCTTTAGAAATGCAAATAGAGAGGAATTGAACCTTTTCAAACTGTTTTACATGGAGCAGTAAATTGTACTGTAAACTAAAGTGATTTAATAATGTGGCCTTTCATTGTAAACCACTGAAAAAGATGCTAGCAGCTCAGAGGCTTTGTGATCGGCAAAGTGGTGCTTTGGGCAAAATGCTAAATTCAATAAAATGCTCACAGTGACAATGCCAGCACCCTAATGTTTAGTAGGTATGCTTACCATGTTCGCCATCTTCTACTCAAAAGCAATGCAAATTTCAACCTCATGGTGGCACTGGAGTAGAAGTCACCAAAGTGCTTAGGATTCATCCTCTGGGGACTAAGAAAGTTTGTACAAAATGTTGCCTCAATCCGTGTAGCAGATGTTGAGATATTTATCCTAAAATGTCAACCTGCTGGTGGCGCTAATAGAAGAAAATAATGGTACCACCAATTTCAGAGGGCTTTATCCTCTGGGAACCATTTTGCATATCTATGCAAAATGTCTAGATTGCCATTGTCTATGCCAAAATTGCAGAGATTTTTTGTCTATGACAATCTATAATCTGAAACAAAGTGCTGGACTGACTACAGAAACATTATTGCCCTTCACAGAGCCATGCAGCTAGCACGGTTAAAGACAAACAAACTGACCTGATGACCAGATAAACAAGTTGTGAAGGAATTTTTCCCTCTTTACGTATTTTTCCTTCAACATGAGGTTGTTAATTCTCTATGTATTTTTGACCAGGTTTCTCCACAAGTCACACACACAGTCCCCTTATAGTGAGCAGTGGTTCATTGTTTACTTCTAATATGGGTGATAATGTGCAGCTGCTCCGCTCCGATCAGCAGTAACCATAGCAACCAAGGCCTATAGATAAGTATGTGCAGGGTTGACGGGAGAAGTAGACATTCAAACAAAGGTATGCAGCATTGTAGAGTCCCAGGGACAGATTGTATGCAGCGTCCTTCTCTGGTAAAACAAAAGTCACACTATGAGTTAGGTAAGATGTAAGCTCATGTTTAGATTTAGGTATCCAATACAGTCTTCACTCATGCACATCAGAGATAAGGTGAGGAGGAGAATTAACTTTGTATGGACATAAAGTCTGCAACATGTGAGTTTGTGCCATGTGAGGATTGTGGGTTTAAATAAGTGCTTTCAGAGGACAGCTTCAGAGGCATTACATTAGTTAAATGCACAATATAACTTTTTGTAACAAACAGGAAAGACCCAAGAATGCAGGCTCGACTCAGCGGAGAAAAACAGTCTTTAATCAGCCAAAGGTCAGTATATGGGAAGTCAGTCCACTCTGGTAAAAGTACAAAAATCCAAAAAAAAACAAAAAACAAAAGGCAAGGTCAAAATTCAAAACTATGACGGCTTACGAAGAAAAACATAGGAATTGCTGGACCGCTGACGTAAAGGACAAGACGAACTGGCAAGGAGAGGAAGAGAACACACAGACTAAATACTCTAGGAAGCGTAGACAACGAGACACAGGTGCAGCACATTAGGGCGGGGCAGGTAATCACACAGGAGGTCAGGAAGTAAAGGCACCTGAAACGACACAACATGTGAATATCAAAATAAAACAGGAAACACAAGACGTGAAACACTATAATAGAATAATGACAAAAAAATGTAACCATCGGGACAAGGCGTGAGACTTTTCGGCTGCGAGGGGTCTCTCAAGTGTGTCGTAAAAATGTCGCTTACGATCGGATAAAAGGTCAATTTTGACCATTTCTGACAGACAACCACAACGCAGATGCTCAAAGGGGATATGACACCACTGACAGGCGGCCAAGTAAAATAAACCCTTAACTTGATTAAAGTACACAACCCATCAAAATATATAACCTAGGTCTAGTCGTCTTTAGACATTTTAATGTGGAAAAACTGCATATTATACCTATAACCTGTTACCATCTGTAATTGCTCATCGCCTATCTCCTTGACGCATCAAGCTTCTGCTTACGACATCTGAAGTCTCCCGAAAACTCCAGCTCGCAAGATTTCCATCACATCAGTTACTGACCAATAATTGCTCTTCATGTTGGACTGCAGAGGGCATGTGGCCTCAGTATCCTGACATCACCTTCATAAATACAAATCCTCTGTGTCCAGGTTTAAGCATTGCATTGATCCATCCAGGAATCCATTTTGATTTCCATTCCAGCAGCGGAAAATAAATCGATATACACCCACGTACTTGTGTGTATGTATACATGTAAAAGGGCATCGGTTGTTTGCTAGTAATCTGCCATGACTTTGAATCATTTTTCCCACCACTGGCAGGGTAAGTTCAGGATAAAGAAACGGATCTTTGCTCAAACATTTCTTACTCTTGTACTGCTGGCTCTTTGATGTATGAAGAACATCTGTTTACCAAGTCAATTGTACAAGACAACAAACCCCAGTACGGCATCGACTGACACAGATGACTTTGATTTCATTTTTGCTCTCTTTTCTTCTCTGTCACATGGTTGACTCTGTCACAGCTTATTTACGTCTTCAAAATAGGTCTTTGAAGATCTGAGCAGGAAAACACGAACATGAAAATCTGATGAACGCATGGAATGGCGTAGATGATGTATGCATGGTTCTGGTTGTTAATATGGATGACAGGTTGATGCGGAAACAGAGCCTGAAAGGAAAAAGAAGTTTTCCTTTGTGTATCCGTATATTTTTTGCAACAATTCAAAGTTTAGCAAATGAAATAAACAATCGAAAACTTAAAGTTTAGTTGTGAATGCAACTGTTAAATTTAACATTCGTGCATCTAATTTAACTGCTATGAAATCAGGCCCAATACACACTAATATCCTGACCTTCAAAAGATAGGAAATATTGGCCATGGCTAAGGAAGTGTTTTAGGACAGTCAGTAAAACAACAAGGTTCCTCGGGAGAATATAGGCAGAGGCTATCCACAGTGCAGATTAGATTGTGCCACACTGATCTTGTATGGGGGGATGAACCGCAGACACAAATCTTAGCATATGTTGGCTTGTGGGCACAAGGGAACAGCAAACTCCCGCCTTTATCCTGGGAGAGGCAGGAAGGAGAAGTCACCTTGATTAAATTAGTTGTATATGAAAATGGGGTTATGCCTATTGGGAGTATGTGACAAGGGCTTATAAACCTCGCCTTTCACAAGCATGTGAGAATGACTTTTTAATTTCCTTCTTTCTTTTTTTTTCTGGCAAGTTATATTTCTCCCTCTGTCTTTTTGTCCCACAAGGCCTCTGTGTGTCAAGATCAATGCCGAATTCTCATTTGCTCACTGTCCCCTCCACTCATTCACATAGTAAGATTCTATTAGCATCTCCTACAACAGCTCCTCTCTGGGTTTTTCATCCTCTTTTTATTTTTTTTCTTCCCTCCCTCTCCTTTTCTCAGTGTGTGTATAGCCTATATCTCTCACATGGTTTTGCTTTGTGTCCCCCTGCTATTGTATGATATTTCATCAGTCCATTGAAGCCACGAGGAAACGCTGCATGCGTTTGCCAAAGCCTCAGTCGAATCTGAAATGAATCAGTCCGTCCTGGTCAGATGTCATGTCCATGTGCCCAAACCTTAGTGATTTCTTCATTTTTCAAACAAATGGAAATCATTACAGATGGCAAATTCTTAAGTGTGACAAAATTACACCCTGTGCAGTGTAAGTGATGAATTGCAGCTATGGATAATAGAGGAATAGGCTGTTTTTTTCTGTCATCTCTGCTCAAGATTTTGATTAGTGCTCTCACAGCTGTAGCAGAGATTTTTTTCTAACTATTTGATCTCTTGTTTACAAAGAGAATTCATGCGAAGAATGCTCATAAGCACTCAGACAGACAACTTGAGTTGATCCTACACATGCAGTGCAAGCTAACACTGCTTTACCTGTGCTCTGTGGTCCTCCTGCACTGCTGCTGCTGCTGCTGCTCTGCTTATTTGCAACCACTGCTGCTGCTCTTCATTAGCACCTAACCAAAAGTTCAATCATGTTTGTGAGGTCTGAGCCACCGCCGATGGCGTTCTCCAACGAAGTTCATCAGCTGTTCATCATATCACCTGTTGGTAACAATCTACATTTCGAGGCAGGTGATGCAGAAATCTTGCTCCCTGATCCCTGCCTTTTTTTGCACATAGAGAGTGGATGTCTTACTAAGTTCAATCATGTCTCAGTCATGGTTCTCCTTTGCAGCAGTGCTCGTTAGTAGCACACCATTCAAAACTGTGCAATACGGTTCATCACAGGTTAAGTTTTGGTAATTATATGCATTGTAGAATTTGAGTTATAATGACATTGGCACAAGCAGCATTAAAAGATCATTTCAACAATAAGGAAAAATAAATACCTATATACATACATATTTATCAATCATAAGAAAGCCTACCTAAGCATATTATGATAATATAGTGAGAAGTTAGATTCAGACCAAAAGAAAATCATAAAAAAAATATAAATTATTCAGTTATTCAGAATATACACAGACTAAACTGTAACTACTGCTCTATCTTAAAGGTCCCACATTATGTAAGTGATATTTCAATGTCTTTTTTTAATATAAAGCAGGTGTAGGTTTTATATTAATACTGTTAAAGTATCAAAGTGCTCAGTCCACAGAGAAATGCACACAGCATGTGTTCAGAGACTGAACAAGCCGTCAGGACTTCTGTAACTTTGCGATGTCATAACAAAGCGGTCATGCCCCAAGCATGGACCCACCATCCAGCCTTGCAAGATCAACATGCAAGGTGCCTCTAGTGTTCACCTGAAATCTGCTATACTTTTATTCAATCACTCAGAAAACAGTCAGCCAATCCGAAGATCAGAGGCCTCTCAGAGCTTCCTCTCTTCTGATTGGCTCACCGACCTGTTGTTGCTAGAGCTCCAGAGAGAAGCCTGAGAGAGGAAGTGTAAAACTACACTGAGATTGTTTTTGATACAATAAAACCATTAATATATCTTATGGATACCAAAACACAGGAAAAGTGTTAACATCATTAATATGATGTGCTTTAAATAAATAATGTGTAAAAGTTATTTTTAAAAATAGTCTAGTCACAGTTTTCACAGGTTTGTTTAGTGACTTTTATTTATTGATGTTTTCCTGAAAATAATCCGTTCAACAATCATAATAACAACTGTTATATAATAAGAAGAAAAAGAATTTCTTCTTGTATCTATTCCTGAAAAATAAGGAAGACTGTGGAGTTTGTTTCAAGTTAGTTAACAATCAGTCAGGCTTGTATCAGAGCAGTGTGTATACTCCAGTTGCTCAGCAGGATGGATAAGTCACAGGGGCAGCATATCACTCTCAGTTGACCTGTCACACAGAAGCATGACTGTTGTGTTAAGTTAAGTTTGGACCCAAAAGGAGGACTCAGACAAGAGAGTTTCAACAGTTCAAACGCTGTTTTATTGAAGAGTTGGGGCGGAGAAGCTTTTGGGAGTTGAGCCAGAGCTGACACTGGAGTGGGGCAGGCGGAGGGAGCAGAAATATCAGCTTGAAAGGCAGACAGAAGGTGGTGCTGAGCGAGGCAGGCAGACTGGGAACGGCGGAGGATGATAATGAACCACGTCGGTGCACTGAACGATCTAGCTGAAATATATGTATAGATATATGTATATGTATAAATACTGCAGGAGCTTGATGAGTTGATGGATAATAGGTGCACAGGTGGATTGGCAGCAGGAGGGAAGGCATCGATGCATCGCAACGCGCAGAAGTACACATAGACAGAGAGAGAGAGGGAGAGAGAGAGAGACAAACGGGACAAATAGGAAAGACAAGAGGGAGGGAGGGAGAAGCAGAGCGGATACCATGACGACAAGTGGAGTTATTGAGTTTTACCCTCAAAGTCAACACATGCCCATTAGAGTGAAAACTTCACATTATAATGCCAGGTCTAATCTCACAGTCAGGGAACCAAGAGGTTATCCTGCCACTAGCTGCTGATCACATACATGCAAATGCTCTGTGAGTTATATGGAGATTAGAGTTCTGCTGGTGATGATATACCTAGACCTAGTCACAGCTCAAAGCCACTGAATATTAAACTCTGACTTACCCCTGAATTTCACCATAGGTAGAACTTGTTAGAAAACCTCAAAGTGCCCAAAGCCCCCCCCCCCCGCGACCACTCTCTATCAATGATTATTTCCTGCAGCAGAAAACACAACCTTGCTTGTTATGTGCAGCCCAGACTGGCTTAAAGCTCATCATAAATTTATTGGCAACTGGTTTTCCTGGAATTAAATTATCCCGCCCAGACCAACCGAAATCATAACACTCATCCGTTACCAGAAAAATATTTTGAAGAATCCCACAAGGTCAAATTGTTTTATGTCTCTCATTATTTCTGGATTTTGTATTATTTCAAGTACATTTTGCTGTGTGATTGTCACCCTTAAGGCACAAACACCACAAATGCCATCAATGGGGGAAAACAATGTTGGAATCTTGGAATATGTTTGTGTTTAAAAAAAAAAGTTTAAAAAAGTGCAAAATTATCACAAATGATCATTTTATATTGAACACCATCAGCAAACCTCTTTCAGCAGTGGTAGACCGGCACTGAACTGAGTTCTTGTTATCCTATTGTTCTTTGGTGTTTCAGGTTTTCAGGAACACGCTATATCCAGAGCAGAATATTAGGAGATGAAAAGAAAAGCATTTTTGTGTCGCAGCGCTGTCGACTCAGAGCACCACTGACACTGAAGCCTGAGGGAACTTAATTTCCCCTTTCCGAACTCTTCTTCTTCTCCTTCTCCTGAATTGGGAAATAAATTTCAGTTTTTATACCTTATCTTTCCAGTCTTAGAAGTTTTTTTTTTTATTTTTATTATGTTGAGTTTTAACTCACATTCTCTCCCCATCTTTGTTTATTTCTCCTCTTCCCTTCCTTTGTTCCCTTCTTCTTTCACAATTTTTCTCCTTCTTCAGCTTTATTTTTCCATTGCCTTTATTTCTTCTGCCCATTTCAAATGTAAGCTGTTACATGTATTTTCGTGCACACCCCGCTAAGTCCCTGAGAGCTCAGGATTGTTCTTTTGTGAAACCAGTAAATGTTTGATGGCTCTCTGGTTGACTTTGAGCCAAGTATGTTGATTTGATCCAACAGAATTTTTTGGCTTTGTTTCTCCCTCTCCTTTTGCTCCTTTTCCTTTTTTCCTTTAAAATTTACACTTAAACATACAAGACTGGCCTATACCTAAAAAAAAATGACCCCATAAGTCATGTGTGCAAGAAGCTTATCGTTTGACTCGGTTATGTTTCAGTGTTAGGTGATCTTGTCTTTTAATCGTTGTGTCTTTCAACCATGACTCTCCAACCACCTTAAACTCACAGCATGTAACTTCTGCCGCTATGGGGTCTCTCAATCAAAACAATAACAAAAGTCATCATGAAGTAGCGTGGGATCATGGGAGTTGTTGTCCTCCCCACCATTGGCAGTTCAGCGGACACGGGCAGCTCGGCTCTCCAAGATGTCCTGTCATTTACCTATCGTTTTTCTCTGATAACTTAAGATCCAGACATCCGATACATAGTTGAAAATGACCAAGGTATAAAAAGTGTATCTTAAAAATGTTGCTTAAAACTGGATAGAAAGTCAGTTTTTAGCTTCTGGCAGGCAACCACAATGTGAGGCATGTGCATAGGAGGATATGACGCCATTGACCAGTGTCCAAATGAAACGCTAGATTTTAAAACTGCTGGAAAAATTTGGGATAATGTAAGAACACAACTCAAAAAAATGTTTAGTTGTTTTTAGACATTTGAATGTGGAAAAGTTACACATTAGAACTTTATTATAACCATGACAACACAGATCCTCCAACCTGAAGAAAGTACTTATTGTAACCCAAACCATCATCTTTCACTAAACTAAACAAACTGTTGTGGAGTGTATGTTAAGGTTAAAGAAAATAAAACAACTTGAATATCTCCCCAACCTTAATCGACTGACTTGCAGGGCGGTCAGGGAATTGAGACTCTTGCTGCCAGCGTGGTGGATTTATAAATTCAAAAACTTTTAGGAACAACACAGATTTTCAGTCTTACTAAAGGTATTGTTCACAGGGATGCTGATCTCATATGTCCACAATACTCCTCAATCCCCTCTTTATGACAGTGCCCAGCAGTCTAGTTTACTTCAGTGAACAGTAGTGGAAATACAGGGAGAGTTTTCCCCTCTCCCACTCCTCTGGGGATGCTGAGGAGGTGTTCTTTTTGTTACCGTATATGGTACAATGCTTTTTTTTCTTTTTTTTTTATTCTTTTCCTTGCACATTTGTCAGGAAAGCAGAAACGCTTGTATTCAGTAGGTGGTAGAAAGAAAAAAAAAAGAAAGAAAAAGCAACAACAGTAAAAACAAAAAAACAAAAAAAACACACCCACTTGTCAAGTTAGGCTGGTCCTCTGGTCGTGAGGGATTTCTGCTGCACAGTGGGACAAAGTCCACACAGATTTGTGCACGCAGGAAATTAGTTTAAATGATCTCCATTCACTTTTATTCCAGTGAATTCAACTTATGGATCAATTTGCTTCTAGTGTGCTTGTGCTGAAAATGCACACAAAATGTAAATTATCTGAGCAAGAGTCAAGATCTAGAGCGGAGTTGACCTTTAGTATCCCTAAGAGGGAAATTCAGTTATAGCAGCAGCACCACCTATGTAAAACACCAGAGACTCTGTGAAAACCAAGCTGAATAAATATATTAAAGAGCATGTGAGGGAGTGCATATTTTAAGTCATTACAACAGGCCTTTTTCACAGCGGACATTTTTGACTTGACATTGTAGGAAAAGCACAGGTGTTATAATAACATTAACAATTAGAGATGCACCGATGGGAAGAGGACAGTTCTATCAAGTCTTTTCTTCTACCGAAGTTAGCATGCTAACCAGCAAGCCCCGGCCCATCTTGTCACTTTCTGATAGCGACTCACTGTAGCCTCCAACCTGCCCTGAAAACATAGTGCTGTTCAGAGGGTGTATTATAACCTTTTGTGTTATAAACTTACAAATAGCCCCTTTAAAACACCATCACCCTGCTGAACATGTCCAGCTTCAAGAAACTAGCAAAGGCAAAGAGGCCAAAACCAGTGCCACTCTGTTTTTCTCACTCAGTGCATGATGGCTACCTCGCTGAACTGATGCTGTGGCTTGCAGGCATATGTGTCCACACGGCCAGCGTCGGCTGCTGTGCCTTGGATGATGGCCATCAATAATAATAATCGTTGATGAGCGTGAGTTGTAGCCTGAAAGCACGTCACGTGAATTTTGTTTACCCTCATTCAGGGCAAGAGAGAGAGGGAAAGCGTCCCTCACCTATGTTTTATTATGAACATATAATTCCATTAAAGAAAAGTTCCAAGATGCTTTATGTAGCTGTCAATTATAAATCATAGAATGGAAATCCGAATTGGCCGAATTGGGAATAGGCAGGTCAGACTTTTGTAAAATCGGACATCAGAGTATTTAATTTTATTGTTTACACCTGTGTTTTTCCTGCTGGGACATTTACAAAGGTTTTCTGTGAAAAAGACCTATAGCAGATTAAATGATTATTGATATTAATATTGAAAAGCTGAAATTGGAATGGAAATAATGTCAAATTCTGCGAGGGCTCTGTTTATAAGAAACCCTGCATGCTATTGATGATTGATGATATGTACGTAAAACAACTTTCAAATGACCAAGGACACAACTATAAGCATACGTGGTAGCAGTGGTTAAATAATATGTGCATTTTCTTTTCCTTTTTTATTTGTACACAGTCCTCAGCTCCTCTTCCATTCGGCGGGTGCCGCTCGCTGCAGCCTATCCAAAAACAGACTCTGGCAAATGTGATTCTTTCAGCCTTTTAAAATCTCCTGATAGGTGCAGGCATTAACACAAACTGAGAACACAAAGGCCACAGCCTTCTGTATTATCTCCCTCTCACAGAGTGGGGACGCAGGACATTAATCACCGGAAAGTCACACCTCAACAAACCCACACATATGCACACTCACACACACTGGTGCTTTACAGCGAAGGCTAATTCAGTCAAACACACCCTATATAACCACCGTCTTGGTCACTATTAGTATTTGTGCAATTGATTTGACCTTCCTGACAGAACATTATAACCCAAGGCTCTAATGGCTGCTAGTTAAAAATACTAAATTAATATTTCAGTGGCTGCGTAATTACTAATGAAACAAGGACAAAGGGCGAGTGCAAAGTCATCAACTCCAGAGGGGGAACCTGTCATGCATGCATTTCGGTTTTCTTTCTTTTGAAGTCATCCTGTATTTCCAATCTGTCAATGCCAGAAAAGTCTCACGCAGATTAAAAATAAAACAAGGTTTTACAGACAGGTGTACAAATGCAAGGTTTTTGGTGGCCATGCAGTATTCAAAAGCTATTTTACATAGAAGATGTATGCCGCTTTCATAATTTATGGCAATTTTACATAATGACACCATTTCATGTTTAATGCAGTGGAGATGGATTTTCTTCTCTTTCTTATTCTCTGCGGCCGCCATTCTCCTGTCACAGATCAACCGAGTGATTCTTCTCCTCCGAACCACTTATTGTGCAAAATAACTCAACAATGGGGGGAGTGAGCACAGGGTTCCTCGAGATGTATTCACTAAAACCTGGTGTAATTATACAGGCAGACTGCTGACTTTAGGTAAAATGATGAGAAATGAGCCTCTGATGAAGACCTTGCCTGGAGCGGCTCGGTGAATTTATGTCCTCTTCCAGTCCCCCAGCCCCCCTTATAGTCGAGGTGGAGGGAGAGAACAGAGGGGAAAAAAACAGGAAGAGAAGGAGAGATGAGGGGAGGGAGAAAAAGGACAAACCCACTAGATTTTAATAAGGAGTTGTCACAGCCGATAGCCTGGCCCTATATCAACCACGCAGAAGCTTTGGGAGATCTGCCAACGGGCCCTGAACACAACTCTGCTCCATTCGGGCTCCCTCAGGACTCATAGTCACAAAATAAAACTTCACAGCTGGACTGCGTTGTCCTGTACAGCCAAGGCAAACACTTTATTTCTGTGCTGATCCTTTTCCACCATAACTGTCATACTGCTACATGACCTCTGAGCCCCGACCCTCGCCCCCATACTGAACCTCCATTTTTTATTGTCAATTTCACAAATCCTAAGAAATCCCACGTGCTTCACCTTTGACAACAAGGGCTCTTCATTTTAGTCCAACCTCTGTCTTTACTGAACACTCTGATTTCAATCTAGATGCTGGATTCATCACTGCCCTGTGTTAGATATTCATATTATTAATCTGTCGTCATTGGCAACATAGCACTATGTAAAGGATGTCTGAGCTCCTCTCAAGATGGTAAATGAAATGTTTTTTCATGTTGTATCACAACAATGTTTCATTGAATAATTGTCATGTCAGTCTCCACACAGTACTCCATCTGCCATCACAAAAATATCTGTTTCCTTTACACAGTGTCAATCCGTACACACATGTTCACTGTCATCCAGACTGACAAATACATTGATAGTTTGATTAAAGCTGCTGTAGAAGATTTCTGCAAATTATAGAAGAAGAAGGTTTTAGAAGTAAGCTCATGAAAAAACACTTAGGAAAAAAAAAAAATTAAATAATTGAATAAAAACTTCTTTTCTCCCACCTCGCCTTCCTGCAAATGAGGTTCGGCACATGCAACCGCCATGTCTTTGCTAATCACATGGTTGCCTTTCCACAATATATTGTGGATTGTCGAGGGAAATCATTGTAACTGTGGCGGCAGAATACAGACACTGTGAAAAAATAAAGTCATTGTTGTATTCAGAAAAGGTGGAGTTGATTGATGTGTGCCTTGTGATTTGCCATCCCACAGAGCCTCAGTACCTCCAATGAAAACTCCTAATGGATTTCCCTGTGCTGCATGTAATATATTGTATTTGACTATACTGGAACATATCATTGGGAGGTGTTAAGTAATGTCATCCGATCCGCATATTATTTATATAGCGGCAATGTGTCATTTCAAAAAATGTTACTTCAGTTAAGTATTACATATTTGAGAATTCATTGAGAAGATGATCTTGTCAATTGCTCTGCAATCTCCACTCCACCACACTGCTTTAGATGGATGATGAATTAGAGTTCTCCACTATTTATAATTCACTGCTAAGTGAGTTTAGTGCATTGCACAGCAGATGACCTCTACTGTCAGCCACTGCTATTGGTGTTGGGTCAAAGATAATGCCTGTCTCAGTAGCAAAGACTAAAGAAGCGTGATACTATAACATTATACTATGGCTATGCCACCAAGCTTCCAGCACAATTTTTCCAAGTAGGTTTTTATGCAAATAAATTCTCTTTCAATTTCTGGTGTCACTTACAGAAGGTCATGGATGATACCAAGTGTGAGACCATGGCTCTTGTCTCATCACAATTTTGGTTTATCAAAACATGTAGGTGGTATCACCCCAAACATAAGTGCTTTAAAGGGAGCTATTTTTAAGTTTTTCTGTTGCTACATAGCTAACGTTAGCATTAACAGTTGTTCACCCACCATTCAAGAAGAAACATTGTGAGTTCCGCATCAAACTTTATTCCTTTACTCACTAAGAGCCGTCTCCAGAGGTGGAAAGCAACACCAGTGTTAACACTTGTTTCTCTCATGCCTTTTCTTCTACTGAAGGTAGCATGCTAACCAGCTAGCCCCAACCCATCTCGTCACATTCTGATAGCAACTCACTGTATAGCCTCCAATCTACCGACAAGACATAGCGCTGCTCAGAGGGCTTGTTATAACCTTTTGTCTTGTAAATGCAACAATGGCTGAAGCTTTTGTCAAGTGACAGTCACCACCAACTGCTCCTGGCAAGAAACCACATTCAGCAACAGAGAAAACTTACCTTTAAGATATAAAGGTCATAGAGGGGGCAGTTCAGAAAATGCTTGCATAAGTCATTTGTAGACATTCCTATTTTTCTTTTCCTAGCCTTCAAAAATAACAAGACATAGACATCTGATGATGCCCTGAAGTGTGAACTGTCAGAGGAATTATCAAGGACAAGCTGGGGAAAGAGTGTGTCTTTGTGTTATTCAACACACAAGGAAGCTAGAAAATCAGCAGGAGCATTGTGTGGAAGACAATTCACCAAACACTGAGCCAGGCTTTGTAAATAATTAGCTTTGGACACAAAACAGAAAGGACTGTGTTATTTCACTCAGCCAGTAGCCACAATATTGACTACATTGATCCAAACATGACAAAGTCAGCCTACTTAATTCTTAATTTGCTTAAACCAGTGTTAAATATTGTGGTTTTGGGACATGACAGCATTCTGTGTGTGACAACAGCCTTTACGTGTAATCCAATGTTGCCTAGCTACGGAGCTGCTTTTGTGGAAGAATGGCCTCATCTGTCCGGCTCCAGTCCCTGGGCCTCTGTCACCTTTACACAAAATCGCACAGTAATCCCAGGGAAAATTCAGACTGTTGAATACAATTAAATTTTCACACTGTATTATGCAAGATATAAAGGAGAGATGGTGAAAGCTGTACTACCTCTGCTTTGCGGTGTTCTTACCTGCCTGTAGCTATTGTTCCCTCTTCCATTTTAGTCTCTAGCATCAGTATCAGCCCCACGTGATATAAAACTGTTAAAGTAAATGCATACATACTCTTATGTGCGGCGTTTACAATAATGTACTGATGTGATAAACAATAATGTCACAAATCATTGCCGGTTAAGAGCAGCGTTTTCAATCGGAGCACCTCACACAACACTGAAACCCCTCTGCTCATGCAGTGCAAATTGCATGGTGTAATAGAGTTCCATAATACACATGATGAAAGAGAAATAAAGTGCATTGAAAGGTTATTTGGAAAAGGTCGCGTAGCAAAATCAACCAGCAGTTATTCCCCACACAAATCTACTGCGCCGCTCCTCTCATCCTCTTAATATCTATAAGATGACTCTGCAGATAAACTTTAAGACATCAAACCACAAACTTCATAAGATCTAGGCACAGTGATCAAGTGGGACATCGATTAGTGTCGGAAGTTTAAGGCTAGCAGCTTGGGGAATTAAAAAGTGAGTGTGCTTCTTCTATTACTCACCCCAAAAATCACCATGCCATCATAGTTAATTCATGTGTGGTTAAACTGACAAAGTGTTGTTTATGGTATGATAATTTGTAACATCTGCAGCACAAGTAAGCGAGTGTGTACTTTGGAGTACCATCAGCGTGCTTTTGAATCATAGATCTCTGTTAAGTTCACAGTGAATTATGATATTAAAGCTTATATTTTCAGCAGGGCCAAGGCCTTGCACTGGATCCTACTATAAATCAGAAACCTTGGAAGGCAATAGCAAGGTTGAATATTGTGAAAATTCAGGTGTATTATTTATGATGTAGAATTCTTCCATGATACAGCGCAAGTTAATGAACCACAGGGTATGATCATTTCAACCCTAGTTATTTTTCTCTTCAGAAACCACAGCGCAGTACAAGAAACACTCTGTGTATACCATCTATCAAAGCAAACAAATTAAAATATAACCTTTCCAATTACACTGCTTGTGTTAGCATTGGCCTTCCCCCGGTCCAAATGCAACCCTCGCATGTGTCGCAAATGCATCATCATAAGGGATATTTGTCTGTTTGGAAGCTGCTTTGCACTATGTGCTAAAAATGTGTTATGATATGTAGCGCTGTTTTCTACAAACAGCTGAAAGTGTTCTTCAGAACAGCAAGCTGGATCCCAAGTGAGCCAGCTGGTACTATGGCCTCATTGACATATCTATTACTGTTTCTCCTGTTTTGCTTGCTGCTGCGGAGGCTCTTTCTTTTCACTAGGATTGGGCCAGGGGAATTGGGCCTTGATAAGATGAAGCACTGAGCCACAGTCAGCCATTCACCTTGGTTTTCCCAGTCATGGCCCAGCAAGGAGCCCAAATCACTCAATTACTATAACTGATAAATGATCACAATCAGTGGCATGATTGTTATCAGGGAAAGCATTAATGGATAACATGTAGGGAGTCAAGAACTACACAAGAACTAATGCAATTTAAGATTAAAACCTTTGACCTCTCATTCCATCATAGTAGATGAAATCCAACAAAAATTGAAATGTTGATTCATTTGTGATCTGACATAAAATCTCATGGGACCTTTGATGAAATCCACACCACTGTCTGTGATATGCATAATGTAAATGTTTTTGTAATAATGTACCATGTAAAATTTCTGCAATTTGTTTTTAATATAAAATTGCACCCTTTATTCCTTGTGTCATCAGTCAGATCTGTTATCTTGTACTCAGGAAATTACATCCAAACCCGACATAGGTTTATGGTGACACAGCGATAAGCCATAAAAATATCTAAGGCACTTTGGCTTACTGAAATTTCTTGAATATACACAGGCAACAGTGGCTCCAACAGACTAAAATACAAACCACTAACATCATGAACATCAAAGAAAACACAACTGGCAATGACATAGACAAAATAGAAGAAACTACACAAACAACCAATCTCCCCTCCACATTTAGCACACTTGGTACAGTCCAGTGAGGCTAATTAGCAACAGCAGCTGTAGTTTGTGTTGCAATTAGAAACCCTTGAAGACAACTGTGTTTGCAGCATTTTTAATTTTGATGATGTCTAAAGAAAGGGAAAAGAAGTGATACAGTTGACAAAATAAAATCATCAACAAAAGTTGGATGGTTACCACCTTCCTTAACCTTAACGCGAGGACGTTTGAGTGCGTCACACCTGACTTGTTTTGACTCATTACCAACATCAGCTTTCTGACCTTTTTCTAACAATGTTGGGATAATATCTGACCTGGACTTTAGCACTGATTTACATTACAGTTTGGTCATTAGGTTGACGACAATGTCCCACATCAAGTCTCTTCTCTTTACCCTGAACTGGAGAAAGCTATCGATGCCTTCATTTCCTGCCACCTTTGCTACTGTAACTTCCCTTAGGTAGTAGTCACTCCTCACTGTCCAGTCTACAGCCAAAGACATGAGAACAAGAGAGAATATCCTTTCTTAAAATGGTATAAAAGAATTGATTTTAAGGCCTTGGTTACAGTTCCTTCAAAACACACACTGTGTTGCTACACACAGAATGCCTTACATCTTTCAACCCCTCAGGTTTCCACTACATCTCTTGCAGCAGCTGGCTGTTCTGTTTTCTGTGGTCTAGAATAAAGCAAGAAAGGGATCATGCCTTTTGGCGTTTGCCTCTAGAATGTGCTGTTTCATATGACAGGTACAATTGACACAAAACACACTGGAAGCCCTTGTGTTGGTATGTATATTGGCATTGTGAAATGTTCATTCCACGTGTGATTTTATAAGCCTTTCTCAGAAACAAATTGTCCACCACATTGGTCAACATCCTCCACAGGCTTGACCACAGAATTGTATCAACACCTCTCTGACACAGTGTCAACAAAAACTGAATATGATAAGCCTCATGAAGGAAGGATTTATTGCAGGCCGGTTATATTGGATGGAGCTCAGTGCATCTAATAAACTGGCAACTTAGTGCTCGCTTTACACCATGAGAAAATAAACCTTGTAGAGTGAATGTGCAGGGGCTGCTTACCTTACAGTTCTCCCTCACACACTGTGCCATAAAATCTGAAGGCCTACAAAGATAGAGCAGTATCACAGGTCTAAGTTGTGTATTTATGCGGTTGTCAGTTTACAAGATTGTCAAGATCCTGGACGCTTTCTGCCCTGGCTCAAACATACTTTTTAAAACCTGGAATAAAATATTTCCTTCTTTGTCAATATTGACCTCCTCAACTATCTCAGTAAGGGTGCTTACACAGTCCAGGCCATAACTATTTGGACAGTTAAATGTGTTTTTTTTCTTCAGGTTCTGTGGTTCAGAACATTGAAATAAAATAATGGATACTACATTAAAGTACCAAGTCAAAGCTTTAGGTTAAATTGGTTTACATTAGCATTGAATGGACTAAGTGCAAGATACAGCCCTTCTAACACATAGTGCTTAAACTGCATGGGTTTGGAAGTAGTTGGACACTTTGACTACTTCATGTTTCTTGGGCAGTTGTGTATTGTTTCAATGTTAGGTCATAGACAAAGAGCTCATGTGTTTGAGGGTTGAGAGTTTAGATTGAGGTGTGGTCTTCCATCAATAGGGAGTAAACAGGAGTAAAGAGGCGAGCAGACAATTATAATGGAGGGTAAAAAAAAATCAAAAATGTATCAGAAAGATATCAAAGCCACAGTCAGTTGGGTACACTCAACAGAAGCAGGTACACACAGGGAAACTACAGAAGGACTTGGTGGACCAAGAAAATCATTTTCATGGTGAAGAAAAAACCCATTATGAATGCTCTGCAAGTCCAGAATGCTCTTCAGGATGTAGCAATCCATGTTTCCTTGTGAATGACCAAAAGAAGAGTTTATAACCATAACATCCGAGGATTCACCATAAGATGTAAACCCCTGGTAAACCTCCAAAACCTGTGTAGCCGCCAATGGAACTGGGAAACCAGGGTTAATTGAGGATCTCACTGCTGGCAGAAGCAATAAGATGAATGCAGAGGTTTTCTGTGTGCTCAGATTCAGCCAAATGCATCAAAAATGATTGGACAACATTTCGTCATTCAGCCGGCCAACAATGCTAAACATACAGTCAATGCAACTGAAGAGCTTTTTTTCCAGGATGTAGAGGTGGAATATCCTCTACTGGCCGAGTCAGTCACCTGATTTCAATCCAACTGAGCTACATTCCACTTTCTGAAGACCAGACGAAAGGGAGTGAGACCCCGCATCAAGTAGGTGAGGGTGGCTGCAGTGAAGGCCCACATGAGCATCACCAGGGAAGATACAAAACACCTGCTGATGTCTATGGGATTTTGGGCAGACATGGACTGCTAAGGATTTTCTGCAAAATGTTATAAATGATGATTTAGATATTCAAGTGTAGGTTTTGCAGTACATTCTGGAAGAAGGTTTCATTTGTTGTCCCATTTGTTTTTGAGTAAAAAGAACACAGTTCAGCCCCAGCAAACACAATGCTGTATATGGTCTGTAATAATGAATGAAAGAAAGTGGAGTTGTTTTTTTAATGATATGAATTATTTTATTGCTATGACAAAATAATAACTCATCATTTCATTTCATGGGACCTTTAAAGACCTCCCATCAAATTAATCTCTTGCCTCGAGCTCTTCGCTAACACCCAACCTCATCAAATAAATGATGAACCTTATTTACATACAAATCATTATTTGTGCTTCCACGATATGCATGGTACACTCTCCTTCCTATACACACAAAATCCCCTCTACACACTGTCCTTCATGATCCATTCTGCTGGTTCGCCCTCTGCTCGGTATTATTGGTTTTTGTTTCTTGTTATCCATTCATTGCCTTGCACGCTGTTGATATTTTTACCTGAATGCTTTTGTCTTGTCCAGAATAATGATTGCACACAAAGGAATGATGCCTCTACATGCATGGCAGCTCCAACGACGGGGCTGACAGACCAGCCGAATTGAATTCATGTGTCTCTCTGATCGAGTTCTCTCTGCATCTCTCCTTTTACTGGTGACTTTTTCTCTCCTTCCCTCCCTGCATATTTTGTACCGTCTCACACCGGAAGAGTTGAGTTTGTTTTTGCAATAACCATCTCAAATGAAACAAGGGTCTGAGAAATTTTTACTCAAAATTGATGTCTTATACAATTTAAAACCAGTTAAACCATCTCAGTGCATGTATTCACAGGTAACTAAGAGACTCTTTACTGAGGTACACCAATGAAAGAGACAAGACAGGTTACAAAAAGCAGTAGAGACCTGTTCAAAAGCCTGACATTTTATAGATAGTCCTGAGCGAGAGTATCCCATTGATATGTAACTATGTCACATAGTTTAAGAAGAAATCACACAATAGAGGCATCAGTAATAAATGTCTAGAAATGTGCAGTTGGGTATAATGATTTGCGAGAAAGTGTTTGCTGAGAGGCCACTGATGAATAGTTGGGGGATGAAGACTTTATTCTGACTCTGAAGAACGTCTCAGATTTTGTTTTTCTTTGAGTATATCCTTCAAAGAAGAAAAAAAAAATGTTTAAAAGCCTGCACTCATATTGAACATGGAACCATTTGAAGCTTTGTGCTCCCTGAGGTAGGCAAGTACCTAAATGTGTTGGAGCATTTGTAAGTTTTTAACTGGTTCTTTGAAGAAACCCAAAGAATAAAGGCTTTTCTGAGTGTCTTGGAGTTTGTTTTCCTGTGTGATGCAGTTACCTCAAACACTGGGTAAGGAATTTGCAGTATACACCCAAATGGGGCATAGAGCTGCTTTTGTTGGTTCTGTGAGTTTTAGGTACAAAAACAACCTGGTAAGGTTCAGGGATATCTAACGGTTGGGGTTAAGTACATAGACGACCTTAGGTGTCATGGTTACGATAATAAACCCACGGTTAAAAGAAACAATGTTGATCTAATGGTTGGAAATGGAAAACAAACTGTGTTCAAGTCCAATGTTTTGTCACCTCACCCATTCACCCAACCTCCTCACTACATGGACTTAAAACAACTCCTGACTTTATCCTTTGCACCCGCCTGTAATTACTACAGCCACTAGAGGGCTTTGTTACTTGAACATTCTTTTTTGAGGGAGAACAGTCTCAAGCATTTGCACTATGTCTTTCCAGATGGTCACGATGTCAGATTAGGTGATCATGGTCTTGATGTGACATGTCACACTACACGCTGAACTCCGTAACAACCATAGCTTGCTGTCTTTCACCTCCTGCATGACATGGAAAGGTGACAAGACAGAAGTGGTCAGAGACAGACCTCTGGGATCAGAAATGTCATCGACCATGGTGTCAGAATTTTTTTCCCTTCTCTTTCCTGTTTTGATAGCATCTATTTTTCTAACGTATTGGCAGAAGAAAATTAATGTTGTTTCTGGTGCTCTCTTTCATTTTCTTTGTTGGATCAAGCCATTTATTGGGTGATATTTTGTAAAGTCTGATCCTGGTTTCAGTAAGTCTTCAAGATCCTGCATGATTCTGCTTTCATCTATCTATATCTGCTGACTGGTGTTAACGTAGGATCCCACAGATGCTCAGAGGGATGTCACACATCCATATATATGGACATTAGAACAATACAATTCATGTTAATGCATTGCATGAGTAAAGATGGGTAAAACCAACCTGAACAGGGGAGTTTTGTCAGCTGAAAGCAGCACTTATGGCAGTTGTAAAGAAGCTGTCCAAATTATTAAGTCACACATCGTATCCTTGATGTTTGGTTGTATTTAATCACACTTTGTTCTGTGCAAATTACGCTTGCAATCAAGGACAAACATCTTAGCTGTACATGTTTTTGCACACGTCTATTTTTTTTATTCTTATTTATTTTTTCTCATAAGCATGAGTTCTTTCATTTTTTTTTTATTTTAGTTTCCAATTCAATGGCATACATAAATCAATGTGCACCAACATAATGTATATATGATTTTTTGTTGCTGTGTATTATGTTTTCACTTAGAGCAAAGCAAAAAATCAAAACTATTGTCAGGTGTGTGTGCAGTGAGCCCATCCTAAGGATAAAGGGTGTAATGTTCAGCCTCAGGCAGCTCAAAGTGGTTGCTGTGCCTGGCACCTGGGACCCCTGTCTCTCTGCAGGAATTGGCGTGGAGCCGGCAGCTTCTCTAAGAGCCAGGTGTTGTTTTATTTATCTGAAAGCACAAGTGACCTTTCTAGAAGAACGCCGCAGAGAGCTGCCTCCGAGGGCTGTCTGCCTTCCCTCTCTTCTCCTCTGTCACATACCTCCCAGTGAAGGATGAGATCGAGAGCCATCAGCCGGGTCCGTACCCAGACTGTCAGAGAAACAGACACAACATGAACCTTCACGTTTTTTTAACTATGACACTCTTTAGTTCCTTAAGTGTCAACTTAGGTATGAATGTTCCCCTATAGCACCATTTGACGCCATAGAAGAGGGTGTCTTTTCTGGCAGGTGTTCATATTTTTCCATAAAGCCAGTTTATATGTTCAGAATGATTCACCTCGAGACAGACAGGCTGAATGTGCAGCCTATCTTCTAAATATGTACATATTGGGACCATTTACATTCAATGTCGCAATTCAGGAGGTAGTGTAATGTTTATGTAGCTATAAGGGAATGGTATTGAGGTGGAGTTGGGAAATGATATCTCATGTTTTACTTCCTGTAACAATTCCTATTCTCTATTTGTTGAAAAACATTGCAACTGATCATAATCCAGGGTTTTGCGCAATCCTTTGGTATCAGCATTGTGCTCAGCGAGCAGGTCAGACATGCCAATGGGTGTTTCACACATTCAGTTTGACCCTGACCCACCTCAACTCTTCTTCAGAGGTTGCTGTCAATATTTAGATTACATCACCAATATTTTCTGGCAGTGCCATTAGAGCTAATTAAACAGCTTAAATATTGATGAGGATTTAACAACGGTCAATTTATATAGGTGCCTTATAGGTACTTTGGTTAAACAAAATTTGGGATGGTAATAAATCTAAAAAGCATCAGCCACTACCACCTGCTAGAAAAACAATGTAATAGGTACTTTGATTATTCCATATTAGAAATAATATTAAATAGTGTCAGTATAATACATTCTACCTCAAATAATCACCATTCCATTAATGCTAAAACATGATTCTACAAGAATGTATAATGGCACTTAGTGTGGTGAATATCTCTGCCAAGGCCGAGCACTCCTACACATGTCTGTCTATCTGTTATAATAGGAAATTAAAAGGATATATAACCAGATCTGCACTGTTTGGTGCAAATCAGTTCAATACTTTTGCATAATCCTTTTGACAAATAAACAAACAAACACACCATCTACACGGGCACTCAGAGACCGCAGATCTCCATGGCCAATGTCAATCACCATACACCAGACTTCAGAGAACAAAATTCAAATTCATTGTCAATGATCCGGATCTGCCCTGAAATTTAATGGGTTCTTCCCTGGCTCTTGCCCCTTTCCTCCACCAAATTCGGCGCAAATCGGTTTTGTACTTTTTGCCTAATCCTGCTAACAGATAAACAGACACGTGTAAAAAGGCAATGTCCTTGGCAGAGATAATGATACATCACGGGATAGATATTGATTTTATAATGTTGTGAACAATCTTGGTGCCATATTTTGACTGCATGATCAGTTACTAAAGACCCAATTGCACTGAAAACTGTCAGGCATGGTCACAGTCTGCTTTTGTTCAAGTCTCACCACATAATCCACAAAGGGTGCCATCTTCGTTTGTTTTAACCCTGTAGGCATTCTATGACAAATCTCATAAAAGAGCAGTCATACCTGCCTGGAGTCACTCTAGTTCTAATCCCCCTCCTGCTGCATTATAACATAGAGAAAATTACAGTGAATCAGATGGTTACTATGGCAACATTATACAGCCTTGTTTGTGTCTATGGTACTTGGGAAAACAGCTGTTATAAACCAAAGGTGAACATACAGGGAGGATTGATTTACCACAATCAATGCAATCAATGTTCTGTACTTTACTCCATCCCAAAGGTTGATTACAAGAGCACACTGCATTGCATGTTTTAAATTTTGAATACCACCCAGAAGAAGAATTATGCAATATATATATATATATATATATATATGTACACACACACACACACACACACACATATACACACACACACATTTATAAATGTGAAAGAACTTCATGATTCATTCAGGTAGCATACTGTACTGTGGCATTTTCATGTTCTTTTTTTGATTATAAAACAGGTCTAGGTTCTACATTAATACAGTGAAAGTGTCAGTCCACAGAGAAATGCACACAGCTCGTATTCACAAACTGAGCCTTAAAACGAGCCATCAGGACCTCTGTAACTTTGTGATGTCACAACAAATCAGTTATCGCCCTTAGTCATGCCCCAAGCCCCGCCCACCTGAACCCACCATCTAATGTTGCAGGATTTGGTTTCTCTGAGTGTTTGGCTGTCTTTTTCCGAGTGATCGAATAAAAATATAATGGACCTGTCAGACATATCACAGCACAGCATTGAACTTAAGAATTATAGACTATTTTAATGTGTCCTCTTAACATTTGTTATTCTGTATTTAAACTCATGTTATTAGGGTGACTACACCCACCTTGAATGTTGTTTACTTTGTCCATCTCAAGAGAATGGTAAGTGAAAGTAAAACAAGTAGAAGAAAGAGAAGGTGTCAGGGGGACATGATGAATGGGGTCAGAGAATGTCAAGAAATGCCATCAGATCAAAATCATTTCCTAGCCATGATCCATGGCCTTGTATTCTTTCGGATCTGCTGCTCTGAAATCACTCAGTGTGTAAGGGATGGAAAGAGACACCAGAGAAATATTATTATGATTTAATTAGCCTTGATGTAATTAGTCTGGTAGTATCACAGATAATGATAAAAACAAAAGCAAAACAAAAACTTTATTAATTTAAGCTCAAAGTCTTATACAAACCTTTTGCATCCCCTAGTCTGCTGTCGAATAGAGAAGCATATACTTAATTTCTTAACACAGCTTGATAAAGATGATAATTTTGTCTCGGCCTCGAATTTGCAAAGCGAGCTGTGTAAACATAGCAGCATGCTGGAAAAATAACAAGCCCTGTAAATAGTGCAGTTTCATCTTAGAGGACAACATTCAGCAAACAAAGGTAAATGTAAAGGTTTTGGCAGGTTTTTGAACTATGCTGTAGTATTTGGAGAGGTAAATTTAAATTAATGTTCTTTTTATAGTCAATTAACCTTGAATAGACAGAAAACACATGAGCTTTTAAGATCACAATTAGGTTCATAACATCTAGTTTGGGGCATCAAATAAGTAACTGCTTTGAGAGTATCTGCCACCATTGTCTGGGCCAGGACAAAATGTTACATTTCAAAACTACCACGGACAAATTACATTTCACAAAAAAAAGAAATATTTTTCCATTTCATCCATTAGCCCTAATGTGGTTAACATGCATTTTTTAGTGTTGTCGTGGAGAGTAAACTTCATTATCTCCACTAAGTGCAAATCATGTTCACTTAGATAGGCGTTTTATGCTTGAACAGTAACTACCTGGGTAATGAGTATGGCACACTTGCATTAAGAGGTGTCCAAGTGGTTTGAGTTAAAAGCATGCATTGCTAAAAGCCTGCACAGTTGCCTTTCATAGGAAGTGTGTCTTAACAATCTATGTCTTTTTTAATTATAATAATGCGTTGATTCATCTGCTGTTGAATTACTAGATCCACTCCAGTGACTTTGACTGCCAGCTAAACCTTCCTACTAATGTGAACACATGGAGGGGAAACCATAGTCGCTCTAATGCTATACAGTTACCATGGCAAAGACGAACACAATCATCAACAGTACCTCTCTGCCACACATGTTTTTAATCAATCCAGGCGGTTTGAACATTATTACTTAAGAACATATGAGGTGCAGGTACAACAAAACATTAGCCCAGTCATTTTCTGGCATATTTGTTTCATGTGAAAAGGTACCCCATTGTGGCATTTCATTTGGTGATATTTACAGCAGCTAGCTAATTTTGCTTAATGACTTTTTCTTTATTTAATGACTCTACCCAGCTTACTCAGTCCATATCAATTCAGGGGTAATAGACCACAGGGAGAGTGATTTGAATTCTAAATACCAGCCAAACGAGTGCACCAGTCAACAGGCAAATAAAGCATT
Source organism: Seriola dumerili (assembly GCF_002260705.1). Taxonomy (NCBI): domain Eukaryota; kingdom Metazoa; phylum Chordata; class Actinopteri; order Carangiformes; family Carangidae; genus Seriola; species Seriola dumerili. Next base: position 694,349 of record NW_019175132.1, read on the forward strand.
TCATGTTTGAAATATATTATCATGGGATGAAGAGTCATATAAATTTAGGATGGTACTCTCTCTGTCTGTCCCCTCTGTCATTTTAAAAAGGTACACACACACACACACACACACACCCATTTTCTACAGGGCAGCGTTTTGTTCAGGTTTAAGATAACTGATAGCAGGACATCAGATAGTGTATTGTCAAGGTAAACACTTTCACGTTTCAGGTGAAGTAAGGTCAGAATGATCTATCACTTTTTTAAAGACACTCCCTTACAAAGAAAAATGCTTTTGACATTCATCTAGTATGAGTTTGGTATATATGTATAATTTTGTTTCCAAAACAATATCAGCACCAATACTGTGTCTAGTGAATGCGCTCTTTCAGGATGTCATCCCAAATAAGATTGAGATTGTGTTGTAAATAACATTTTGAATCTACTGTGATGGCTCCTACAGGATGCAAAGTTCATCACACACAACATTTTCACAATTCATAGATTTACAACTGGGGATGGGGTTCAATATCATTTTATCAAATCTGAATCCAGTTCAAAATCCGCTTATTGAAGCCAAAACCCTTTGAATCCCTTATCAAATGTAGTAGTTTGTTTCATGGGGAACAAAGACATCTGTTTGTTTTGGTGTTTTTATTATATCTTTAACAAAGTAAAAAAAAATAGTGTGTATTTTTTTTTTCTTTCCTTTTAAGGGTGGTACAAAATAAAGGCTCCTGCAGTGTTCATTGAAAAAGGTTCATCCTCTGGGATCATGGACCTCCTCAGCAAACCATTAGCTTTCAAGCTAACTTGTAATGAATTTTTACCTGATGATACCCAATAGGCTACCATCAGGTAAAAATTCATTACAAGGGAACAGGGTACAGGGTACAGGATAAAGCCATCTCCAAAATCTCATAAAAACACATCCCCTGGGGAACATGAATATTCATATGAAATAGCCAAGATATCTCAGGGTGGAGCAAAATGACCGAACAACTTCCTCCGACTTCATCACTTGTCAGAATAAGATGTGAGGTTGCACCCCTGACCACATTACTATCAGATAACACTGCGGAAAATCTTGAGTTGAGTACGAACACTTATCAAAGCGAGTCAAAAATCAGAGAGCAAGCATACAGTGCAAAGAAAGATGGAGTTTCCATTATTAATGTTAGTCTTTTGTCTTTATGTCCATGTGATGAATCACACTGCTGAATTGTGGTACTGATGGTGACACAAAAAAAAAAAAAAAAAAAAAAAAAGAAAAAAAAAAAAAAAAAAAAAAAAAAAAAAAAGAGACCAAAATGTGTGGTGTGTTTGTGTGGTACTGTGATTCATCTATAAGTGAATGCATGAATGTTGAAGAGTGCACAAGCAAGAAAGAGAGAGAGAGAGAGAGAGAGAGATGGTCCTGTGCAGCAAGTGTCCACTCTAGTCTCGACAGAGAGTGAGCCACGTTGAAGAGCATTAGGTCTGAAGTTAAAGAGAGCACTGACCTGACAGATCATGGTGAGTAACTGTTGTCTGCTGAGCTTGATAAATAATGGAGCAGAATTTGAGCTCCTACAGATAAGGGCAGTGAACTTGCTCTCACTATCTTTTTCTCTCATGGTCTCTTGTACTGCGTCTGCCTTTGTGGCTCCTCAGTGTCTCTCGCAGATGACCTTTTTTTTATCATTGCATTACATCTTTTGCATTTTTCATTGTTGAACAAATGGCATTAAAAGTCTTTCTGTGCAATAGCATAGACAGTTATCAGCACATCACAGTCGTATCAGAATATATATATATATATACACATACATACACACACACACACACAGTATATATATATATATATATATATATATATATATATAAATAATACTCTGTAATGTCCGCCTTTAACTGCTACAGCCATTTCAGAATGAGCTTGCTTGTTAATATACCACATGTAACAAAATACTTTAAATGTACAATTTACAATGTATTTACGTTGTTTAGTAGACCTACAGAAAGCCTTCAATCCTTCCGAGTGTAAAAACGTAAGTATTTCAAGCATCTTAATTGTACTGTAAGGACTGGAAAAAAAGCTCTTGGAAAATATTAAAATCTCAAGACTGACTTTTGTTCTTTTCTGCTAACAAAGTGCTCCCCCATACATCTTGCTGAATTCCTCAGAGAGAGGAACCTCAGCACAGAGTAGAATTGCTTCCTCACATAATACATATTATTTGAGTCCAGTTCTTGAGAAACAAATGGTCTCTCTCTGCCTCTGCTGTGTTGGTATGAAGACACTCATAGTGTGTTTGTTTTGGATGATTTCTCTTCTGACCTCCACAGTAAAATAACTATAGATAAATAGAGAAGCCTAGAAGCAACTTGTAAAGGCAACCCCATCTATTCATACTAGAGTAATGTATAATATGCTCATACTGGCTATCCAGACATATATTATCTGCCTGACAAAAATTTTGGCTGTGGTTGCCCTTCTGCAGGCGTATGGAGACGTGGCAAAATGCCTGAATGACAGAAAAACGATCTAGAGAAAATGTTAAGATTTTTTTTTTTCCCAAAAACAGATTTAAATTAAATCACAGATTCTCAGAGGAGCCAAATTAAAACAAATTATGACATTTGCAAAGGACAGTAAGGAAATAAAGTGTTTAGAAAACTGGAAACACTTGTATACTTTAGCGTAATTAATGAATTAAAAAAGGTTCTATAGCACTTCTAGAAATAATTGAATTCCTCTTTGGATTGCTGTAATACAGCAGCATATAATCAACTTTAGTTAAGCTGATGCTGACTTATGCAAATGCAAATTAAGTATCAATTTTAATTGTGCTGCTGCGTTTGACACAATTAATTATACTTTTCAACTGAATGCATGTGTGGGAATAGTGGGAATGGTTTTACAGTGGCTGACTTTTTATCTGACTGATATAATTGTCTCTGTGAAATTGATTTACTCTGTAATTTCTTCACCACCTGTTAAATATGCCCTTTAACTCTCAACAACAAAAGCCTACACTTGAAATGCTGACATGTTGAGCGATAAAACAACTTTCAAATGAACAATTATGATTCACATTAAAAATAAATCATCAACTATCTTATTATGGCGAAGTATTGAAATTAAATGACACTGTTTTGCCATCAGTCTGAAACAAATGCTCATCTGCATCTTTGCAAACATGATCCCACTCCAGACTTAACTAACCACGCAGTCAAACACCTACACTTTACATTAGGGCTAATGCATTAACAAACAATTGCCTGTTAAGACATCCAGCAGAGACATTAGCATGGATGTGTTGTCATGGTTCTAGCCATCATTCAAAACTAGAGTGAATATTGGCCTTACATGCATGTGTTTTGAATGTTTAGATGCTAAATGTCGCACAGGTAGTTGCCAACTATGTCTGCAGCTGGGTACTGGGCAGTTAGCACACGTTTGGGTTTATCAGAGCACTGACACTAAACCATTCAATAAATGTTTGTTAAAGCTAAAGCAATTCGCTAAAATAGGCTAAAAGACAATATACATATATGCCCATCAAATTGCTAATGATTCCAAAGCTGCTGCCTTTTGTTTTCACTAGCTACAGTTTAACTCTGACGTGACATGAAGTCAAAGTACTTTACATTATTTTATCTATTCAATAAGTCCCATCTAATCATTCAGTCAAGTGTACCTTTTTCTTCTCTTTTCTTCTGTCCTTCAGCACATCATCTGAATCTTCTTTAGGCAGCCATTTCTTTTCATTGTTAACTTCCAGTAATTGTCTCAGGCAGTCAGGCTCAGCACTTTTAGGGAAGCTATCTGACATAGACTGGAGATGCAAGAGAGACCAGAGGCTATGTGCAATTCAGTTCGAGCGGGGGAGGGAGGAATTTAGGGATCGTCTGTGTACCATCACTGATTGTGCCCTCTGGCAAACAAAATAGCATATATATTAACAGTAGTTGTGAGTCAGTGACTGAAGGAAAGAAAAAAAAAATATACATAGTGTCAGGAACAGGGTTACCTTAAGGCAGTGAGGTGACTTACTTACATAGCTGGAATGTACACTAGCTCTAACATATGCACATAATCTGTAATATTATACTTCAGTTTTGCTTGCATTCAGAATACAAAAAAGCTTATTTTAATAATGAAACGATGCATGTTGATATGTTTCAAATCATACAAAGCTTTAAGCGAAACCCAAGAAATATTTCATTTTCAGATCAAGCAAAACAGCAAAGCCTTTGTACATGCAAACTCACACAATCTCTGCAGTCAATTAAATACACAAATCAGCTTGATTTTGTTTTAATATGTATTAATTTGCTTATTAGCTTTCCCTTAGCCAAATCCATCTGAATCTGTTTCTTGTTTGAACACATCAAAACTTCATACAGTGTCATTAATTGTGCTCTATTAAGTATTATCAAAGTAATTATAAATTCCGAAAGCGACATTTCACTTGTTAGTCATCCGTTGTGAAAGGAAAAGAGTTTACCCAACGAACAGCCAGACTCAGATCCCTTGTATGTGTACTGTGTACACATTCTCGGCCAGTAAGGCTGACTCTGAGTTTATTCACTGATGAGCCATGATTCCTCCAATTTAACTAGTTTCTCAAGGATTTGTCTATTTGTTGTGGTATGTCACCAGCTGAGGTTGGCACCACATATGCCCCTTATTTAACAGTGTGCGCACAATATTCAGATCGTTGAGTTTTGGAACAAATTCCAAGAAATGGCAATAAAACAACATTCTTGACCTTTCCTGATCACTTGCGCAGTAATTGTTCAAATATAGTATTTAGTTAGGTCAGCGTCTGGTTTGCCTTGTTCCTGCATGTGTGATAGTTTTGTATAGTTGTAATTAGAGCAAACCCGTACCGCCGAGGCAAGACTAGCAAGAACTGTTTCCCTCCGTATCCTGCTGTGCGGTGTTCAGTAAACCATTTTTCTGTCTGTCTCTCTGGATTCTCTGAACTTGGGTCCGAGTTTTATTCAGCAGGACTCAGTAATGATGAGATTTCTGCAGATATGGACCTGGTTTCTGGGCTTTAAGTTTGAAGGCCACCACCACTGGTTAACACGAGGAGTAACTGAACTCCCCTGAGGAAGGATTATCAATGATTAGAGTGTCTTCTCTCTTCAGAAGTTCAAAGTATAGTGCAAAATACAGGGCGAGGGCAAGGTGTAGCTCAGGTTTCCATCACAAAAATGTCAGCAGCGAGAAAGTGTTATTGTCTTTCTCGTTAAGAAAATAACCGGCCAGAGGAAAGTGATTCTGCTGCTTACTATGTACAAAGTGCCTAATGCAGCAGAACCAGGCCCAGCAGCTCCCGAACAGGGTGCCAGTCCTCACTGCTTACACAACCACTGTTCAGCATATGCATGCTGGCTTGTCTCCCCCGTCTCCAACACCTCCTGCACCTGTTCCCAGTCTGCAGTTTGCTTGCATCGATATTTGGCTTCTCCTCCTCCCTGGGCCCTCGGCCCAAGCCTTCTTGAACCTATGAAGTGTGTGTGTGTGTGTGTGTGACCCAGAGACCTGCTTACACTTCTGTGTCTACCAGCCCTTCAGGATTGTGAATGAGGAGTAACAGCCTTCACCATGAGCTGTGCAGGGATGCCCTAGAAAGGTGTGACTTTTGGTAACACATGTAGAGTAATGTTTTTGATATTCTTAATACCCATACTGTTTGCTCAACAAAGACTTTGATAATTGGAAGACAATGTGCCCTAAAAATTGCAGTTCTATAGAACTAAATTGCAACACTGAATGGATCAAGTACAGAAACAGTGTATTTTTTGAATGAATGTAGCGCTACGTTCATTCATTTAATTAACTTATTAACGGACTAGACGTTGGATGGGGTGGTTGGTGGCTGCACAAAGCACATGACTGTCACACCGAACACCAGGGTTCCCATCTGCCGTTAAGACAACAAAAGCACTTGGTGAAGTTAGAGAAAGATTGTGGTTTTTGTATGTAAGTAAACATGTGTGTGTCTGAAGTCGGCGTGAACATTTTCTGTATTACACCAGACCACTATCTTTCCCCAACCTTAACCAAGCGCTGGAAGTGTCCAAACACAAGTGGATATTCTGCAATATCAGATATTTCGGCGCCAAACAAATATAGTGAATGTCAACATTTTACTGATTTGTTCAGAAACAACATATCTGCAACATGCCGATTATGTAAATTAACAACATATCCTCATTACATTTGTAGAAAAACGTATATTTTTACAATTATGTTTCCTACAAAACATATTTGCTGTTACAGTTTAGTCATTTATGGGAGACAGGGTTGCTGTGAACTTTTTGATTCAATTTCATTTTAGATTCTTGAAGTCACTGTTTTGTAATGTTTTTATTGCTGTTACCATGTTACCATCTATCTCAGAGAAGCCTTGCAGCATGAAGATAATTGTTATTATTGAAATACCAGTAATAAGTTTTGTGTTATTTTGTTTACCATAACGTTTCAAATAAAACATTTCTTACAAATTGCATACTCCCGCATACTTTTGCCAGTGTCTTTTATTTTTAAGTGACTGGTTGGAATAGCTACCATTTATGTTTCATATTTTGTGTAAGCCCAAGCCTCTCTTTCAGGAGATGATTGAATCCAAAATGCGTCCAAATGCTTGCTTTTATTAAAGACTGGGCTGATCAGACAATTTTTTCTTCCTCTATAGCAGAGTCAGCAGCTACACTTGACTGACTGTGAGCTGATGCACAAGTCTGTTTCATCAAGAGTAACCATGAAATTATTAACCATAAAATACAAGAATTGATATTTGGGTTTTTTGTAATTAATACAGAATTATTTATATATTATGTTTTGTTTTTCATCACAAATCTATGCTCGATATATCACTTGTGTATGTTTCCAATTTGCAAATGTTTGATCATCCAGAACAAAGCGAAAAAGGCACAGAGAGGCTGTATTTACTGCACAACAATAAAAAGGCACTGTGGCATTATCAAATTGCAGATGCTCGCTGTGAAGCATGGTAGCTTCTTCACTTCCTTTCTTATGACCTAACCAACCGGTATCATCTCTGGAGGAGACGATAAAGGATGAGCTGTTATCATGACAACAACAGGGGGGACCCGCTGATGATAATCAAATTGGCCATCTGAGGTGATAATTGCATTTGAGAGGGTTCACGAGAGCTCAGAGTTTGGGCAGCCTCCAGCATCTGCCTCCGGTCCCACACTTGTGTTTTCTCTCCCATCCTTGCCACTGGTAGGCTGGTAGAGTTAAGGAAATGATTAAAATCACAGGGGCTCACCTCTTACAGCAAGAATATCTCCAGCAGATAAAAGGAGGTTGCTGCCTTTACTGGCTCCCGCCTGAAGTGCCTGGTGGAACATCAGAGACGGGGCTGACCTGAACTTTCCTTTAAACAGTTCAATCCAATTTTTCTCTTCTCGCACATCAATATACCGTTCGTTCCTCATATCACAGCCCGAGCCCTCGTCCTCTGGTCCCCTTTTACTGTTGATTCCGAGCGGCTTCCTTTTTGTCTTGTGCTTTTCAAAATTTCGTCAGTTCCAAGATTCTCCTCATTTGTGGGTATCCAGTTCACTTGCAGTGTTTGTAGTTTGATCTAAATGCCTCACTGGCTGCGGATAGATGGGTTATGAGAAGAACCCAATTTTTTATGTCTCCGCGCCGGCAACAGCCAGAGCATATTGTTCTCGGGTTGTCCGTCCATTCTCGTGGACACGATATCTCAGTAACGCCTTGAGGGTTTTTCCTCAAAATTAGTACAAACATTCACTCGGACTCAAGGACAAACTGATTAGATTTTGTTGGCTAAAGTTCAAAGGTCAAGTTCATGATGATCTCACAAAACATAGTTTTGGCCTTGTAAAACGCAACATCTCTGTACTAAATTTGAAGAAATTCCCTCAAGATGTTACAAACATTCACTTGGACTCAAAGATGAACTGATTAGATTTTGAGTACTACTACTACTACTACTACTTCTTCTACTCCCTTTGCCCTCTTTAGTAGTGTTGAAGAGATGGCAAAGTCATTTCAATGAGTGCAGCTCTCTCCTTGTGGGCTTAATGAAGATTTTCCTGCCTCTTTAAATCCTTCTTCCAGGGGTTCACTCTCCCCTCTGTCTCATAATTAAGTCAGTATATGAGCCGTAAAGACTGAACTCTCCTGAAATAAACCCTGAGAATTCTTCACCATCTGCTCTCTTCTCCTCTCCTTCTGCACTGCAGCCTCCCACCACCATCACAGCTCTGGCCACCCCTGCTAGACTCCCTCCCACATGTTTACAGGAGGGAGAACAGTATTCACGGTCAAAGAAAATTAGCTGTTGTGCATCATGTACTGTATTTCCAAAAATAAACAAAAGGGAAAAGAGAAAGAAGAATGGACTTCCTTTCTGCATCTGTCATGGACAACCTGTTCTTTTTTTCTCATTAAAATCCCAACCCTCCTAACATACTTTTTCTCTCGCTCTTGCACTCACACATCTTTATCTGTTTCTATCACTTCAAGCACCGAGGGGAAAAGAAAGCAAAGCTGACAAAATGGGCTGTCCGCTTAATAGTCGCTATTCATTAATTAATCATAGTGTTCATTTCCAAACGTTGAGTACATTCAAGTGAAATACAGACGGTGTCAGGGGTACTGGCTGGAGGTGGACTATTTTATTTAAAGACTTGAATTTTAATACCCTTCTCTATACAGTTGCTATAGGGATCCCAGCGGCAGTCAGAGTTTAACATTTTCATAATTAATTCCCTTAAATTAAAGGAGAGGTTCACAACCTAAAGTCTGTCTTAAAACAATAGTCAAGTGTCCATTGAAACAGCTTTGATTGGTGTAATATTTGTCCCTGTTCATACTTGTCATTAAAGCTTTTGAAAAAGGAAATAAATAACATGATCCTTTGCTACTGTTCAACAAAAGTTATGGTATCTCACTTTAAGAGATCCCTTCCTAATGTGCTTCTAATGTAAATGCTGTATTCCGAAATGGATTTGAAACTATGAGGCTTCAGCAGTTTGAATTATAATCCAGAGGCACAGTCTTAGATGAACTGATGACTTCAACTGGAAGCAGTCATTATTGAACAGGCTCTTAAAACCACAAGTATATCTTCTTATAGATATCAAAACTTATAATAAAAGTGTAAAATATGGGACCTTTAAGTGCCAAAATCCATCTCAATGTAGTTTTACATCTCCTCTCTCAGGCTTCTCTCTGGAGCTCTAGAAACAATAGGTTGGTGAGCCAATCAGAAGGGAGGAGGCACAGAGCCTCTCTTCTGAGTGATCAAATAAAAATATAGCAGATTTTAGGTAAACACTCAGAGAAACCAAGTCCTGCAACAGTGGGTCCGGGTGGGCTGGGCATGGGGCACCTGAGGGCTGTGACTGCTTTGTTGTGATATCACGAAGTTACAGAAGTCCTGACGGCTCGTTTTAAGGCTCAGTTTCTGAATACAGGCTGTGTGCATTTCTCTGTGGACTGATACTTTCGGTGTATTAATGTAGAACCTAGACCTGCTTTATAATAAAAAAAGACAGAAATCTCACTTCATACAAGATGGGACCTTTAATGTCCAGTATGAACAGGAGGAATAGTTAAGCAAAACCTGTTTCATTATTAATATGGGCACCTGACTATTGCTTAAAACTGACTTGAAAAAACATATCCATTTAAAGTTCGTGCACACAAATTGCTAATTTGTGCCCTCAAATCGACTTGTGTAAACCAACTTTTTAATTAGCGCACTGAAATTACTTTGTTCAGTGCCTCCAATGCATAATTTTTGCAGAGAAATGAACAGACCAGAACCTGTGATCCTGTGAGCTACATTTAAGTAATGCCATGGATAAAAGTTAATATCCAATCAGTCCAAAACCAATCAATGCTCATAGTGACTTGCACAGCTAACAGCTAGGAGTTCTGGACAATTAATAACAATTCCAGTAATTTGGTGGCACCTGTAAACTAAAATTAAGCTGGTAGCTGGAGGCTGCCAGTCTTGGTGATCATCCCTAACTGACTAGATCAGCCAGAATCAATTCATATATTTGAATATACAGAAAAATGACTAAAATCTATTAATCTGTCTAACATGCATTATATATGACCAAGTTTGTTGTGGACAGTTGGGCCATCTGTATAATTGAATGTTCATGAATGAATGACTGACTGAGTGATCATAGTTGATTAATTACATTTCCACCATTGGTCAGCTGAAAACATGTGACTGAGTTGGAGTTTCTCCATTCGCTGTTGCTCTTTCAAAATGAATTGGCACAAAGAGCTTCTATCAGGGGCAATCTACAGCCTGCAGTGTTGCCAACTTAGCGCATTTGTTGCTAGATTTTTGGCTGGACTGCAACAGTGGAGCAACTTCTGAAGGTAACAGGCCTTTATTTCTAAGTTCCTTTGTTTGATAGGTATTATTGGGCATAGTGCTATTTTAGCACGAAGCCTCGTTTTGATCTGTTAAAGTTACTATATTACGCATTAATACAAATTTAACACTTCCTGTAAGCGCTTCAGATTAAATTCCCCCTGGCATCTCAGTGGACAGAAACCTCCTTTCTTTTTAAAGTATATTTTTTTGGGCTTTTTATGCCTTTAATGGACAGCACAGTGGAGAGTGACAGGAAACAGGGAGGCAGAGAGAGGGGGAATGACATGCAGCGAAAGGCCGTCCGATGCGGGATTCGAACCGGGGCCAACTGCAGCGAGGACTGTAGCCTCTACACATGGGGCGCCTGCTTAAACCACTACGCTACACGACGCCCCCAGAAACCTCCTTTCTTAACAGGGCTTTCATGACTGTGCTGCAATAAACGCATTGTCTCATTTCCACTTGCTGGTGTTTACATGCTATTCAGATCTGCTAGTTTCTTTAGCTTGGCAGTTACCGATGGCTTCTCTCTTTCCCTCGCACTCCCCTGCTCTCTCTGCCTCCTTTACCAATAAGGCTACATGTAATTGAAGTAGTTTACTTGCCATAATGGAGGTGAGGCTCAGTGAATTGGAAGCGCAACTCCGCTTCCCTGCAGCTCCCTAGTAGCCGTGAATCCAGGGCGGCTGGGTGACCGCCTGTAACAAGAGGCATAGCCCTAAGGCCACAGTTCACATCCATACACGGTCCAGCCATGTACTCAGTTTATACCTAGTCTTGTTTTTCTAACTTATGAAGTGAGTCACTTCCATTGACATCACTTCTATCATCCAGCTCCCTGGTCAGTCAGAGAAGACAACTGGTGAAAGATGAGTCGAGACATATTGGTTTCATATGATTGTCATCCATCATAAGCGGCCGTGTGTCCACTTGTTTACAATATATCTGGCTTCAAGCAGTACTCTTAACATGATATGACATCATTCATGTCACAGCAGCGTTTTCAATCTCTTGTTTACAAACACAGTCATGTGAATCATATCTAGCTAAAGCATCATTTCAGAGTGAACAAATTGAGTTCGCAAGCTGCCTCTGTAAGTATGTGTGACATAAATTCTAATAGCTACAGAGCAAACAGAGACAACAAAATTAGACATCTTCATTAATTGGTGTTTAAAAATTTGAGTTATCACAGAAATGAAAAATGACATTTTATGAGGGCTGATTCTAACTCCATGGGCTAATTTATTCAGTCTTCACAGGTCTCAAGTGAAAACACTCTTGATTGGTTTAGTTCCACTTTATGATGTGTTAAAAAAAAAAATACAAAAAAAAAAAAAAAAAAAGTGGGAATGCCCATTCTGATGCTTTGGAGCCACATAGGTGATGTTAATCTTCTACGATCTTTAGTGTTGTGGTCCGTAAAGCCACAGTGACATACAAGCACCGTGAGCCTCCCTCGGGTGCAGCTCTCAGTGAAGCATCTCACGTCAGTTGTGCCCAGGTGAAATATATCAATATCTGTGGGCTGATAACCGTTTAAGCCAGTTCGATCTCGCTGCGTCAGGAGCCAATCCCTCACCTTTATTCATCTGGCCGGCCTTCATCTGCTCCCGTCTGACCCGGGCCATTAATTACCCCGCAGCTGGATCCAAACACTGGCGACAACACACGGCAAAGCACGCCACAATAATAGAAACTGATGAGGACTCGCTGGCTGTGCCTCTACGCTGGGTTCTCCCAGGCTAGGCTGCCATGATTTTCATTTTTCATCATACATTTGAGGTGATGCCTCCCCTAGCATCACCGCGCTTCTTGGCCCTTGCTCTTATATATGTTTTGTCAGGAGCAATAGGTTCATACCTCCTTGATGTTGTAGCTGCAGATGCACCGTGGCATCTTGTGTGTGTGTGTGAATGGAACACAAACAATGACAAAGCCTTTATCTCTCTTGCTGGAGGAATCCAAAACAAAAGGCTCTGTACTTTGTATCTGCTACAAATTTCTTCAAAGCCACTTTTTTAAAAGATTGAAATGGCGCACTGAGACGAGTGCTTTGACGATAACAGTGTAGAAAATGAAATCGGGAAAAACTTTTAAAGAGCAGGCTTGGTAACTCAAAAGTTTGTCATTTGGTCCCTGATGGAAACACCTATTCTTTGCTTCAGACTGTAAACAATAGAGCCTAGTGGGGATAAGCTCTGTGGGACATATCACAAGGATTTTAAAAAGTAATAAATTCTATCAACATTTTGCATTTTAATAATGAATAACTGTATGTCAGTTGTTAAACTTTATGAATTCTTCATAATTTATTGAACCTCTGTTGAAGCCTATGTTAATGCTCTAAATGCAGGCAGCTAAAGAAAACAGCAACTGCATATCTATATTATAATGATTTGACTTTAGTCAGAATTAGTCATTAGAAGAAAACCTTTCTTAGCTGCCCAAATTGAATTTTGCACGTGATGACACGTGTGAAAAGATTTATTATGAAAGGATTTGCTGAGTAATTGAAGTGAATGATAGGGATAATGGGGGAGTTGGAGATCAATATCATTTCCAGTTCATTTCCAGCCCTGCAGTTCTTCCTTAAAGTAAAGCTCTGAATAATTCATCTTAATTGTAAATTGATATATTGCAAGGAGAAGTAGCAGTAGAAATAAAACATAATGATGGCAGGAAATCCTTCCTTGGTAATTTCGGGTTTGGGAAACTGACAATTTCTCAGTTATTTAGTTACAGGGTGTTGTTTGCTTTAAGTTTATGAATGGTATCCACTCATGCCAAACAGCTATAAACAGCATTTAGCTATATTCAAAAGTCAAAGCTTTTTTGCCAGATGCACACAGAGCTGGATGCACTGTTTAATGAGCAATAGACTTAAATTGCACTTTATTTTAGTTAGCAAAACAAATACCCCTTTAAAGTGTGAGACAAAAGCAAAGAGAAAATTCAATTACATTGTAAGATATTTTATCAGTACAGTGTGTTCATAACATGGTTTAGATGAATTAAAGGACTTCCAGACCTCATTTACTTAACAGTATTGAAATGCAATTTGGATCAGAAAAGCTAATCTGGATAAGTAGTAACATGTTTTACTAAAGTAAATAATGATAAAATAATGACAACAAAAAAGGAAAAGGAATTTAAATCTCCTTTCTTCTCCGATGTCTTTATTTATGTTTGTCACTCCTCCTCATTGCTGCTGCCACACCTGTCAGTACAAACTGGGGGAAGTAACTCGTTAATGGTCTTCTCAGCCACTTGGTAGAGCACATTTTGAGGATGCACTGCCTTTTTTCTTTTCCAGTGACAGACTGTAACCTTTCTGGAAGGTGGCTTCCTTCCAGGAAGTTGGCGCCAGAAAACTCACTCTCAGCATGTGGTCATTAATGCATTCGCTAATACATCTTTGCAACTGAGTGTTGGGATGGAATACCAAGTTTTCTGATAATAAACTGTTGTCAGTCTGACAAATCTAATGTCATCTCATTGTATATTTGTTTAAGTCAGTGGCTCTCGAGGTGGGGTCCGGGGATCCCCAAGGGTCCTTGAAGGGGTTCCTGGGGGAATATTTCATTTTCTCTATAAATTCCATCCATAAGTAAAACAATGACAGAATGAATGGTCATGGGTTTCAAACACTTCCTGTAATAAAACATCTAAAAGTAAAACTCTTATCAGATGGGGGTCCGCGGTCTAATTTGTGTCACGCGATATTGGTTTTTTTTTTTAATTTGTATTTAAAGTTGTCAGGTAATGTTAGTGGTAAAAATGAGTCAACAAAACCAAAAACCAAACTTAAGCCCAACAACAGTTGTTGACATCAACAAATCTCACTCTGATCACTGTGGGCAGTAAAACCAACTATCAAAAAACCAATAAAACTGTGACCCTCCACACAGATGATTAAGTCTCATCTGGTGATGAAACTGCTTTATATGATTATATGATTCTTGTTTTTATATGACATGACATGTTCATATTTAAAATGTTCTATTCCATAAATTTACATTAATCTTGTCCACAAAAAAGAAAATGGAGAAAAGTTTATGCGTGCGTCTCTAACATTTGTTGGAGATTCGTAATTAAAAACTGTGCAGCCAGTAGATTTGTTTTCTGTGCCCTAAGGAACTCTACACCCACAAAATTTATTTTAACATGTATTTACTGTCAAAGAAACAATACTTTGGCTGTAAAAGTGCATGCAGCTCCCTATGTTTCATGTGTAGAATATGTGGAATCATTGAAGCACAGTTCAGTGAAACGCGAAGCCTTTCACTTACTTAGCATTCTGTCAAACAGCTCCAACACGACAGCATTTGATTTACTGTTCTGCAGAAAATCCTGAAAGGAAGGAGTGCTGACAGCTACCCATAAATATGGATAGGGCACTCAAACCATAATCAAAGGATTCACAAATCATAGATTTTTGTTTTGCTGCTGTCAATACATATGTATGTTTGCGAGACCCCTCATGGACTTTTACTTATCTACATTTTTCAGACAGTGCCCAACTGAAATGTCCTGCGCTTTACTCTGTAGCCTTTTTATCTGCGGTTTAGAAAAACTGTTTATTCACTCGCAAAGAATATGTAAAGGTAAAAAGGCCAAGCAAAGTTTACACACACACACACACACTCGTCATGAGCACTTTCCTGTGTGTCTGAACGAGTTTAACCTTCCCATGAGTCTAGACTTTAATTCAACGCTTTTCATTTTTCAAAGAATGAGTTCTTATATCATTGCCCAAACACACAGTCAAAGGCACGGAAACACACAAGCACATATTCATAGATATCAATACATGCACATATCCTCTCTTTTGAATGCACATGTGCCCAGACATTCATAAAAAAGGTGAGTGCACGGCCACCTGTTTTCTCCATCCCCTGCTTCCCCACAGATCTCAGGTAGCAGCCAGCTTGGCGGTCCACAGCAGATGGAAGCTCAGGCTTCCACAGGCTCAGTCCAACTGGGTTTATGAAAGCACCATGGATCAAAAGCAAAAGTCATGATATACCGGTGCAAGAGCAAGACAAAGAATAGGTACTTTAAAAAAGTAGATAATACAACAAGTGTATAGGCCTGAGCTCAGCACGTCATACACAGATTTGGATCCAAATCCAGATGCAGAGCCCCAGCACCTGCGGTTGTTTTCGTGTGTCTGAAAGTGTTGGCTTCTGAATAGCGTTGCCTTCATGAGGTATATTGCCTCCTCAATTAAAAAAAAAAAGAAAAAAAGTTGCCATTCAGCAGCCAACCCTCAAGTCTTATAAACCTGATGTTCCCGCAGAAAATGAAAGCACTCCAGCGCATCAGCAATGTCAGCTACACAGTCACAAAGCAGCCTGCAGCTGTAGTAGACAAGATAAAGCATGCAAAAAAAAAACAGCTATGATCCTTGAACATGGCTATAAAAGATGCATTAGTAAAGAGGAGAAAACAATGACTTCACCTGTCTCTAACCTTAGAGCTTTGCAGCACTGGAACAAGGAACGTTCAGAGCAGATAAGTGGTGAGCTAAATGTCTGAATAATTACTTCATAATTTACATCAGAGCTGTAGGTGCTGGTAACTGCGAGATGAATACGTTGTCAGGAAATACTGCATAAACCTCAAGTGTTCGTGTAAGTCACACTCCATCAATTAAAAAAAAAAAAAAAAACAATCAAGAGTTTTTTTTTTTATTTTATTTCACTCAGTGCTTCATCAGGGTCATGAGAAAGTTGCAATGGACCAAAGGAGTGATAATCATTTTCAGAAAAAACTGAGAAAACACTGAGAAAACTAGATTAAGGTGATTTAACTTATTTTGATTTTTCTCTTCTTCTAACTTACACAAGAAGCCATGTACAACAGCCCTTAATATGACACAGGAAGTGTGCAGGAAGTGTTTGTGTGTGATAACTGACACAGGCAGGGACTCAAATGCAGACTTGTACATGACAGTCCTTTAATCAAAGCAAGTAGTCGGTACACAGGAGGTCAATCAAGGAAGGCAAAGGTACAAAATTGGCAGGAAAAAGCAGAGTCTAAGACAGGAACTGAGCAAAAAGCACTAATAACTCACTAAGGCAACACAAGAATTGCTGGTCCGCTGTCACGAGGGAACAAGACAAACTGGCACAGAGGGTAGAAAACAAACAGACTATATACTTAACAGGGGGGGAGGGGGGGACAATGAGACACAGGTGCAGCACATTAGGGCGGGGCAGGTAATCACACAGGTGGGAAACACACAAGGAGATGAAGTGAAGGACCTGAAATGAGACAAGAGTTGAGTATCAAAATAAACAACACTAAGAGAAAAGAAAAGTAACTTAACAGACAGTGACAGTGTGTGCAGTGTCTATCTTCATCATTTACTTTGTTTGCTCTGAGACACAGTCTCAGTAAATGTATCTGATTACAATAGTAAAATAAAAGTATAAACAAATAAACACTAAATAAAGGTAGGAAAGGCTCATTAATATAACTTGTTATGAGATTTTACAGTGTGAAGCACAAAGTAAAGACAGAGTGAGTTTTCCTGCACTCCTTCATATATTAATATTCAAAGTTATCAGGACTCCCTCACTTTTGTTGAATGACAGACAACCTTAATTTATTGGCACAATTTCAATGTTGCTGATATTTAGGTTTCCATGGCCAAACAGCTTAAGCTGGCATCTTTACAGTGCTGTATCGAATGCCCTTTTTGGCATGAACAAATTTTTAAACATTTTTAAATTCAGCATTCATTCATTTTTCAGTACCATTTTTCCTAATCGCCCTGCAGCCCTGATCGCAGTTTGAGCAGCCACAACCTTTTGGCTAGGGGTTTGTGTATGATGTAAGTGTTAAGCAATCATTTCAACATTAACTCCTTATGTCACGATATCCATAACATTCACAATACTTACAAATGGTTCACTGTGATTAGATGTAGCGGCTTCAGTTGCATTTTTCTCATCTGATGTACTATGGTGTCAGTAGATAAGAGCTACAGTTTACTAGATGTGGGGGCACAGATCACAGATAGCCCACTCTGCTGGAAACCAAGTATCACATTTTATAAAGCCCCACATCTGGGCGTGAATGGCACACTGCTTGTGGACATATTTTTTTATTTTTTTATTTTACTACATACAGTCAGAGTTTAAGTATAAGACTGTTGTTATTCTACATCTTAATTATTGTCCATAAATATAAAAAGACCACTTTCCCAAGCCTGTTTGTTCCAAATTAAGATGTAAAGCTTTAAAAACGAATAAACTAAATAAAAACCTTCGCCTTAAACATGCTTTTGTTGCCTAAACCTAACTGTACCTTGGACTCATAACATGAACACCTCATCTACAGTGTCAAAGTCCTTCACTTTGCATGCCCGCCACCCACCACAACCACCTCCCAGCAACTTCTGCATGGTGAAAAATGTAGTACTTCCAGTGCTTGAGGCTTGGATAGGTCAAAACCTAGTATATGGCTGAGCAGTGTATGGTCAATGTGCAAAATTGAGGTCATAAATTGTTGTGGAACCGCTGTATACAACTACTTTCAATGGAAAGTGCTAAAGCCTAGTCAAAAAGTTGTAAATGTTGCTAGATGACGTAGAGGGAAAGCCCAACCTCATGCTCGCAGGGCAATACTAGCGACTCTCTACTACAGAAAGTAGCTAAGGTTTGTCCAAAAGTCCCTAGATTAGTTGCTAAGTGCTTTTTGAAAAAAATAAGTCACTAAAGGGATCTGAAGAGTCAAGTAAATATTGAGACAAATGCGCAAAGTTGGCAACACTGCCTGTTAATGCCCCCTGATATGATTCATTCATTTAGAAAGAGCAATGGCCAATGGGGAAACTCCAACACCAACTGTGTAACTTCAGAATTCAGTCACATGCTATTCAGCCAACCAATGGTGTAACTTGATCACTCAGTCACTCAGTCAGTTAGTGACAGACATTTGCGTTTATAGGTCTGGTCCTGCCTAAAATGTTGTCTAGGCATTTCCTTTAAAGGTTTATTGGCAAAACAAAAACAAAACAGACAAAAACAGAAAAACAGGACACTGGTTTGGGTTCCCATGACTCTGGCCCATGTCCCTGATTCTGCACACTGTTGTCGCCCACTCCAGAGTTTCCAGAACTTGCACTCAGTCCATGTCTGGCAAGGGACAATGAAGTGGTTATGATTGTAGCACAGATCTGCAGAGTGGGATGAGGATCTCTTTTACTGTCCAGCGTGGTCTGCAGTTGCAGCACTGTGTCCCACGATGGTGACAGCTAGAGCTGCTGGGAGCTGACGAGGCAAATGTGACTCATGCTGTAGCTGCGCTGCATTCTGCCTGCCACACTTTCTGAAACCAAATCACTATATGATGGAGTGAGTTTCGCAATGGCCTCGTGAGATTGTGCTAGCAACACCAGCTCAAAATCTCAGATAAATTGAGAAAACATCAACAGACAGAGAGAGAGAGAGAGAGAGAGAGAGAGCAGTTAATTACTGTTTATCAGTGTATATCTGTGGTCAATGTTATGATGTTGCTATGTGGCTAGAAAGATATTAGCCCATAATTTGATGATCTTGCTCGCTAATGTGGCTAGCATAGCGGCAAATAGAACAGATATAGAGATGGGAATATCATCACATGCACACAAAAGAAGCCATTGTTTGTTAGCTATTAATTACAATGTTACATGCTATGCCAACTGTGTTGTAATGACAAGTATGTCAGTCAGTCATGTTTGGGTTCATTAGGCAGACTAAATAGTTTGGCTTATAGCCAGGTGAAAGGCTTAACCTCTAAGCTGGTTAGAGGTTTTGGCACTGACAAAGGCAAAGGCAAACCTTCCTTGGCAGTGTATGGCAGGCTGTCTAGGTAAATACTTTCTCCACCGCAATAAATGGAGCCCCAGTGCTTGTAGTTTTATTGGACTGCACAGACCACTAGCATGGACAGGTTGTTCTTTATTTGTGGCACAATGTTCCTTTTATCTGCTGTCTATCTTTTTAAGGTGTGTGTGTCTACAAAAGACTCCTGGTCTTTGTGCAAGTCTGGTGCTCTGGCTTTCAGCATTTGAATTAAACATCAGTATCCATTATGAAAAAAGACTTGAAAACCTGGACCTCAGAACAGTTTTTCAGTTTGTTTTTACTGGCTATTTCTTCTCTTGTAAGACCCTGTGTTGCAGGACCCACATCAGTCCATGCATTAAAAAGAACCCATCGACTCACGCTGACAAGGTTGAGCTGGGCTGTGTTTTTGCGGACGGAGGATGAGCGGTTTCGCTGTAGACGGAGAGGGTGTCAGGCGAGCACAGACAGGTCATTTCCCATCCATGCAGGGGGCCAAAGCTGCAGATTCAGCAGTCCTGGATTCAGATGATGATGACAGCTATGGATGCACCCGGTTGGTTCCTCCACAAGGCCATTCCTCCTCATCAGCCTCTCAGAGGGAGAGTTCAGCCGAGTCAGCACAACACAGATAAAAATGTCGCTGTGTGGCCTCCTCTCTGTGCTTTGCTTTCTCATCCTTCTCCGTTGAGCAAAGGAGAGTGCGCATTTGAAAGAAAGGGAGACAGAGAGAGAGCGCAGGAATATAAGACGAAGGAGGCGGGA
Source organism: Seriola dumerili (assembly GCF_002260705.1). Taxonomy (NCBI): domain Eukaryota; kingdom Metazoa; phylum Chordata; class Actinopteri; order Carangiformes; family Carangidae; genus Seriola; species Seriola dumerili. The sequence goes on from NW_019175132.1 coordinate 714,332, forward strand.
ACAGAAAGGCTATCCTTGTGGGACTCGTTCGCTCTATCTCTGTCTCCCTCTCTTGCAGGTCCTGTTGCTCATCAACATGGAGAAACACTTCTGTGATTCTGGGTCCTGACATTAAAATGCATTTCCAGTTTTCTTTAACAATATTTCCTACAAATGGTGGTCACAGCATGCAGCAGTAATGGAATTCAAATGACAATGTACCTTATATTTCTTCGGATGCACACGGGAATTCAAAGGTCTCAACATGAGCAACGTCTCATTTTGTCAGGTGATTGCATTCACTTTAGGAAAGCTCTTTGGTGAGAGTTCTTTTATCATGCGCTCTCACAAAAACATGCTTGGGATGTTTAAAAGGTTTGATTCAGTGGGGTGCTGACGAGACCACGAGGAGACACTAGAGTGAGAAAAAGTGAGAAATAAACCTCTTCAGTTTCCCAGTATTGTGAATAATGGGTTAGACAGGGGGATTTTGTGCTTAATTAACTGGTGAACTGCAGGATTATAAAATCCTCCCAAAAGATATGCTGCCATGTCCTACTTCTATCTGTTGTATTCAGTTTCATGAGAATGTAATCATCACAGGTGGGCTATTCTGGGTTTTCCTTTATTTATCAAATGATCTAAAGCCAGTGGGATGCACTGTTGCCCATGTAAAAGTGGAAAGTAGTAGAAAAACTTAATCACAAGTAAAAGTGATGCATTTAAAACTCAGTTCAGAGGTGTTATCAGCTGAATATGAGTAAGTAAGTAAAGTATATTTAAATAACACTTTTCACAGAAATGAGTCACAAAGTGCAAAACAGTTAAGATCAGAAAAAATCACAAAGAAAACATACAACACAGGGATACAATAACATATCCAACAAAACACATAAGAAAGTGCTAAACCGAGCCTATTAGTGCTTCATGGAGCCATAATCATAGAAAACACACAACACAGGGATACAAAAGTGTATGCAGTAAATATTCTTTGTTTTCTGTCGTCAATGGACTTAAAGTATCAAAGCAAAAGTCATTTTCTTCCATAGAGAAAAGCCCATGCAACTTTATATGATCTAATATATTACACTCCTCATTTTCCGATTTCCATAATTGGTCAAGATGGCGATTTATACACAGTCTCATCCAGTGGTTCTCAACCTTGGGGTCAGGTCCCTCTAAAGGGTCACAAGATAAATCTGAAGTGTCGTGAGATGATTAATGGAGACTTTCTTCCTCTAAAACAATGAGTCCATAGGTCGTCTCTGCAAGCAGCTTATTATGACCCATAGTTAGGCTTTATTGTTATGCAACTTCTAGTTGCCCTAGTAATTATGATGGGAGCAAAGGAGGGAGTCAGGTGACTTAGCAAATAGAGCAACAAAGTCCTGGTTGGCAGGACTTGGTGATTAACTGTGTCCAAAGGACCAAAAAAAAAAAAACAACAAAAAAACAACAAGTCCTCCAACCTAAACGATCATATATATTTTTGTCCCTATCTTCTGATATGACCTAGATGTAACTCCTAAGTGACTGCTCCTACTGGTGACAGGAAACATACCACAGATAAACTGCAAAAAATGACTGCTGAGTGTCGAAACATAAATCATTGTTACTGTCAGACACTTATTAAACACACTATAGCATAAAGGCTTTAGAAAGTCACCTAAAATAGTATAAAGAGTGACAAAGTCTACATAGGGAAGACGTTGTGGTGGATGAATGGGTTAAGTACAGGACTTAACCCAGAAGACTGGGGGATGACTTCCATGTTAAATGTTGATACTTACTTGTTAGCTGACTTAGTAACTGATTTTTTATTTATTTTTTTTATAGTCAGTTCTCAGTCACTGTTTGGTTAGGTTTAAACACCAAAACTACTTGGTTAAGTTTAGGAACACATCATGCTTGGGGCTGAAAAACGTCTGTGGGAGTGGGCATGAGAGAGAAAGAGAGGGAGAGAGAGAGAGAGAGAGAGAGAAGTGTGGAGATGGCTCATGAGCTCAGTGCCAGGTGAGTTGATGGATCAGCTGCTGCTCGTTGATTAATCACATTCTCACTTTAAATGCAGTGTGCTGGACCTCGGATGGCTGCCACACACACACACACACACACCCCCACACACACACACACACACACACACACACACACACACACACACACACACACACGAGGGCCCATCAGAGACTTGAACTGTGTTGTAAGAATAAGAGTGACTGGACTACATGAGCTGGAGCAAACAGGCAACCAGAGGCGCGCGGTAGAGAGTTGAATATTTATGTTGGAAGTGTGTGTGATAAGTGAACACAATAGAAGACAATGTTGGAGAGCGGATCATCTGAGCACTGTTTGTGTGGGCGGGGGGGCGGGCGGGCGGTGGGGGGGGCGGGGGGGGTGCAGTGAGACTTGCTACAGTTGTTCATTAAAGTTAGAGGATGTTTGTTGTCATGGTAACCAGAATAAATGTGTGGTTACAGTTAATAGAACAGTCAAGGTGATGGTTACAACAAACTAATGTTGACTGTCATTTCGAAACAGGAAGCGAACAGCGGCATTTTGTGTTATAGACCAACGTTTTGCCGACACATGTATCCACCACGACCTCCTCCCTTGTTGTTCCAGAACACTATCACCTGACTTCTTCCGCTGCTTCCGTCATAATTACTACGGCCACTGGGTTGTAATAAGCTGTAACAGCTTTTCAGGTGTTTTTTTATGGGAGACTGGTCTCAAAAAACCCAAATTCTGACACAAATATATATTAATATCTTAGATTATTCTTTCATCTTTGCTTTTTCATGAAATACTGGATAATTGTACCACTTTTTGGGCTCACAGTTATCTAAATTAAACCACTTTGCTGCTAACAACCCATAGACATCTGGACTAACACATTGCTTTTTTTTGTAAAGGGTCTCAAACTCTAAATGTGGGAACCACTGGTTTAATCATTAATAAGGTGCTACATATTTTATTAGCTTATCAAATGTTCTTAATATAAAGTGTTAATCTGAAACTAACTTGTCTAGATCTGACAAGTTAGTTAAAAGTACAAAATTTCCACATGAACTGTAGTGGAGCGGCTCAATCCCCAGTTCTTCCTGTCTGCATGCCTGAGTGTCCTTGGGCAATACGTTGATTAATTGTTATTTGGATAAAAGTGTCTGCCAAATGAGGAAATGTAATGTAAATGAAGTAATGTAAAGAAATACTCAAGCAGTATAAGTATTTCATGAAGTTTCAAAATATAAATTTAGTACTGATTCATGTTTGAATGCCAGGGTGGTAGAAGTGTTTCTATGGAAAATAAATCAAACCTGGCCTCATAGAAAAATGGAATTGACATCAGGAGGACAATTGAAAACAGATCCATGTTGCTAGATCGCTATGACAACAGGCAACAGACAGTTTAACCCTGGCATGCAGGCAACAACAAACATACACTGTATCGGCCAGAGGAGTTTTAACGGGCTGAACAGCTTGGAGGAGCATGCAGTGATGAAAACACAGAACACATACTCACCTTCAACTAAAATGTACTCAAGTATGAGCCTGAATGGATGTGAGAGACATCGGCGAGAAAAGGAGACCCGCTTTGTGTTCCCGAGCTAGTTTGTGAACCTGTCACTCTCACACTAAAAGACATTGCCCGGGTAACTCCAGATTTGGAAACCTTCTCAGTTTGTGACAAGACAATTATCAACGGTTCAGCACCAAGCATTTGAACCAGAAAATAAAGATGGAGAAAGTAAAAGAACATTATGGTGGCTCTGAACAGCTGTTGATGTTTTTTTTTTTTTGAGGATGAGGGAAAAACCACCAACACAATTATGAAGAAGTTAATTCAATTCACATTGTTGAGTTTATCTTTAAATGAAAGGGAATAAGAGACCCTCCGCCTTGATTTGCTTTGTGATATGAATGAGGAGCTGATTATATCAGTGACTGTTTGCCCTTCTTTTTATTAGATTAATAGAGGGACATGAATTCATATCAAACATCATCAGCTCTGCGTCCCTACCTTTTACTTTCTTCTCTACTTTTCTCCCTTTTCCTCCCTTTCTCCTCCTCTCCCATCCTCCCATGATCGCTTCCCTCTTCCCTCTTCCCTCTTCCCTCTTCCCTCTTCCCTATTGTGTGTTTTTTTTGTTGGTTTTTTTTTTGTATTTGTTCTGGCCTGATAGTAAAAGTGGCATCATAAAACAGGACACCCAGTTAGAGGTGAATATTGTTGGCTTAGTATTGACTGAAGCCGTCACGCGCTCTGATGACTCATGTTAAAGCGCTTTTTGACTAAAAGGATTTGTAAAAGATGTGTCACTCACAGAGCGTTTCCATTCCTCTATTCCCGGTGGTGGGCTTCTTTGGACGAGAACAGTGAAACCATTATCTCTTTCTCTCGACTTATTGACAGGACGCTGGAAGAGGGCTGAATGGAGGTTAGCCAATCACAGCTATTAAGGTCAAGCACATAAATATACACTTCTCTGACATGGTGAAAGGCAGTGTGAGGACCAGGCTTTATTCCCAATTGGAATCACATAGAGATCAAAGCAACTCATACTCTGATGGATTGCGTCTTATTGAGAAAACTGTAGCTTTTTGATGTCAGGAGACAAAGATGAACAGAGATCAGGCAGAACAGTTGGCAGAGTGGGAAAGCCAATTCATAAAAGCAGACAGGCTATCACTGAACACAGGTACATGATGAGCCAGCTTCACTGCGGGGTGCCCGACTCTGAATGCTGCACTTCACCTCTGAGTCAAAAAAGCTGCTCTCATGGCTATGTGACTTAATCTTATGTTTCCCAAATTAGTTCCAGGGCTAGTCAGTATGCATGATATTCACAGAACTGAAAAACACTGCAGTTTAGATATGTAAATTTTAAATTACAGATCCTCTTAGATTAAGCTGCATCCCCATTTTAGTACATTATATATGAACTCTTTGTACAATAAGAAAATAAATATGTATAGTCCTATGACCATCCTAACAATGATTGATTGATTGGAAAATCCTAGCGCAGTCTATGTCTTTGTGTCCCCACATTGGATCCACGGGAGGAAATTCACTGTCAGATGCCAAGGAGATTTTAAAGATTACTGCACAGATTTGGCATTGTCAGACTCAAGATGGAGTTTTTTTTTGTTTTGTTTTTTTTTTTTAGAAAAAAAGATTAAAAGTTATATAGAGGTAACATCATTTTTATTCCACACATTCTTCTTCCTTGTCCTAACCTGACTGCCCACAATGCAACTCGACCTTGAAGCTTCAGTCGGAGAATCGGGTGTGTGCAAGAAGCAGCTAATGTAGCCTCACGCCTCTAGCCTCAAGCAGAGATGAGAAAGGAGCACCTACATTACCCACAATCCATCAGCTTCTGACAGTTTGGGTGGAGATTCAGGTGTATTGTGCTAGTAGCACAGTTACCCTTTAAAATATAAGTTTGGGCTACTACTACTCAGTCCAGAGTCTTCACCTAGGTTTGTTTCTCCAGTGATTTGAGTAGCATCCTTCTGCAAAATGGATCAGCTGTGTGGCACGTATCCATGACAACACTGTATATCGTCTACAACACAGTTTGGTGAGCATGTGAGCTCTGCAATCTGCTTGAAGTAAACCCCCAGACCACTGCTCGGTGGTAGACCCAAGCCAACATTGATGATTGACAAAAGACGGGTTGGAAAACCGAGATCTCAGGTGTGAATATCCACCCATCCACCAGTATTGGAAGCATTAACTGTATGTTCAAGCTGAAAGCGCTGAGAGTGAAAACATTCACGCTGGCTCCTCTACCAATGACACTGTTGAAGTTTGTGGGCGCTCTGACGTAGATGACGTACATGAAATAGAGAGCCAGCAAGTTTGATCAGAATGCTCGGTCTTGCAAACTTTATTTAAAGGGCCTGCAAAGAACAAAACAGACTTGTCAAACAAAACACAACTCTATTAACAAAAGTTAATAGAGTTGTGTTCTTGAATGTTCTGTAGAGCGGAGCACGTCTACATTCTGATTGGTTGCCGCCAAACAGCGGCGTAGCTCGTTACCATAAAGTTGCCTGGACTTCAGCGTTTTCTGACACCCACACCGCCTAAGAGACGTCGCCAACAGGCACGCGGCTTCTCGCCACTAAGCGACGCTGGCTCACATGGAAAAAGAATGACTTCCGGTCACTTTGACATTCTCGCCGCTTTCAGTCTGAACGTACAGGAAGTGTTTGTACCTGTTCTGAATGGCCACACTCAAGGGCGGCGCGCAAAGTCTATCATCAATAATCAAACCACAGGGTCTATCTACAGCATAGGTTCTGGAAATGTAGATTGTTTTAACAGACCAGTGCTGCTCTGTTGCCGGTGAGGACAGTTTCAGTGGACTAATGTAGTGAGACACCATTCTCATGAAGAACAAATAAAGGCAAATGACCTTCTCTCATAAGCAGATGGTCCATTTTTTCGAATCTATGTCACTGATAAATGTTACATTATGGGCAGATGGCAGTGGACAAAGTTCTATCAAGCAGAAAATTATACAAGGTATTTCACATAGTTGCTACAAACAGATGTTTTGCACTGTTGTCACCAGCAATGACCTCCTCAGACACATTATCATTAGATGCCAGCTCTTCTGACTGTGGCTGCCATCTTGAATTAGTGACGGCCTAGTGTGCAGAGGGCCTTCCTGTCTCCCTGTCATCTCTATGGAGACAGAGGAAGTGGATCTCGCCCACAGCTTGTGCCCACATTTCACATCTACTCAGCTTCACGCCACAGTATTCCTGTAGGCTGCTGCAGAGCACGATTCTGCACATGAAGCCAAGCAGACTTAATAAACATGATCAACTCTCCCATCCTTCTCCATTTAGGGTTTTAAAAGTCTTCAGATGGTGTAAGTACAACAGCAGGAGCAGCAGTTTGGCTGAATATGACGTTATAAATTGAGGCATAAGTGCAAGCAAGCATATTTCTAATTCAAATTTCTGTGTGTTGCACCAAACATCTCTTACGCTGCTACCTGGCAATGCTGCAAACTCAGATGACTTACATGAGTCTGCGAAGCTCATTTGCTTCTGCCCTCAGCATGTCCACCGTCTAGCGCTGCTAGCAGAAGCCGGTGAGGTAATGGTGGAGGCATACAGCTGAATTTAAGTCAAATGCTTTTTGATCAGAAGGGAAAATCCTTTACTCCAGTCTGAGAATCAAAGCAGGGGCGGCGCGTAAGGATCGCTCCTAAGGGCTAAAGAATTATTGCAATCAGATGCACGGCAATTAGCATATGACAAAGTGAGAAAATCGCACACAAAATGTAGCTTAATACAAGTAAAAGTGTGTTAATTTAACTGTGCTGATGAATGTGTAGAACACTTTCTATGAAAAATTGGTTCGTCACACACAACAACTCCTGGATTGACTTCTTTTCATAACATTTATTTAGATTTACTCGTTTCCTGTTAACACGTACAGTATTTGCATAACACAAGGGGGGGGGGGGGCAAAGGGAACAAAGCATTATTAGAAGGTAATATGACAAGCTGCATATGGCACTACAATGAAGAGAACAAACATAAAAGGTTTATTGTTTTGACAAGAGCTGTTTGATGCAAATCAAAAGGACAGGAGATTGATGGACTGATGAAAGCAGTCAGATCATATTTATATATTCATCATGACATTTAGCTTCCCTCAGTTTAAAAAAAAAAAAAGCTTTCTCTACTGTCACTGCCAAGGAGGTTCTCCTCATTTTACGCTGTTTGACATTTGAAGTCAGCTCAATGTGGAACTCCAGGTGGAAAAGGCTTAATGGGGATGAAGCTGGGTGACATGTGAACTGTGCAGGAACTGGGAGTTCACTGCTCCCCACAGATGTTGTAATTATGCAAAAAGAAGTGGTATTATAGTTACAATAGGTTTAAAATGTGGTAAATGGATTGGTGGACAAACAAAGAAACAGACAATGAGAGAGACATGAAGACAGGTTAGCATTCACAGGACGTGCAGCTCACACTACATAGGCGATATCACTTGACTAACACTAAATAACTGGTTTTAATCGCTCTACAGCTTTGCCAATTTTTAGCCTGCACAAAATCCCAACTCATCTCTTCTGGATGAAATCAATCGCACCTCTCAGTAAAATGTCAGGGTGGTAAAGATCCATAGGGTGGTCGGGTTAGAACACTTACAACCTGAAGACTTACAATGTAACTGTGGTTATTCTGTATTTAACTTGTGTTATTATATCATGATCACTGAATGTCACTCTGAATGTCTTGTACAATTTATGTGCTCCACAACTGATTTGCCACAATGTGCTTGTGACATGACTTCATGATGGAGTTTGACAATAGCAGCCTTTCATAGCTGTGCACTTGAGGAAGGTATGTTTCTTTTCTACTGCAGCCTATTTGTTGTGAGCTGCTGCAGTGCTAGACAAACCTTGTTTGCTGTTGACCTTTTTCTTGACTTCTCCTTATTATCATTACACATGTCCTTACAATATAAAAACATACAATGAAGTTAAAATGAATCTCTGTAGGATGGCTTTGGCCTGCACAGCTGTAGAACCAAAAGCAAAACACTGACACTGTATTTTTTCCCCCACACCACAATAAAACTTGAACATGGGCTGTAATATAATGTGTAGCTTTTCTCTCCTTTTTACTCATTAGGTTCACAGTAAGAACCAGGTTGTTACCGCCAGTTTTGTTGCCCAGTAGAGTTTCCCGTATTTTCAGAAGTGCACAGAGTATAATTTATTCCCCCTTTCCTCTAAAATCTCCAATTGTTGGTGTTGTTTTCTTCTGCTGAACTTACATTTAAAAACCTGTTAAAACCAGTAAGAGTTATATTGCTTCCTGATTCATATAACTAAATTACACTGTAAATTATGGGCTTTATTATAGAGAGTTAGAAAAAAGAAAAAGAAAAAGAAACCGGAGTAATGGAGACAGAATTACGAGCTCCTTTATATACCAACTGCCCTTGTTGATAAACTCATCCCATAACGCGTCTCATGGCCATGACAGACACAGAGCAGCCAGGCCAGTTTTGTTAAGGCTCTGACATATCTCTGAATGCAATTATTCATTGTCACGCCACACGCTATCTTCATTGTCATCTATTTCCCAGCCCGCATGTCATCTTATCGTCCTCAGCCCCTGTGAACCGTTTCCTCGGCCCAGCTTCCCGAGCGCAGCAGGGAGTGGATATCTCAAACTTGCCTTGTTAAACACAAAATAGAAGGCAGGCCACAGAAAGGCTGAGTGTCAGAGCCACTGGGTTTGTTGAGCAAACACCATCAGTTAGAAATTCATGTTTGTGTAGAGGAGACACTGACAGTATGTGAAACAGGGGAAAGCAAAAGGTGTGAGATAGATAGATAGATAGATAGATAGGAGCATATACAATTGACAAACATGATTTTGCTAATTTGATGATGATTCGATGCAAAAGTGAAAATGGTTTTGAATTAGATGAATATATTCATGACTGTACTTCCATCAAATGGAAATGCATGATATCCTCAACGATTAAGTGGCTTACATCATGCGAACATCGTTGCTAGTGTAGCGTAGATGCGTGGCCTGGCATCAGTCACAAGCCATAAAGGAAGTTCATTATAAGGACATGCAGAGTTACGGACCTACAATTGACACTTTGCGACTCTTCCCATCATCAAACTATCAAATTGATAGGACACAGAGACAAAGGTCCCCTCTTCCACAAACAGACCATGTTTTTAGCATGTCCAAATGACACAGAACCAGACCAAAGGTCAAAGGCTCAGCTCCAGAGGATCAACCAATGGACACCAGACAACTGGAGAATATAGGCAAAATCTCCAGTTTGTAACAATAAGACTTTGTCTAATGATATGTTTTTGTTAGGACAAAGAACACAAAAGGACTGATTAACACTAAGGTGTGAATCCTGGCTTGTCTGTGCCATGCATGGCACACACACCACAACCTCCCTTCCTCTGTCCCTCTCTTAGATAAGAGTCATAAACTACAACCCACATTCCACATCCTGGGTAGTGACAGCAGAACTCTCTTCACAGACCACAGATCTGAGGAAGAATGTAAAATTAAATAATTAACTTGTTTCCCTAACTATGAGATGTTCCTACTGCATAGTTTAACCCAAACTTCTATCCCATAGAAATGTTTGAATGTAAACATGTAGATTTTAAGACAAGTGGCAGAGCAGAACAAGTACAAAGTTCAAGAAAAGTGAAAGGTGAGAAGAAGTCAGATGTCAGGTTTAGAAAAGTCAGAGAACCCAGATGACAGAAGATGCGGAGAAGCGAGGAAGATGCAGAAACTAGAAGCTGAGATCTTTGCTCAAAGCTCAGAGTCCCGGCCTCAAAGCCCGGCTCTGTAGCCATTGTAAACTCTTAGCTCTAAGCTTGCTAGCCACAAACTCATGCTCTTAGTCATTTTTTGCATTTTTCGCGTCTTTTATTTTTCTTTGCCACAAGCTACAGAGTAACATGATTTTTGTCTACATGCGCGATCTTTTATTTTTATAAGCCAAGTCAAGACCAACTGAACCAAAGCAACAGAAGTGGCCTTCAGAGTAATTTTTGTAACTTTTAATCAATCATTCAGTTTTCCCTTTTGAAGATTTTGACAACTTTAGAGTCATCTGGTCTCCTCTAAAGTTATCCAGCCAAAGTGAAGAGCATTAGAGTTATTTCGCATCAACCCGCTAGAGACGCCGGCAGATAACCTCTGCACGACCGCCTGCAGAGAAGCTGAGCAGAAATCAAGAGTGCCCGAGACAGAAAGTCTCCTGGCAAACTCCACCAGAGCTGAATCGCTGATACACCGGCAGAATCCGTCATCGTGATAACGGGACACGGCCTCCAGGAGAATCCACCTAGATCCCGCGTCTCCAGGGTTACCACGGCAACCACAGCCACCTGGGTTCCAGCCAAGGGTCTTCAGCTACAGCACAACTCACAGTAGGCCGGTCTTAACACTCTGCTCATGACTGGGTTGATGTCGAAATATAGCAATATTTAATCATCAGACCTAATTCGTAGATGTAGTATCATTAGCTGTATAGCCATAGTGTATAGCCATAACATATTCTCTCCCACCATTGCCAACTCATCACACTGCTCATTTCATTATTATTTTCATCGTTATGATTATTACACCTTGCATTTACTCTGTAGATAGTAGTTTAGTTAAATAAGCTCCTTTATTTACACCCAGTTGTTGTCCTGTTGTATTCTTTTGACGTAGAGACTGGAGATCTATTGAATCGAGAAGTCATGGCTTCCGATATGAGATTGATAAATTTGGCAATGAAGTAATTCATTGTTGTCCTCCTAGAGGACTGGTGCCCCATTTCAACGAGAGTAAATCCTATATAATATGGCGTTAACGCTACACTAGGCAACTGACAACAAAAAAAGTGAACATTGCCTTGTCTCAATCAGTCAAAAATAGTGAATGTCTTTTTTCTTTTTGTTTACTGCATTTTAACATTGCACCTGGGACCACTGAACTTTTTTAAATGACTTGATGACATCATATACGGCTTGTTACAATAGACTCCTGAAATGTCATGGCTGAATGTGAGAAACTCTTTAAATTTACTCCAAGCAGTTTCTCTTTTCTAGTAGCATTACATTTGCAAGAATATACTGTCATATGTGAAGAGAATAAATATATATATATATATATATATATATATGTGTATATATGTGTATATATGTGTGTAGCGAGAGGTGGGGGGGCATAGAAGTGCTCTCTCTCATGTTTGCAGACTTGCAACTGTTTGCAACTTATAAATGTCTTATAAAAGATACTATACAAATAACTACTGCTATTAATTAGTGAGGTAATGCTATATGAATATATAAATGTATTACCAGAGAAGGATGACAGCATTTTTTCATTCTTTTAATACTATTTTCCCTGTTCACTTTCACTACATTGCTTTATTGTTAGCTTATAGCTTTATTTACTTTCTTTTCTCTCTCTCTCATTGTATTAGTCATTTTTCACATATACTCTCAGAGACTTGCTTATTTATGCCCCAAGCGAGGGATGACACTTTTGTTTAAACTGTTTTTATGGATGGACTATAATATTAATGAATTTCAACTTAAACTTGAAGAATATGCACCACTGGCTCCAAATGTTCTAACTTTTCACTCGCTGCTCTCTCGTGCACAGGGGGTCCCTCTCGCCTCACATGTCTGGCTTTCTGCTCAAAGGGAGAGCATATGTTTTAGGGGCTTTCTACCTCTCTTTCTGTCTTGTCTCTTCCCGTGTGTGTGGGCACGTGTACACATGTGCATACATACGTGGACCAGACAGGAGCATGTTGATTATCCTTAGGGAAGCCGGGATGAGATAGCAGTGAAGCATGATGAGTGGGAGGTGTATGATGCTGGCGTGCCACTATCTATTCTTCCTGCTCTGCAGATGACATCAGCCCCGAAGGCAAAGTCTTGACACTGGACATCTCTGAGTCATGTGGCAGAGGGCCACAGTGAGATGAGATCTCTTAGTTACTTCCTCATTGTTACACACACACACACACACACACACATAGACACACTTACTGTACACTTCCCATCATGCAGCAAAGAAATACTAGTGTTTAGTAGTGAATTAGAAGTCTAAGGTGAGAAGAGTTATCTACAGAAGCTGCAGGATGCATGGTGACTGCCTCCACACCCACAATCTTCCACACACTTGCTGCTGCAAACTATAGTAATCTTGTTTTAAAATTACTGGAGCAGTATTTTACATGTTGTAACTAAGACTCTGCTGGAAAAACTTTATTTTTTTGCATGTTTTGTCCATCGGATCATCCTTCTATTTTTCTTCTTACATTACAGTAGAACTGCACATAGAATCCTCAATGGACATAACAGACTGGAGGCTCTGTGCTCACGTTCAGTGTGAGCAACCAGATCATGACGGTGTGTGAGTGTAAAACTTGCAGGTTCTGGCCCTGCAGGAAGGTTAAAGTGGTAGTTCGGAATATTCAACATGAGGTTATGTAAGGTAGCCATCTATAGTCAGTATATTACCTGCAGTAGATTTGGATCAGTTTGGAAATGCAGCCGGTAGAACCGCAGCAGAAGCCGAACGATGTGCTGCTGCAAAATATGTGTTTTAGCCACTTAGCCACTTTAGCCCGCCGTAGTTCCAAAGGAAAGTTTGACGGCAAGATAAAGATGAAGAAAAGTGAAAGGTTTCAAAACATAGCGTCCACTTAAACTGATATTAGCTTTTTTCGGTGGGTATTTTGTAAGTGGCTCAAATATGTGTTTTCTGCTGGCTCCCGTCCACAGCAGCACATCACTCAGCTTCTGTAATGGTGCTCCCGATTGCTTCTCTAAACTGGCAGCGCGCTGATCCGAATCTACTGCAGGTAATACACTGACTATAGATAAGTACCTCACACAAATAACCCAAACTTTCACTATAAATATTAAAATCTCAAGTGTGAGTTTCAAGAATAGAAGAGGCACGCTTTACTTAATCGTCTTCCTAACTTAAGTGAATTAAGAATGGTAATGGACTAAAGCCCTAGAATTTTAAATAATAATGTGTCTGGTGAGATTTTTTTGTTTTACTTGACATTTATAGTTTTGCACATTATTATTTTCATCAAAAAAAAAAAAAAAAAAGGCTCCACCCTTTATATTCAGAGGCCTCTTCACACAGAAGAGGACAGACCTGATTCTTAGGTTTGGTTTGGTTTTACAAAACAAAAAAGATGCTCATGTACTCTGCTTTCTTTTGTTGTTTCTGTGTTTACCATCAAGCTCCATAACCGCCACGCTACCTATTGTGATGTATGATTGTGATTTCCAAGGTGCACGTTGTATGAAATTCACCCAGTGATTGATTTCCCCTTGCACAAGGGGAATGACAGTCTGAAGATTATCGGTTTGTTTTTCCTCTCCCTTCTCTCTGTGCACAGGTAATTTTCATGTTGTGAATGGAGGTATCGATTCAGGCTCCATTCTGTTTGTCCTCAGCTCAGTTTATCATCTGAGGAGAAAACAGGAAGGGAAACTTGCACAAGTTTCACTTCATAGCATGGGAGAATGTGATCAATAGCCCCAACGTGACGTGCTGCTTTCTGAGGGATTTTTGTCACACATTTGTGATTCGATTTGAGTTCCATTCTGTCTTGATTCACTTTCTTTCCAAAAATATCTATTTTTTTTTTTTTTTCCTTTAACAAAAGTATTTTTCCATCCTGTATTTTCATTCAGATGCTCGAGGCAGAGTGATTGTGGATGTGATTCATTTTGATTGTCTGCTTTAGCAGCTGAAGTTCATAGTTGTCAGAAAAATGCTAAAATAGATCGTTTCTGGTGACCCAGACAGGATCAGGTGGAGGTGGTGAGGGTGTTGATACGGCTGGTGGTGACACTCCTGTCAAAGGAAAGAAGCTGCTGCAGCTGCTAACCTATGATTCCTCAGTTCACTGAGCGTCAGGTTTAAGTTAAAGTTTAATGAACACAACACACATGTTCATTATTTATCATCCGACAGTAACTGTTGTTTTCTTTATCTTTTTTTCATTACGTATAACACAAGCCTATATTCAATGATCATCATATGTCGAATTGTTACTATGAGCAACCTCATTCACATAAACATAGGCATTTGTTAACATAAACACAGTGGTTCTAGCAGCTTTAGTGAATCCAGCAGGATACAAAATCATCCTCTGCTGACACGTCATCATCAATTATTTGTACAACCCTCCCCTACATGCAGATGCAACAAGCGCACCTTGCCAACATTGTTGCAAAAACAGGATTGACTGACTATTTGCATTGTGCCAACTGTGTCTCCTCTGAGTCTTGTTCGCATACAGCTCATTTCAATCAGCAAACCATTTTGGAGGAAACAATGCTTGAATTAATTGCAGCTGGGGATTGCATGTCATTTCGATGTTTCCTGTCTACCTCAGCTGCCCGCTAACTGTCAAATACAGACAACGTGCTCGAAGAAGTAAAAGTCATCACTGACTTGAAGCAGTCAGGGGTCTTGTCTGTATCTCTAAGGCTGGATTACCAGTTAGGCAAAGCAAGGAACCGCCCCAGGGCCCCAGACCAAACAAGGGCATCAGAATTCTCCCTGGTTCATTGCATGTCCACTGGTTTTGGTAATTTGATGCACAGGTACATATGGCTGTGCAGACATCCATATATACAGTACATGTATATGACTTTTCACTGTTATAATATGCCGCACTACCACTTGAACCGCAAACAATCCACAAGATGCCGGCACACGACGACGGCAGCGGCTCTTTGCTCTCTGGTTTTGGTGCATTTTTTTTTTTTTTGTATGTTTTTGCTCTTGCATGTCAATATTTGTCTGGCAAACTCTGTCTTTTGACTTTGGATTATGGTAAAATTTCCTAATTTCATTGTATGCAGAGTTTACAGTGACAATAAAGGCTTTCTAACTCAGAAAACGTCCAGTTATCATTAATCAAAACTGTGAGTAATTAGACAACATCAGTATTGACCAGTATTTAGAAGACATATAGGGTTTCCTCAGATCCTTCACTGATGCTGCTACTCCTTAATCCCAGTTCTTATTTTTTCTCTCCTGTTCAAGTGTCCTCAGCCCACTCTGTTCATCCAGCATGACCTTTGCCCTCTTTGTTCTTTATATAATACACTGTCTGTTTGATCTGTTGCATGTCCTTTTTATCCATGTGCCCTGTCCTGATCTATAACGTAGCCCCGTAGAGTGACTGACACCAGGATGCTAGCTTGGGCTGACACTTGACTCCATGCTCCCAGACCTACAAGCTCTTTATTTACTGCAATGCGACCACATCAAAGGTATTTCCTATGGCTAACAGTTATCAAGCGGTTGGACCCAGTGAAACAAAATGTCTCTTGTGCCCTTTGAATACCAGCGAGTTCGTCTCATCAGGTCCATCACATTCAGCAGTATCTGTGCTGCTGCATTTACAGTATGTACAGATGGATTCCCTCATACCAAAGACAATGGGTTGACCCTTTAACACCCTCCCATCTGCTTCTGTTTTTAAGGTTTCAGTTGTATTGTATGCTCTAAATTACACTGTACCTGGATTAACAGGTATTGTCTTACCAGAAAGGTTCGACTCAGGACCAGAAACATGTATGTTTTCAAGCTGAGTTTCTTAGCCTTCACAGCATATTTGATACTGCTAGAGAACATGCAGTAATAAAGATAAGTGCTTAGTTTCTTCTGGCAACCACATTTGTGCTCTTGAATTAAAAGAGAGAGAGAGAGAGAGAGAGAGAGAGAGAGAGAGAGAGAGAGAAAATACAAGAAATCTTTTCAATGCACATCATCTGCCTACTTCAACTTGTGCTAAAAAAAAAAAAAAAAAAGTGTTAAAAATGAGAAAGATGTCCAAAAAGCAGTGAACAAAAGCAGAGCTGGTATGGGTGTGGGGAGAGCGGTTAGCCAACAGACTGTAATATCATGCTTCAGTAAAGCTGCTGTGGTCAGAGCAGTCAGCAGAGGACAAGAAGAGAAAAGCAGCACTGGTGACATTATTTGTTGAATCATTGATGTCGGCAAGATTTTGTGAAATGCTCCCCTCTAAGAATGTACTGAGCGTGGTTTATAATTTAATTTTTATCCCAAGTAATAAACTGAAAAAAACTGAACTGTAAGTTTCTAATGTGGGGGAAAAAAAAGGAATAGAAAAACTAACCAGGTAAAGGGAGACACCCTCCCTGAACCACACAGTTGCAATATTCGTTGATTCATTCAATGAGTAAAAAATGGCAATGACATCCATCCCTTCACTCACATAAAAACACGAAGGCTCATATTTCTGTGAAGTCAACTGCTTTCACTTTGGTGTTATATTTATGCTCAGGTGTTTAAATCTATTTAAAGTAATCTTGAATTCTAACTGATCTGCGGGCTCGCTGCTCTATTGGATTTACTCAGTTAATTTGGGGAACCTGCGGGAGCTACAAACACACAATCCATCGGTGCAACACCCTTTCACGAAATGAGATTTGGCTTTCACCTTTTTTTGCTTCACTTTTATTGTATATTTCACTAATGCTCAACAGAGTGTAATAGGCTTTCGGCGCAGGCCATGGCACAATCTTTATTACTGCAGCTACAGTGTGATGCGGCGTGGAGAATATCAGAAGACGAAAAGGTGAAATCATTTGCTTCTGACTGTGTTTCTGGTGACGCTTTACATTTTCCATCCATTTAACATTAACCGTTGACTCCCTAGACATCATATTTGGCCAGAAAAGGAAATGTGTGTGTGTGTGTGTGAATGAGGGGGCAACGATTGTATTTCACATTAGCTGCATGAAAATGCCAGTGTCTATGACAGTGGCTTTTGTTCTTTGTCGTCTCAGAGATCAAGATCTATCCTCCCCTGACGGGCGATCTGCTCTCAGAAGACTCTGAACTCCAGAAGTTTAAGCCAATATGAATATATTTTCATGTTTTTACAGCCTGATGCTTTGAGGGGAAAATCCTACATCTCCAGATTATACTGTATGTTGACAATGCTGATGTAGATAAGACGATGAAGATGCCTTTTTACGATGCTGCAGGTGGTGTGACATTAGGGGAAGATCTCAAAGTGATTAGATACATAAGAGCTGATCATAAACAGTCGCATAAACAATGCATTTTTGCATAGGTTAGTCTACTCTACGTATGCACAAATATAATATATGCAATAAATATGCTGTAGCTTTCTATTCATACTAAAGTCACGCTCACATTTTCAGCTGAACACATGGTCCATCACAGCTGCATTTAACTGATAAGGCACTTAAGGAACAAACCTGATGGCAGCACTGAGACCAAAGACCAGTAAAATAGATTGACTGTATAAATCCCATGTGGAGCTTTCCATATCTTAATAGACCAGTGAGAGGGCAATGATTTACAACACAACAAGCTATGGTGGTAGGCTGGTGCAATGTATGTGTGTGTGTGTGTGTGTGTGTGTGTTTGTGTGTGTGTGTGTGGGGTTGGTGCATGTTTGTGTGTTTGGCAAGCTCAGGATTTTCCTGTGCGGCACGTCACATTACTTTTCCCGAGTTAAGAAATACAGCTCCTGCACGGCACATCTGCTCAGAGCCACAGAAGGACCCGGTGAGAAACCAAATGAAGCTGTCTGCTCAGCCACCGCTCTCCACCCACTCGCACATTTCCAACTTTCAACTGTCTACAAGCTACTCACTGTTTTTACCCTTTAATCTACACCTGAAACCTGACAGCAAATCCAAATGAAACTGACACTACAGTTGGACGGATCGCCTGTAGGGGCCCTTGATGTGCAAAGGCTCCAAACACACATCGACAGGAATTTTTACCCATTTTGCCAAACACTGCAAACAGCAGTGTTGGTCAAACATCTCTCATCTGTTCTCTGATGTCATTATTCCCAACATGAGAGCTGGGAGCTGCTCCGAGGGTTTGCAAGATACATCTGTGGGGACGGAGGATGAGTAGCGTGATTGGAAAGAAGAACAAAAAAATATTTCTGTCACACTTTTTTTCTCTAATAGCATCACAACCACTTACAGACACACAGTATACTGGTTGATACATATTGCAATGTTTTTAGGGTTGAGAAGCAGAAGTAAAGTGCTTATATACAAAGGGCTTATCCATCCTGACAGATGTGGCTAGTTTTGAAACTTTGGAGGACACTTCTCAACATTGGTGTGGTATTAGCCAAAGACCAAATTCTAAAATACAAGAAAATAGAAACAAGATCCAATGCAGAGAGGCCAAGATAGGAGTAATGTGATCCCTCCCCCTAGAAACCAGTCAGAAGCCGAGCTGCAGCGTTCTGGACCAGTTGTAGGCGGGACAAGGATGACTGATGGATCCCAGAGTACAGGGAATTACAGTAGTAGCCGAGCCTTGGGGGATATAAGAGCGTGGATGACTCTTTCTGAGCATTTAAAGTTCTTTACACTACAAGCTACATTCACCTGTTCACACACACATTCATACAGTGCATTTGCACAGTGTCTGTCACAATTCAGTGTTCAGTGTCTTGCCCAAGGACACCTCCACATGCCGACGGCAGGAACTGGGAATCAAAGAATTAGTGGACGACCCTAGTGGACGTTTTTTCTCCTGAGCCACAGCCGTCGGTCTGTCAGTAGGTCAGTCCGCCACTTTGTCCTTGTCTCAACAACTATTGGACAGAATTCCCTGATATATGTACAGATATTCATGATGAAGCTTAGTGACATTGGTGATCCCCTGACTGACACATACTACGTAAACTGTCTGAACATCTACTTAATGGATCGGCACAAAATCGTGCAGCCATTTATCCACCGGGGACCACGCTGGGAACCTCTAACGCCACCATGTGGTTCACTAATGAAAAGATGACACTCCAAACAGCCTCAGTCACACTTATTGTTTAGCACTAATAGCAAATGTTCACATGCCAGCGAAACTAAACTAAGCTCAGATGGTGGACACGCTAAAGATTATACCTCATTATTACCATTAGCTTGTTAACATTGTCAGCGTATGTTAGCATGCTGATGCTAGCATTAAGCTCAAAGCACCGTTGTGCCTATGCAAAGCCTCACAGAGCTGCTGGCATGGCTGTGGGTTCTTATTCATTTTATTGGACACAGATGGAAAAATGTTAATTTAAAACATTTTCAAATCTCAAAACAAATGGGAAAGTCTTGTAACTGCTCCTACGATACCTCTAAAGAAGGAGTGAATGTGTGGGTTTGCTCATGTCTTCCTGATACTTGGCGGTCAAGGAACTCAATTTAACTGTATTTACAACAACTACATAACTTGATTTGTCTACAGATGAACAAGCTTGGGATAAATGCTCAGGGAAAAAAAACTGCATTAGCAATCGGCAAACCTACCAGAAGCTAACTTGCGAGAGTAAGATACAAACTCAGTTTCATATCACTTATGTGACACTTCCCCAAGAGAATCTGTCCTGACTTTCTGAGACTTTTGATCTGGGGATTACACAGGAACTGCTGCGTGTGTGTTTGGCCTGGGAAACCATGTGGTGCAGCCTGAGGTGGTTCAGGCCTCTGAAGTCAATGCTGCAGCCGAATCCACTGAAAAGACTTAAAAACATCAAATTTAAGTGCAAAAAAATATTCAGAAAACTGAATGATCAGGAACAAAGGCCATTTTGAAGTACAGGACTGTGTGATATATTTAAGCACGTAGAAAGAGAATAGTCAAGACAGCACTGAGTCATTTATTTTTCTTTGCTATTGTTGCAAAGACAAGAAAAATAACTGTATATAGCAAGTGATGACAGGCAGCTTTAAGATTAACGCTCTCATTCTCAGAATTGTCTTCATCTTTGATAGATGCTACCCCACATCACACGATTTTGCATTTTTTTCCCCCACTTTTTATACATTTTAATCTAAGGATTATTATGAAATTTAATTAGTATTGAATTTGTAATGAAGAGGGAAAAAAAATTGTTGTGTGTTTCAGCTCCATTAAAAGTTTTTCTGGGGGGAAAAAAACACTGTAACAGATGTAGCACCCATTCTCACACAGCCTCCAGCTTGACAGCTCACTGTACTTTAAGAAGATGTCACCTCCCCTCAAACCAAAGGCGTTATATATGAAAAAATTGCACAATATGTGTGTCACGCAGCTTGCCTGAGGTCTTCAGACTGACAGGTGAGATGCCTGCTGGGATCACCTTTCATCAGAGCACTCGCTAACCTCGTCTTTGCAGGAAAATCCTTCCTGATGTAATTAAAGACGTTTATGTTTTCTATATCTTCCCCATTTTTTTCTTCAATCAGCCTGAAATGAACTTACAGTTGATACTGTTTTACCTAAATTTTTTTTTTTTTTCCTCTTCCTTTCCTCTCTTTCCCCATCAAAAAGCTTTGAATCAATTTCATGCCCTACAAATGCTGTTTACCCTCTTGGGTGTGAAACATCTGCTGCTAGCTCCCACTGGTTTCTTGAGTTTTCCTTGCTCTCTCTCTCTCTCTCTCTCTCTCTCTCTCGCTGGCGTTTTTTCAAATGCTTCATGAAGAAGCTTGTCGCAGTTCAGGCCCGCTGTGGAAATGGTCGATTGCTCATAATGTGCATTAAGAATGAGTGGGTTTGGTGCATTCATTTCCTGTATTCATCAATGAGAGACGCTGTTACCGTCTATTGTTAAGCCACCCTATAGTGCTTTGCTATAGTTTGTGCCGCAATCTGTTCTTTGTATTCAGTGCTTCCTCGGTGTGTCTATTATGATTCTTGGAGTTGTTGCTGAAAACTTATCTCTGAGATATGCACCATCCTTTACACTCAATAAAAAATTCCACCATCTGGAAAAGTCTTTTTTATGAAACATTAAAATATAAGTTGTATTTATGAACATTTAATAACTGCTGTAAGATTTTCTTGCTCTCTCTCACTCTGTCTCTCTTTTTTCACTCCCTCTTGTTAAATTTGCTGTTCTAGGGGCTGTCGGATTTGGAGTGATTTTAAAAAGCCTATAATTACTGATACACCCCAGGGTTTGAATGCAGTGCTAGACGCTAACAACTGAAAAGCAACTGTTTATACCAGAGTGCAGTCTTAGGAGGAGATTTGCACGTCTATAGTAGATGGTTTTAACGTCCAGTAATCTACGCTGACATAGGAAGACTTGCTGTTATTTGTGTCAAAGCTCATGGATTTCTTGGTACATGTTATGTGGCACAAAGGAATGTAACATGAAATCCTGTGATTCATATCTCTTCACCATATTTTCACTCAGAACAACATATTATTTAAAAGTTATTTTTAGAGCCTGTAACCACAGTTACAGTCAACTATGAGCACAATATCACATAATGATTGGAAAATTAGAATTCTTGGCTTTGTTACTGTGCATGTTTTCTCAGTCTTTCTTCAAAGGTCCATGGAGTTTACCTTTTTAAAATCATGATAACATCTGTGAAGTGATTTTCATTACCCCATTTACACCTGGTATCCAGATAACAGATACAGAAACATCCGCATGTGAATGGCAGGTGTAAGTGCATGCAGAACACACTGGGATCAGGATGTGATTGGATCAGCCAGACCACATTTATTTAGGGGTAGTTGGGATCGGATCGTTATCAGATCTCAGTCAGGTGTAAATGCAATGTACAGCCACAGAGTGACCGTATTCTGGAAAAAAAAGAAGCCGCCCATCAAGTTGAAACCTCGTCTGACTCCAGCTATTGCTGCTAACTCAAGCTAGCCCTGCAAAAGCTACACAGGTAGTAGCGCTAACGCTGGCTAGACAATTCAGCCAGCTAACTTCTTTTGATGTTGAGATCCAATCACAATGTGTGTCACAGCCAAGATGATGAAGATGCAGACAGACAGATGTTATTATCCAAATACACATCACAAGTTAAGCCCTGTGATCGTTTCCTGCGTCTTAGTTCGAGGAAAACTCTTGAGGTGTTGGGAGGTAGAAGTTTTCAATTCTTTAGTGTTTTTCCAAGACTGTGACTAGGAAATGCCACCCTCTTTTCTCACTGAGACCTGACCTTTTCTGTTCTCAACTCAGAGTTTTCTATTACCACAGCTGGAGATTACCGGGGTTTCAAACCCACAAGATAAATATTTCCACTGTCTCCAAAAGGTGTGGCTTTTGTGTTGTGTGCCACTTGCTTTCGGATTACTGCAGAAATATAAGACAATAACAAAAGTTTATGATATTACGTATGTATACATGTTTTTGTTCAGCACAATAATCTTCACAAATGAACACCCCTTTTTTCATGCTGAAGCATGACTTGTCACTTGTCACATCACCATCACTAAACTTCCAACTTGCCATTTGATTTAGAGCTCAGCTCTTATACAAAAACCTTTCTTCTTACAAAGTTAGTAATAGTTCACCAAAGTGTGAGTATAAACACAATGTCAAAGCTGACTGATGAGTAGATTGGTTTTCATATGTGGTGTGACGACGTTTAATGCACCGGACAACCCTCGTCTCATTTAGCCACTTGTTAGCAACCGCCCTTTTTAACAGACGTAAAAGCTTAAAGAAATCATGACTGGGGTTTTTACTGACGTATTTTTACGTTGCGGAATAAAACGTGAAAATGTCTTTAGCCTGTATTAACCACAGACCTTATTTCAGCCATCTAATCAAAACCCTGTGCAAAAAACCCAGAAATTATTATACATGAATATACAATACATAATGCAAGTAACTGGGCCACTCCAGAATATTTCAGATTGTCAAACTTCAGCTTGTCAAACTCTCATCAGTCAAAGCTGCAATTTATCTCAACACTGTCACACCGAGATGCCTATTGTCATCCTTAGCTGTACGTCGTCAGCTTCAGCTGCACCTGATCATTTTCAGCTGTGCACTGCCTGCAGTAGCTGTGCTTTGTCAGCTTCAGCCACACTTTATCAGCCTCCCTTTTTCATTTTTCACCTTTAGCTCTAATTTTGTTCAGCTCCATCTGTACTTCATGAGCCTCAGCTTCATTTCATCATCTTCAGCGGCACATCCTCACCTGCTTAGGATCCCCTAAGTAACTCCTGAGATCCCCATAAAACAGCAAAAGTCTGAGTTGCATTTCTACTATAATTTAATTGCTATAAGTCATTGCACTTGTACCGCTGCAGTGAATTATAGCCTTTGAGAAGTAATCAAAATCAAATTAAATGCCAGTTCCTCATCATTTAAATGTGTGCAATCTCTGCTGTGGTCTTTGTGGCAGACTTTTATCTTTTGTTTTGTGCAACTACGTGTCTGGATTTGATGTCAGAGACAGTGACAGGCTGCACACCGCTTCTGGTCCACGCAGTGTTAGCTGCTGGTCCAGAAAGATGTTATCAGACAAGAATGGACATATGTGCTACCCACTCTTCCCCACCACCACCTCCTGAATCCTCCTTTCCTGATCACACACACACACACACACACACACCTCTGATCAGCCAAAACAATCAAAATTTTGGAATAGATAACAACAACTGGCATGACAGAAAAAACGGCAAAAATATTAGTCTTTGTGATGTTTGGTAAAAAGGCAGTTATAGGCTCTTTCTCTCCCTTTTCTCCTGTGGCTGCCGGTCGTTTTGACACATTTTTATATGGCAGAAAAACAATGCAGAAAAACACAGTTGCTGCTGTTGTTGTTGTCCAGAAGATTTAACCAACTTCACAATATGATGCTGATTAAAAACAAAAAAAAACAAAACACCATCACCCACTCTCTCAACCACCACTGAACACACACATTTAATCCTGAAAGATGTATTTGATAAAAAAAAAAATGCTTGCTGTAATCCCAGTGATCACAGCTGTAGTGTGACATAAAGGCGATAATGCTCTTAACCAGTAGATTAAGGTCAGAGTAAAGGCGTTGACTTGTGCCAGCGTGCTAAAGTGGGTATTCCACAACTAACACATTTATCTAATGCAAATAATGTTACTAAAAATCATAACCAATAAGTAGGTCTTAAGTCTATGATCCTGGTATTTGTTTGCTAGGGAAATCTGTCCTCTGAACTTTTAAACCTTGCTATATGATAAAGGGCTTAAAAAAAAAAAAAAAAACAATAAATAAAAATACAGACTTAATCATTTCCCCTTGTTTGTCCTTTCCAGGGAAGTATTTTACCATCTTAGTGTAACTGATACAATTACAGATAGCCTACTGTGTTATGTGCTGTGAGTGTTGTGTTGCTACATCTAAGGTGGGCTGTTTCTGTTAACCCTTACCTGTGCCATAAACGGGTCACCACTCTGGGGAGGTGATTATTCTCTAGCCTGGTTAATGGTCCTTACTGACGGCGCTTAATGAAAATTAATGACCAGCTTTAGGACGCCGCGCACACAAATAGGGCAGCAACTGTATTTTCCCTGATTTAAGGTCTCATGTTCAGAAACCAACTACAGTAGGAATTTAAAAAGACAGATAGATACGTAGATGGTTTACAAAATCTTGTCAACGGGTTTGTAGACGGCGCCAATGTGTCCCTTTGCAGAATAAACGTTCAAAAATAAATCAAGCCGCCCTGCGGTAATACCCCAAATTTACTTGATGAAATGAACTCCAGGATGTATTTCTGTCTAATAATAACAAATTTCAGATCCTGGCCAAGCCTCTGATGAACTACCTTGGCAGGATCCTTGCTTCATCATCCACTCATTGGTCGGCCCAGCTGGCCGCGGAGAGAGGAAGCAACACCCACTAGAAGAGATCAGCCTCAGCCTTAAGCCTGTTAGAATCCCATTAATGAGTATTAATGGATGTCTTGGAATGCCTTGATCCCTGCAACATGGATTGGATCTGCAGCCTCTTAACCCGACTCAAGTCTCAAAGATTAGGTCTTACTGGACTTACAGGTAGATACATTTCACTCACTGTCTTTGAGACTTCATTGCCTACGCATGCGACACAGGTGATACCAAGTTGATCAGAATCATTAAGAGCACAAGTTTCTTCTGACAGCTACTGACTTTGTCCAAGTCCCTGACATTAACATTATTCTAATCAGGTTTGATTTTTCATGATTACAATCAGGACATCACATTTGTTAGCCAAAGAAAAGCAGACGAAAATTGAAACATTGCGCTGAAACCCTGGATGAGCTCGGCATATTCTGCAGAGTTCACCTTGCTCTTACACAGTGTCTCTGCAGAATCCAAATGTGGCCTTGTTACTCACTGTCTCTGCCTTTTGCTGCAGGAGTTTCTAAGGTTAACTGTGTGGATTGGAACGTCCGTGTTTGTGTTTTTCTCGTGAAGTCGCAGGCGGGGAATTCAGGTTGCATCTCGTCACGGTGAGTGTCTACCTGTTGTTGAGATTGTTACCCACATTATTTAGGTTTTGTTTTGAATGAGCGTTTTGCAAGAGGGGTATGAATGTTTTAGTTGACCCAGCAGGTAGACTTCTGGGAAAAGTGCTGCGAAAAGCCAAACTACGTAAAGATCTGGGATTTTATACTCGTACACAACTGCATAAATGTTGTATGTGTCCTGTTTCAGATGGTGCTTCTGGCATACTTACAGAGCAAGTTGGTCGTTTTTTGAGATTTCATAAGCTGATCTTAGTTACCTCCATCTTAGGAATCTCCAAATGTCAGACATAAATACAACATTATTGAACTTTGGAACAGATTCTTTGATGTCTTAACACCAGATCACTAGAAAGATCTTTAACTGACACATTTTGCATGGACATCCCTGGATTAGTTAGGTGAAATCCTTATTTTGTACAACTGGTTCATTTTCAATGTTTTTTCAAAACAGATCCATGATGCTCGGTGGAAGTATTTCCCTGACCAAGCCGGTTCATAACAAGACTCCTTAACTCCACGGAGGGCAGTTTATTTCAAAGCCCAAACATACTTGTTACAGATTTGCCCCGGGGCAAACATCACGGTTATCATTACAGGTTTCCCCTTTTTTGAATATACTCTTCCCAGCACATGATCTGCAGTCCATCATTGCTAACACACACTTTTACTTAAGCAGCTGTTGTATTGTTCCTTTAATTATGATTGATTTTCTTGATTTCATTTTTTTTTTTTTTTTTTTTTTTTTTTTTTTTTTTTTGTGGTGCATTTAAAACACTGCGTAAGTGGTTGAACAAATCTACCAAACATGCATATCATTAAGCGTTCCCCAAAGTTCTCCTGTTCTGCAGCGTCAGAGGAGAATGTGCAGAATCTGTGAATATTTAGTAAAAGTGCAAGAAAGAAAAATGTCACATTCAGCAAGACAAAGGCTTTCATTCATATACAGTAGATGCAAGCATGAGGGGATACTATAAACAGTATGTGCAGGAACACACTGTACATAGGGAGCATTTTTGTGTATGTAAGATGTCAAAGTGAGCATTTTTTGGTGCATCAAAATGTGCTGATGCGTATTGTGTTTGACTGTGTTCACACACGTGTCTGCCTGTGGAATTACAGTGTCTGTGTGAGATAACAGATATTTCTGTGTGTCTGGTTTGTATTTGTGCTATTCCAGCCAAGATATTAACAGTCAATACTTGTGCAAGCAATCTGAAACCATTGCAATTTATAGGCCTTGTTTCTGCTGATACAGCCTGGCTGTCAAAATCATCAGCGTGTGCACACAAACACCCAGTCCTTCTGGAGGCGTACAGAGCAGACACACACCACACACCCGGAGAATGGGGGAGGCGGGGGGGGGTCTCTCTCTCTCTCTCTCTCTCTCTCTTCCTTTCTCTCTCCACCCCTCCATACTTCATGCCATTCAGAGATTATCTTGTTTTCCTCTTCTTCCACAGCAGCAAACCCCATCAAGCTGAGGATTTGTTTGGAAAGCTGTCATTCAAAACCCCTCAGCCGTGTTTTTACAAATAATGTATAGCATTAAAGGAAAATAGCTGAGATTATTATGTGCATGTGCATGGCATGAGTGAAGTGTACTAGTAAAAAAAAAAATAAAATAAAATAAAAAAATTATTTTAGAAAAAAAACTATTTTTATAAGAATTTATCCAAACAATGGCAGCATGTGAGGCAATTCATCCAGAACTGCACGTTTCTTGCACCAGGAACAGTCGATGTTTGTGTACGCCAGTGGCCTCATTACGACTGACATATTTCAATTTAATGGGCACATTAATGTTTTCACTTGTTCTGTGCTTTTGATTTTTGGCCAAGATTCTTCTGTCATTTAACCTCTGTCCCTGTGGCTCAGTGTACGCGTCGAATCTGCTTTCCACATTTATAAATCATACGTTTCAATTGGCCCAGTGAATATGGCAAAAAGCCTTTGGAGACAGATGAAGAGGGGTGTGCGATTTTTAAAGCTATCAAGGACTGATAAGTCAAACTGATAAACCCCACAGTGGTTCCTCCAGTGGCCTGATCTAACATACCTGTTTGTATCAGGCTACACTGTCAATAGCACGCAGTGATTTGATCTCCGCCTCTGGGTCCTGTGATAATTACACTGCTAGAGCATCAATGAGGATTTATTGGTCTTCACTCCACAGTGTATAAAAGAGCCTGCCTTTAATCTTTGTGGGGTGAGAGCCTTCGACTTCTTAGCAATGTGTGAAAAGCCCCATCGTTTCTTTATCCTTGACTAATCATTAGTGGAAATTAGCGTGGACGGGGATAGAGTGAATGTGGATGCTGTGTGTGTGTGTGTGTGTGTGTGTGTGTGTGTGTGTGAGTGAGTGTGTGTGTGTGTGTGTTTGGGGGGGGGGGGCACTGCTAAAGATGAGGAACACTCGCAAAGTGTGTGGTTGGAACAAATGAGCCACATATGACCATGAGAGGCCAAGGACGAGCCGGTCTGTTCTGTATGGAGAGAAACATTTCACCAATAATGAGTAGACAAACTCATTAGCTGCAGTATGAAAATGATTTTCATTATGTTAGTCGTGTGTGCATCTTTCTGTCATCGTTATCTGTTTGCACATTTCACTCCGTGGCCACAAAGTTTTGAATGTGAGCAGCTCTTCTTTCAGTATCTACACAGGTTTTGCATGCCAGGTGCATTTCTCAGTGATCTGCCTCACGTCAGTCTCAAGAAAACAAACCTGAACCATCCTCTTTTTCGTTTTTTCATGACTTACGCAGTGCAATGGTCAAAATCAAACCTTGTCTCCAAGAAATTATGTTTCTATACAATTAAACTGTAATAGTAAATCACTGGATCGTGTTTAGAGGGGATGAATTTTTTTAATAAATGAATCGCTTCATTTATTAACAGCAGTGGAGTCACCAGGAGGTGGTTGAGGTGGATGGCAGGGCACACTGTCACACCAGAGAGACTGGGTTTCACGTCCAGAGCCCCATCTGTTGTTAGGTTTAGGCAACAAAAGCCCTTTGGTTAATGTTAGGGAAATGTCATGGTTTTGGTTAGGTGTTAGGTGTACACTGAACTTTTTTTGTATTAAACCAGAAGAGGATCTTTCACTAACCTTACTCTAGTGCTGTGAGAGTCTAAACACACCCATACAAAAGCTTCATAATGCAGTAGCCCCTCCAAATGGATATTGTACAGCAAGATATGGATTTTTTTGGTGGAAAAATAATATTTTACCTGTGAACATTTTTACTGAGATGTTCAGGATCGATGTAGTTTCGACTTGCCAAACGCATGACTGAAGTTGCCAAACCAGTGGGAATGCCGCAAAACTTTTTTTTTCAGGCATCCTGTATTTTAGAGCACGTATAAGATTTCCATTAGAGTCATTTCTGGCTGATCCAACTGAACGGGCATATAATATAAATCATCCACTCATATGGCTTTTTTGAGTCATTTTTTACTGGATCCAAATTGGTCAAATTGTGTCAGAAAAACAATTTTCAGGCCAGTGGCCCTGAGTGGTGAAGAACAGTTTCGACTGAGGCCAAAATTATTGCACATCTCAGAACTGTCCCTCTGAGCCTCAACAAAATTTCCCAACGGTTCCCAGTCAGTCACTTTAATGACACCACTGTGATGTCATGCGATTATGAGAACAAATCAAATGAAAGCAAAAGCAGAGAATAACAAACATATCTTACAGTGAGATATTATTCTATTTTTACTTGTTCTCATCTTGAATTACCTGACATGCTTTAACATGGACACTGGCTCTGTAATGCATAAATATCTACCCAGATTTTACTAGCGTGACAGACTGCAGCAACAAAACCTTTACATGTAATGAACAGAGAACAGGAGCTTGTTGCTTATAAATTCAACATTTCATTTGTACATTCCATGAAAAATGTACACATTATGTGCATGCTTTGAAGGGGCTATTTCTAAGTTTTCTCTGCCGCCGACTGTGGTCAAGTGGGTGGTGGTGATTGTCATTGTCATTGTCAAGACCTTCAGCCCTCGCTGCATTTACAAGACAAATGGTTATAATACGCCCTCTGAGCAGCACTCCGTCTTCAGGGCAGATCGGAGACTACAGTGAGTTGCTGTCGGAAAGTGACACAACGGGCCGGGGGTAGCTGGTTAGCGTGCTAACATCAGTAGAAGTAAAGACGTGATAGAGACAACACTCGTGTTGCTTTCCGCCTCTGGAGACAGCTCTTGATGTTTAACTCTGAATGTTTATTCCTCAATAAACAGCTGTTGATGCTAACGGCCGGCTTTGTAGCAGTAGCAAAATTTACAAGTAGTTCCTTTGAAGAAGATTATTATCACCCTACTCTGCAGTGTCTCTCAGCTCTAGAGAGAGAGAGAGGCAAATTTGCTGTTTTGGTTCACTCTCACCGCTCTCATCTGTGTCGTTTACAGATGCATGAGGAAGTTGTATTGAGTGAAAAGCTAAGGATAAACGCAGGCTGCCCAGCACCACAAGGCAAGAAACAATACTATTTTATCACCTGGTCCTTAGCCTATAGTGGAACATTTAGCAGCTGCAGAGCCAGATATTCCCCTTAGGAGTTGGTGGAGACTAAAACAGAACTAAAAGAAGAATGACTATTGAACTTAAATTCACCAGGTAGCCGGGAACGAACCTTCAACTCTCCGTCCAGTGAGTGTTTTTACATAAGCAAACTTTTCCTACAAGTTCATCATATCAGTTTAAAAGGTGAAGATATGTTAGGGTTAGCGTGCTTGAAAGTGTTTCCAGGCTTAAAGTAAATGTAATGTTTAGGCGTGGGTAAAGGTTAGAATAGCCACCAATGGATGAATTGCCCTCTAAAGTATGCTCAATGGTGTGCGTTTGTTCCATGTGCGCGTCAGTGTTGTGTATTCCCATACCATCCAAATCTATGTCGAGAAGCCAGTACGGTGTGCCCTTGGCCTAAGCATGTGAACTCAGGGGTCTGAGGAAGGTGACTCCCACAGTGTGTAATTAAACAGCAAACTGCCTCACTAAACATGGACGCTGCCCCACTGAGCGCCTCCTCGCTCTGGCATCTGTGCCCCGACACCAGACCGGCTTCCTTCGCCCGTTTTTCATGGCACTCCTCACGCTGTCAAAGAAGTCAACAAGCAAACGAGGGGAAAAAAGAGCTGTGCCATGCCGTCAGCATGACAGGTTATAAGTCAGGAACTCTGGAAAACACAAAGGAAAGTTTGTTTCACCTGAAGTAACAAATCTCAAAGTGCCTCATTATACTGTAGCTCCCAGAATGCAGAGGTGTCAGGTATTAGATAGCAGCAAAGGACCATTCTTTGAAGATGAGGTTTTATGTATTCTTTCGGAAAAATGCCATGAAATGTCAAAGACAACAGCACTGAAAGTGATATTCTCTCAGTTCTCTTACCTCTTTTACCTCAGAATATCTGAGCTAAATGCCAACATATGTTTGATATGAGAGAGACACACACATTTCATATCTATTTACACCACAAATTTAAGTGTAAGGCCTGGTGTGTTTTCCCATATCAGAGGCAGTGGTAACTGGTTTTGATTTAGTTTTAGAAAATGTCATTTGATTTTTGTTTTGGTCGACAGACGCTAAAGGCATTTTAGTCTAGATTTCGCCAGTGACATGTTTTGTCTCATTTTCGTCATACATTTTTCATTTTTATGTCTTCAGTGCATTGAGAGGCTAGGGCTGCCGCCATCATTGGGTACAGTTACTATGATTACAGGTGTTCCTCTATCTGTTGTGTAGTATTACAGACTGACTCACCTCAGTAAATCCAGTCAGCCTTTCCAAACTCTGCTGACAAATGTCATTATGCTGCCTGCATGTTTTTGTAGTTTTTTTGCAGCTAAATGTCTAATTCTCAATGGATTGTGGATTAATTTAGTCCATTAATCAGTTTCTTCCAATAACAGATAACATAAATGACAGACACATAACTTTGCAAGGTATTTTTTTATTAATAGCAGAGCAACAGGTCAAGCAGCTAAACCACCCATGAACTTTATAGGATATTTAATATTTAAAGAATAATTAATCAACCACAGTGTGTGATCCCATTTGTCCATCTTTCACATTAGTGTTTAGTTTTTAATCGACAAAAACTGTGATACATTTCGTCATAATTTTCATTTTCAAAAGTTACTTTTTATTCAGTTTTAGTCGCGTTTTCATTGTGAGAAATAGGTTATTAGATTATATTTTTCATCATAAACATACTTTTCATTAACAAAATTAACACTGATTAGAGGTCCCACAGAGTACCTGTGTTTTTTGACTGTATTTCACCTACTAGAGCTTACCTCATTATTATAAGCTTGGAATAGATGGATAGATAGATAGATAGATAGATAGATAGATAGATAGATAGATAGATAGATAGTAAGCTTCCTTGTTCAGGTGCTTTCTCACATGAAAGGAAGACAATATCAAAGCGTTTTAGAAAAACCCGAGATATTCTGCATTCATTGATGGTTAATTAACCTCCACAGGAATTGTCTTTGAAGCCAAGCCAAAAACCAGAGGTGCGGTACATGTCACATGCTTCAAGCAAACAGTGCACATTTGAATACAACAAAAGGCCATATCGCGCAAACTTCAAATACTCTCTTGCCCTGCTACAAGTAATAAAACCTTATATTTGTGTGGGTTTGAAAATGATTCTGTGCATTGGTGTTTAACCACGGTCACCCGTATGAAATAGCCTGAGACCATCTGCGATTTATGATTCGCTCCCAGCCTCTGGCAAGCCAGGCTGAATAATTTACATTGTGCTGAGGCCTACGTGCCCAGAATTTCTGATGCCAAAAATAGAGGGATGAGGGGAGCGAGTGGGATGAGGGGACAGAGTCAGACGAGCTACCACTACTGTTGGAATGTGGCACAAAGTGGGTGTGTCGAGGGAAAGGGAGCAGGTATAGCACGCTGAGTAATTGGCCAAACATGCTGAGTCACATGGAAGTGCTCTTCAGAGCCTTGCTAATCTGTGCGCCTCCAGTGTGTCACCATGACACCATAAACACTATGTGCAGGAATCTCCTTCCCCTTCCTCTCCAGCAGTAGAATGAGAGGCCCGCGCTGAGTCTGTGATCCACGAGTCAACAATAAAGTTGGTGGAAAGGATGAAAAGCCTTATTTCTCTTCAGCTGTCAAATACTATTCATTCATCTCACATGACAGTCAGAAATGGGAAACATCAAACAAACAGATGAATCTATAGTACATAAGCCTCAGAATAACAAATGTCGATGAAAGAGAGGTACAAATAATCTGTTTTGGACTCTTCGGGGGGAAATAAGTGGAGGTGTGTATTTGTGTGTATATGTTTTCTCCTCGTGCGCCCCTCGGCTATAACCTTGGCTGGCTCTGACTCTCTCACAGGTGAATGCTCTTTAACGAAGGTGCAGCCCCACCGCTCACAGCACCTCCCAAAGGGCCCCCGAAAACTGCAAGATGGGGAGAAACCAAAAAAACGTAACAGTGACCCTGTTTTTTATGGTTATTGCATGTGTTCATTTAGCAAAGGTCACAAGTAAAAGCCTCGTTAACATTGCTCGAGTTATAAAAAATAATGAGATACAATATGATAATGGCTAAATGATATCGCTTCTACAGAAAACAAAACAAAACAAAATACTTTTTGTTACTGGTATAAAATGTGTCCTTGAGGGTGCTTTTCTTGTGTCTTTGAACACAAAAGTAAGCAGGAAAACAGCGATTGCGTTTGGTGATAATCTTCAACTTGTGCCAATCAGCCAGCCTAATCACATTGGGGGATTTAATGAAAGTGGAGGACCACAGACAGCACAAAGTTAAACTGAGGCAGATAAGAAACTCCAGTGGCCTGTAATTGGACCTCATTGATCTGCTGGGTTTATAGATCCTTATCATCTCACATTATGTAAATTCTTCCATCTCACAAGAGCATTAGCAGACAACCCTTCTGACTTTAATTTTGACCCGTATGGTTGTAAGAGGTTTCCTATATAAAAGACATAGTGGCAAAGAAATGTATAATATAAGACTGTATTTATTCCCAGTATTGCCAACTGTCCTCTGTATCTCTCCGAAAAAACACAACTAAACTTGGTTGAGCACTTCCTTGCTCTCGTTTTGTCTTTCTAGTCATTTTTCTTTCCTTTTCCTTTTCTATTTTTTTATCCCTGAATAAAATCAAAATTATTTGTGTCAAATATCCCCTCGACTAAAATGAAACCTCACTGCCTACCCATGTTCAACCCATGTGAGCTTATGTCCACAGAGACCCCATGGGCAGTTGACAGATGGCAAGGCACTACCATACACAGATGCCCACCTCTTATCTCTCACGTCTATGCCAAGACAAAACACATGAAGCAGGCATGGTATCAAGCAGTTGGGATCAAAATCTGGGGAGAAACACTGAGGGAAAGTGAGGCACACAAAATATATATAGTGTGTCAAATAAGCAGAATCATGTCTGGCACAGGGAAAGTTCAGGAGTGTGTTATCCTCTTTATGCAAATGGTTATACGACTACAAACAGTAAACTGCTTTAAAAATCCTATTAGAGAGGTATAGAGCTACCTTGTGTATGTCTTTACATGTGTCTGATTAAAGAAAATATATAGTTTAAAGTGCCATATGAGTCTGTTTTCAATTTTTAGCTCCTTGATTACAAATCATTGAATATTTTTTACCTGTTAATGTTGAGCATTTCTCAATGCAAATCATACCGTTTCAGAAGTTTTGCATGAATTGGGGAAGGTAAGGCAGGAAGTATAAGCTTGTGTAACAGATACTATCGTCCAAGATTTCCATTATTGTCTATACCTCCCCGGCTTTTCATGATATCATCCATAAATGTAAATTTGCTACAGAGATTGAAAGAGAAATCTGAACTGACACCCACATGGGGAGTAGTGCAAAAAACCTGAAGTTGAATTATTAGCAATATGACAAGCCTTATAGGGGGTGCAATTGCCTCTGACAGTAAATCAGAAATTTTATTATACTAGGATAATAGATAAGATAGATAAGATAAGAAAAAATGGATTTCCAAAAACCTTTGAGTGATAGCAAAAGGGATTGTCATCCTGAAATATAGATCCATCTGCACTTCAGTGGAAAAAAAATGAGAACAAAGCCTAAAAAAGGAAATATTTCAAAAATTAAGAAAAATTTAACTAGTGAGATTAAATTCACAACAAGAGACTCCATGAAGATTTCTTATTTTACTTCCACCAAGGATCCCAAGGAACTTCCACCTGAAGTTTTTAAATTATATGTTGTATATCAGTTAAAGTGTCCTGGCTCTGATGCTGAGTTTGCTCCATATATAAACATCTGACATCATGTAAGGAATTTAAACATCTAACTGACACATGGAGCCAAACTGGAGACAACTCAAGTGGAAGACAACCACCTATGGACAATATTCAATAATGAAATAACTGAACCAAGTAAGCCCCAGTTTTGCTGTCAGCAGCCTTGAGCAGAGGTTTAAAAGCCTCCACAGAACTGGAATTGTTGGCATAATGTAGTCGCCATTGTTTGCTCATTTGCATTGTCGCTGTTGAATGTCAGAAGCTGTGTAGGCCTGTGACATCATCAGCCTAAATGGTGTAACTGCGCAATTAGCTAGCACACCTGATATTTATGTGCTGTTGTTTCCTTGTTACCTCTGCCTGCTGCTCCTGATGATGATGATGATGGTGTTACTGTAAAACTAAAAAAGCTTGCGAAATCTGCCACTACTCCGTCTGTTTTGGGGGTAACTTTACTCTTATATGTGCTGAATAATAGTGGATCTCCTTGTTTATGAAATATACTGTATATATTGACAAATAAAGAATCATATGATATGTTGGTACTGTTAGAATACAGGGCAGGAACTAAAAGGAAGGAACCACCATTACCTGCCTACAGTGCTGAATCAAACACTTCTTAAAATGGGTAATCACCCAGCTGGACTTCACACACGCTGTAATGAGCAGGAATCTTCTTTATGTACTACTGCAATAATGT
Source organism: Seriola dumerili (assembly GCF_002260705.1). Lineage (NCBI taxonomy): Eukaryota > Metazoa > Chordata > Actinopteri > Carangiformes > Carangidae > Seriola > Seriola dumerili. The sequence goes on from NW_019175132.1 coordinate 750,151, forward strand.
CTATGATGAGGAACAAAGGGGACTAGTATCAGCAGCACTAAAGGAAGCAAAATGTATTACAATGGGAAATCGTCACATCATGGCATTTCACTACTTAAAAGAAACAAGTTTGGTTATTTTCTATTCATTGCTCCACACTCCGGTCCAGTACATGCAAGTAACACTTTGCTAATCAATAAGTCAATGAATTTATCAATCTTTAAAAAATGATACATTTTTCCATATTATTCAGATTTCACATTGCTTTCATTATAGTACAAAAATGAACAATTAGTTGAACTGATTTAGTTGTATTAGTTGAACACTGTCATTACATGATTATTTAGTACTGAGTTTGAAAAATCTGCATTTGGTCAACCACGGGCCACTTACTTGAAAAATGTAATCAGTTACTCATTAAATATTACACGCTGAAAAAGTTGTTAATTTTAGTTAATTGACTAAATACTTGATTGTAAGTAAGTAAGTCACTTTTGCGACACAGCCCAGCTCTGTCAATCGTGCCTTTAAACAACTCCAAAACCTCCACACCCACATGTCAAGCTGTATTCAATACCAACACTCACCTCTGGACAAAAGCGGGTGATTCCTCAGTGGCTGATCTTAGTGTGAAGACGTGACGTTGCCTTTTTCCCCCTTGTTGGTAGAGGCTAGCTGCCTACCCACAGTTCCAGCCCCTGTCTGGTCTCTCCACTGAATACAGAGAGACAAAACTGATATCAACCCTCAATCAGACTCCCAGTAAGTCGGCAAACAAGCACGCCCCCATATTTATAAAGTAACAAAGAATTACACATTAATAGTTTTACAGTTCGACCATCTAACCAGAATTCATTTGAAAAAAGTAGTGACACATTACTAAGTAATACATTTCTGTCCAAACGTGTTAACAATAATATGACTGACAAAAGGAATGAATATGGACTTGATATTCACTGTGAATGATTAAACAACCCGAGCACGTTTCCAGAGTCTGCTAATAGATTTTCCTTTTGTACAGAACTTAATGGAAAATAATGGATATCTGAAATGGGAGCAGGGATACATTCACAGTTCTAAAACACAAAATTGTGGTTTGCAGAATGTAAAGTATGTGGGTTGTAGAACCTGTGGTAGAATATACACAATCACTGATGCAGTCCTTTGACACCATATGAAACAACATCATAATGTAATACTACCCTTACCCAGTGCGAGAAAAACAAATAGTGTGCATTATCATGCTTGTTTAACATGATTCAAGCACTTTACATGTGTCTGATCATGTACATCCAAGCACCAAACACCTCAGCCCCAACCTGAGCTGCAATGTGTGGAACACAGCCCTCCAGATTGGAACCCAGCTTGGGGTAAAGGTTAATGGAAGCGACCTGCAAAACAGAGATTTACAACAACCACATCTGCTGTGGCAACCTTGGCATCATAACATTCTTTGTTCCAAACACATCTTTTTTTGAAGGAAAAAAAGAAAAAAAAAAAACGAAGAACAAGAAAAACTTTTATTTTCACATGGCTCTGTGTTTACCGTATAAGCTGTCCCTGGATATTTGCTCAGTGATTCACATTCATAGGTGAACTCGAAAAACTCAGTGTCAGGTTGAAAATTGCCTTGAGGCAGGTTAAGATTATTCTGCCAGGCTTAAGATCAGAGGAAATGGAAAAAGAAAAGAACACTAGAGAGAACAAGTCCCAGTCTAATGTGAACATGGGAAGGACAGAACAGAGCTGTCTCTCACCCTGGAGATAGCCTGAAAATATCTTCTGGTGTCAGAATCACTTAGACAGAACAGGTACACCAGCAAAGGCCATACATTCACCCATACAGTGCGGCCAATAACTGAACTGCATGGATAAACGTATGACCTGTAATTTGAACACAGCCGGTTCATCAATCTTTGCATGTATTTTGTATCCATATTATTCTTTTCTATTGAAAATACACAGAAAATTCTATAATTTTTGACATTCATCATAGAATATTTCTTGATCATAATGGTGCCCATATGCTTTTTATGTAATGTTTGGTTCCCAGCAGGCAATAGAGATTACCTTCATTTTCACTCACTGAGTCATGCATTCAGACGTTTATTAGATTTGCAAGCTATTACCTGTTTTAATTCTCACAAGAATATAAACAGTATTTACACACATTATTGCATGCTATCGCCATTTAAGAATTATTTCCACTTCATTATGCATCGTGTTATGTTCACAGTCTCCCAACCAGACTCTCAGTGTGTACACTTTAATGTGTATAATGACAATCTTTAAAAAAAACAAAACAACAAAAAAAAAACAAAAAAACAATAAGGATCTGGAGCATGTTTGTTCCATTTGATCTATGAATAGGCTCTGAGAGATCTCAAAAAGTGGTGTCATTGAAATCACTCAAGGCCTCAACATTTTCAACCTGAAAGATTGTTGAACATTGCCAGGCAACAAACACAGCTCCAAGCAGGGAAGAGTGTTACGGTAAATATTACCTGTAAAACTAGACTTTGTTTATAAGACACTTTTCTTGTTCAAGGCTCCTAACTTTTCTTTTCTTCTTTTTTATTTATTTATTTATTTATTTTATCTTGCATATGATGAATTCTACCTACCTGACACACACTTACACCAATAAGCAGATGCAATTCATTGGGTGGTATGAAAAAAAAAAGGTGAGGGTAAACTATACAGTTATATTTCTTGAGAAGATAAATCACTGTTGTAGCCTGTGGGCTGGCACTGTCTGTGTCTCCATAACTTCACAGGGTATTAATTGTTTCAGCGCCGTCAGCAGAATGGCCTCTGCTTGTTGAACCAAATCCAGAAGTAAAGTCATCAGCCAAATTGCATGGGAGCAGATACTGAGGCTGAGTTACAGTGCAAGACGCTGAATTTTAAGATGATGTTGGAGGATGTCTGGCTTCATTTTGGAAAAAAAAGAAAGAAAAAAAAAGAAAGGGTGGTCTGGAAACAGGTAACCAACACTGGTCAGATGAATGGGTGGAAGACTAAACACATCAGTGGATTGGTATCATGGCAATTTAGCAGAAGATGTAACATAGTCATTAAAGATGCAGCCATCATTGGTATTTTTGTGCTTATCAACACTGATCTACAATACTGCTTGGTATTTGTGAAGAGGATATACCATAAGACCAAGTAAAGAATGGAATTTGTTGGCAGTCATAGACCAGTGATTAGCAAGAGGTGCTGCAGGGAAAAAACCCCTGTGCTGCAGGGAAAGATTTTCATTTAAATAGACTTACTTTTCACAGTAAAAAAAAAGGTACAATGGTGTAAGGCAACATCCAGTTTTTTGGCATTTCTAATTTTGTAATTGGCCCTACTGGTGTTACCAATTTTTAACTGTCAGGGAGATTAAACTACTCTATACTATAATATGTTCTGTGAGCCGGTTTTTAATAAGAAAAAACATGCAAATACAGTAAGGATATACGCAGACCTGTGATATTTCACTCTGAATGTAGTGGAGTTAAAGTATACAAAATGTAAATGCTTAATAAAGTATGGCCTAAGTACCTCTGCTAATAAGTTGTCATAAACAAATATTTAACTGGCTTCATAAATTGTTAAACATGTTTTCTCTTTTCAACCAAATAACTTCCTATACTCTCAAGATATTCATTGAGAATGTGGGTGTCAGTATAAGGCCAGCAGTATTTAAGGTTGAAAGAAAAGTGGGCAACATAGATTAGTAACCCAGTGCAGACGCAATGCACATTAAAAATTCAGGTGCCCATTTCTTCCTTAAATACAGGCAGCTGGGGGTGGCGCAGAGGGAGGCCGCTGTCGATTAAGTACCATTGCATTTCCAATACGGGTTAGTGCGGAATGTTAAGTAGAGTTCTGTTTATGACTGCTGGTTCAGTCGTTTTTCATAACCCGTTTACACTGAGAGGAAACAGACCCCTGGACAAGTTCCGGGAAACACTCCGCCTGCATTCACTGACTCCAATGCATCATTTCAGCACCATGGACAGCGTTCTGCAGCACTTCGCATTGGTTCACAGCGTGTGATTATATAGCTGCCTTCGCAATGGACCTCATTCTCCACACACAATAGCTTTGTGGATATGTGTATGGGCAACCTTTGAGGACACACATGACAATATGCACACACCATAAACTTCAAGACACTTAACTTTACCCCAAACCTCGCTCTTTACCTTAAATCTGAAGCTAACTATCAAGAAAAATGTAACCCCTCTCCATAAAAGATGAAGATCTAATACTCAAGATGGTCCTCACAAAGATAGAAGAGCTCACGCATACGCAAACATACTACAGAAAATACTATTTCACCGTTGGCTACTTAATTTCTCATCATGTAGCCTACATACGCTGCATTCATACATACTTAATTCTTAATTATTATGATATTCATCTGATAAACATGTTTCATTGTCCTCAGGCAAATAAAGACGCGGTTCAAAATGAAGGGACCGTTCATAATAATATTTGGCAACCTTGTTTAAAATCGTCTCACCGGTAACGTTTAACTCACGACGCAGCCTCGGACGAGCTCACGGGGTCGCAGTCTCACCAGAAGAGGGCATTCCGCTTCTGCCTGACAAAGTTGCTTTGACATGCAGACGTGATTAACAACAGCGTCATGCTGTATTTCAAACCGAGCCACGGCGACAATGAAAGGAACATTTGGACAGAAAGGTGGATAATTGGATATGTGGCTGTTCCGCGAGACTCGCTGACAGCGTTTCACAGAGACTTGTGGATAAGCCACCGTTACTTTTCCTCTGTGCGCCATGCGCGGATCACACTGAGCATCCTGTAGAATAGAGACGCCGGGGTTTTACTTGGGAGAGGAATCTAAGGGCTGCTCGACTCCTCTGGAAAATTACGACTTGTTTTCTCTCTTTCTTTTTTTTCTTTTCATCGTGTCACTGTATTTGTGAAGTTTTGCAACAGGATTTTCGCGGAATCTCTTTGCGCATGTAAGACTGACATGAATTACTTGGATGTGGCTTCGTTATTGTCTGCGCCTACTGCAGTACTCTTTTTGGCTGTAACTTGAAAAAAAGAGAACGATTCTTCTGCTGCGAAGACATGGATAGGGTGTACTGAAACCGGATTTGTTTGTTTTTTTCTTTACCTCCCTTTTTAATCTGGAATTGGAAGTAAATGACATTCGCCCCGGTTCATTTGTACGGTTGTAGATGATGTTGTAAACCGGATAGCACACCCAGGTCCGGGAGAGTAAAGGGCAGGTGCGCTTTGGAGTCGGCGGCTGCGCGGAGAGACCGGGTTAGTGGATTAGGACGGTACCTGTCTGTGGAGAGCGCGTCATGCGGACTCGGATGTCGCGCACCAGAAGCCATTAAAACCTGTAGGCTGGAGCTGACAGATACGCGGATATGGGTAAGTTCTGTTTATGTTACCATCTTTTTTTCTTTTTTTTTTTGATAGCGTGGGTTGTTGGAAAATACACTCCAGTTGTCCTCCTTTCTCATAATATACCCCCCAAAATGCCTCGAGTCCTCGGAGCAGAATCTGCTCTGAATCAGATGTTTGCATCAAAAAATGGTCGTCTTTTCAAATGTACTGTTGGAGCATCTAATGAGGGGGTTTGGTGTCTTTTGCGAAGTGGTTCGGGGAGCTTCAGGAATGTGGCAGAAGCCTGTGCTGTAGCTTGTTAGTCGCAGAGCTGCAATATATTGTTTCCTCCATTTCCTGGCGCTATACATTATGAGACACTGAGGATACTTGTGTTGTATTTCTGCAAGACTGTGCGCTGATTCACGAGCAAATCAAACAAGCCTGTTTGTCTAAGTGAGGTCTGTCCATTTTTACCCCCCCCACCCCCCCCACCCCCCTTTCGACTAGTTAGAGTGGCTGGCTCATTGACATGGACTGGAATGCTAATCACGGTAAATGTTGGAAGCCAGTCAACTTTATAAAGCGTGGTCCTGCATAATCATTGATTGTCCTTAATCGGTACGCACGATGCCCATTGTCCAGTTTCAGCCCGCTACTGCTGCTGCTAACGCCTCCCCAAAAACTCTTGTGGGCTGAAGGCACCGGTCGTGCAGGTTTTGCTTAGCAGACTGATTCTCATTCAGGAAAGCCGTCGTGTTCTGCACCTGCCATCAAGAGGGACTCTCCAAATCGAGCATAAAACTGTGCATCCATGTAGCCTATCACTACTCTCTGACTCGCTCCCTCTCTCTCTCTGTGTCTCCTCCAGTAACGCATGATCGTATTTGTGTCTGTGCGCGTTCACGTGTGTTTTCCTCATCTTATTCTCAGTTCTGTATGATTACAAATTACCATTTTGCTCTGTTCTGTTTCCCATATGCGTGCGCACAGTTACACACTCATAACCCACATCCCACCCCCTTCATGGCCCCTCTTTCACTCCGCCCCCCCCAACATTTTTTTAAGCAATCCGAGCTTCTTCCACCGTGTGTACTCTCTTGGTCTGATATTCTTGTCTGAAGTAGCCTAATCTCCTCAGCCATTCTTAACTAGTATACAAATGGCCAAGTTCACTGGTGGTGCTGTGCCATTAATTGTAAGGCCGCATGATATATCGACCCACAGTGGGTTACTGCACCACATCAATATAAGCTACAACAGCATACAAAGCCCTACAGTACAGGCTGTAGGAGCTCAGACATCAATTTATGTATACTGCAAGGCAGCCATATATGGTTAACTCTAGAAGTCTGGTTTATGGTCTGGCTCTTAATTTGATAGGAGACCATGTCAGAAAACCCTGCATAGCTGAGGTGCAGTGATTTTTGACTGGGACTCACGTGCAGGCGCAGATGCACTACAAAACACATTTGTGTTCAGGTGCACAAACTGCCCCCCTCCCCTAAAGAAAAAAAAATATCAACTTTTGTCAACCGTATATCTTCATGCTGTTGCCCACAATTATTTGATGATTACATGGCACTGTAGTCTCAGTTATCCACCAGTGTGGCTGACTGTGATGCTCTTCATTAACAGCATGCAATGCACTTAAGTTTCATGGACCATATCATTAGAGATCTGCTTTGCAGAAAGGGAACAGTGGAGTAGGCATAGTGGGAAAAAAAAGCCACAGACAGAGATGCAGATGCAGAGCTTTAAGATAAATTTAGAGGCCCAAATGACATTTCACACACCTTCCCTGCGTCTAAAACATATTTTTGCTGCAGAAAAAAAAAGTATATGCCACCTGTCTGCATGATAAGAAATTAAATGAATGCAGTGTTAAAATTGAAATCAGTGCCCTATCAGTCATACCGCCTCTCCTGAGTACATTTCAGAGTAGCACGATACAGGCAACAGATGACCTTCTGCTGGCCCTACAGCATCCAACAGGCAGCATTCTTGAAATGTCAGGTGAAGCAGGTGAAGAGGGGGGGATCAACAGGCCCTTTGAGGGCAATGTCTGGGCATTTGTTATTTACATCTGCTTATTTTCAAAGTAAAAAATCAATGGCTCATGAAGCACTGGGGATCCAACATCCATTATCTGCAGTGTGCCTGCTTGTCCTCGTCGGGATTGCAGGAGCCTGGTTGCACTGAGCCACAAGCTCAGAGTTCACACCGGAAAGGTTCACTAGTAACTCTTGGTATGAGGGCTAAAATAATTCAGCAATGTTTGACAATAGCCTCAGTCAAAAGAAGAAGTTAGAGTCCACAGGTGAGCTCAGTGTAGTTCAGCCTGCTAGGTTAAGATGATGATATTCAACAGAAAAGATGTGCTATAGGTAATGCCACTTTACTGGTTGCACATCTATACTCTTAAAGGACTCTTAGGCTCAATCCCATTTCACCCCTTGCCCCTACCACTTAGCCCTACCCCTCCATTTTGCGCGTTCACATTTAGGCGTAGGGTGTCCAGATTCTTGTTGAGATAGAGGGGTAGGGTGAAGAGTAAGGGACTAACTGGCCCTTCAAATGAAGATTTTTCAGTGGCACACTTCAAACAGAGTGTTGTGAGATATTTCCCCAAATGCCTTGCGAATCACCGGCAAAATGGCTGCGGAACCAACCCAAGCGACCTAAGAAACTCACAAATGTAATTTTCTCTTTTAATAAAGATTTAAGAAGTACGACAACCATTGTATTGTCTTAGCTTAATGTTGTTTCAATGAATTATGGCTCTCTTCTTCAAAAAATCGCTTGTAGTATGCTGATGTCTCGTTATAGCTATCGTTAATGTTACATCTTTATTACTGATTTGTGCGTGAAAATCCCAGATTCTGGCATATTTTCATGCTGCACTCCCACCCCATTTGATGGCATAAGATGACCTAAATTTAACTGACACCCAGCAGCAATTTCGCTGAACTTTACCGCTCCCGTATCAATGCAGACTGTCGGGGCTGCCTACATAGCATCGCGAACAATAGCCTGGTTAGCGATGCCTAACCTAGCCTAGCAGTTTTTTTTGTTCTTTTTTTCAATTGATCGATTGATGCGTGAAATTGAAGTTGTGAAAATGTCCAATTTGTCCATGATTTTCACGTGTTGACAGCACATTGAATCCCCGGCAAAAACATGTTGTGTCTCCTTATGTAAAAGCAATCGGAGACTACTGATGACGTATTGCGTTCTTAAAGGGGTGTCCCATTTCGTGGGGGTAGATTTCAACCACTACCCCTTGTAACTCAGTTCAAAGGGGCAAGGGGCAAGGGGCAAGGGGTAGGGGTGAAAATGAGAAATGGGATTGGGCCTTACTGACATGATGCATTTTCTAGTCCCCAACTATTACCCTAATTCTGACTAAGTATGATGTCTTTCTGCTTGAAGAACTAAAGTGTGTGTTTTTAGTGGTTCTGCACCGTTGGATTCATTGGGTCAGACTGATCCGAATGCTTCTTTTTTCCTGGAAGCTATTATAAGAAGACATACACACAATCTTTACCTGTGAAGTTACAACACCGCTTGTATCAAACCTCAGCGCCTAGAACAGAATTTCCATGAGCAATGTTTCATTAAGAAATAATCATTAATAAATAATCAAATAATTAATAAACAGGAGGAAAGCTGTCTGCTGGGAACTGTTTATTTACCCTCACATTCATGTTTTTTTCACCTAATAGGGTTCTATCCAAAATAATCTCTGAATCTGCCACATCTAGCGATGTGTTGTGTTGTCACAGTAACCATAGTGAAAAGTACTGTAGAGAACTGCATGTGGCCTGAGACATATACTCCACTGCAGCACAGTGAAGGGTGAAGGCTGACTGGTTATTCTCCATCACTCCACTTACAGGGAGCTTATATAATTTTTCCAGATGTTTAAATACTGAATACTAAATATGTTTCTGAAATGAAAGCATAGAAGAAATGAACAATCAGAGAAATTGAAAACAACATAGTCATGGAATGTTTTTTTTAAGACTCATGCATGAGCAGTTGTAGTTTCAGTTCTTTCTACAATGTTTCAGAAGTTCCCATGTATGTGTTGTACTTGCAGGTTGCTTATCTAATACATATACAGAGGGGTCCAAAAGTCTGAGACTACTTTCCCATTCAAGTGAATGGGACCCCACACCTGTGTGTTTGTGTTCACCCATTCATCACTCATCATTGTATTCATCAATACACCCAGCGGGGATCTTCTCCATTCTTCCTGACAAGTGCTACAAATATCAGACTGACACTTCAGGTGTCAATGTTTTCTGTTGTCAATGTTCTCTGACCACTGTTGAAATGGGTCTAACTTGGCAGGCCTTGCTGTCATCTCAAAGATAATTGGAGACTAATAGAATAGCTGAGGCTGGTCTGGGGACGTCCTTCCCTGTGTGTTAGGCTGCTGTCCAGCCTCTATGTGCAGTCAAGGCTGAGGCTGGTAGCAGTTTTGTCAATGACAGGCACCAAATAGCAATAAGCCACTTGTGTGCACTCAAAGTGCACCAGTTAGCGAGTCCATTTGCCAAGTTATTAAGCTACATTTGGTTTTATTTTAGGTCAGCAGTAAAGTGCACTTACTCTCTCTATGTGTTAGGGTTGAGAGGCAGAAATAGCTATCTTCTCGTGCTGAGGACAGCAGGGCTGTCTGCTACATAACAAAGCATTACGCACACGCCTTCAGACAAACTTTAGCTTTGACTTATCCATCCATATTAGATGTAGACAGATAACTGCAGAGGACGACAATGAAAAATGAGAAGCAAAGGTCTCTGTATTATCAGACCGAACACTAAACAGGAAGAGAGAAAAATATACAAAAATTGGAAGAAAGCAAGACGGTCGGGGAGTGAAAATGGAAATTGACAAGGGAAGTGAAAGGGCTGAGGACATGGTTTTGATCACATGCATAAAAATAGACTTCACATTGTAAAAAAAAAAAAAAAAAACCTCCTGATGACTGCAGGGTTCAAGGACATGCAAAAATTGCATATTTTCAGAGGGACGGAGAAGGAAATGGAGGAGAAATCATTCATCTAAGCAGATACAGCAGGAGAACAGTAATGGAGAGGGGTACGTCATGTAAGAGGTAATAGAGACGCAAAGCCCATGAGTGACACCCCAGAGAGTGACTTGTGCTCCTTTGTGAATAAGATTAGAGGAGTACTGCGGAAGGAGATGGCTTACAGAGGCATTAGCGCACAGAGCGCTCATTAAACCACATACAGTGTCAGTAAGGGGGAGAGAGGTGTCTTGTGAGGCAGGCTCTATCTGAAAGAGATGGCGGAGTCACTTCTAATAAAGCATGCGTATTATGCACATGGGGAATAAAAGCAATAGGGGGATTGTTTCTGCGTCCTCCTGGGATACGAGTCAAACATGAAATTTAGAAAACATGCATTCATGTTTAACAGCCCACACATTGTGTTCCCCAGTCAAATGTGTTGTCTATTAAAATTCCCTTAAATGCACATGGAACATTACACACGGGCATTTTCCTGCATCAGTATTCTTATGCCATCCCTACCTTTTTTTTATTTGCTAAGCCTTTGAGGCACAGAGTTGTTGGCAAATTAGTTAAAGCCACATTCAGAAACCCGAGAATATAAGAAATTGGCTGCCGTCAGAAACACTGGATCCTGTGATCGCCATCTTTCTCTCTGCGGTATTAAAGTGAAAGTATCGCAATGGTGGGATCTGAGATGAAGAAACGTGATTGATGTATCTGTAGGTATAATCAATAGTCAGCACAAATTATCTGTACAGTTCCATGGTTCCCTCCATCTGTAAGGAATGATGAAAGATTCCTCTGAAAAACAAACACTCGCTCTCCATCACATTCTTACACAAACACACACACACACACACACACACACACACACACACACATACACACACATGCACGCACAGAGAAATACACACATACAATACCCATATGGGATCAGCAGATGCTTGGCAAGGAGTGAAATGGCTATGTTAGATAGCATATGCTGTATGATGCCTCTCAGGCACTCAATGTCAGGGAATTATTTCTGACAAATCCTGCAAAGATTACGGAAAATGCTAGAAAATTGAAATCAAGTTTGATGCCTCACAATGTTCCACAAGTCTCACTAAAGTCTGTAGAGTCCATGCTTTAGCTCAAGTTCATCATAAGTGTAACACGTCTGCATGTAACACGTTCAGTTTAATGAATTTGAATAGCACAGTGCCTGCCAACATGTTATTTTGTAAGCTAATTAAGGTGCGAACTACTTCTATCCTGACATATGAATCTTATCTCACTGTGATAATGGTAATAAAGTCCAAACTTGATGATACTACCCCCCCCCCCCCCCCCCCCCCCAACACACACACACACACACACACTCCCCATACCACCTCCTCAAGGGGAAATCAATGCATCTTAATGACAGATCATTAGTGGCTCTGTAAGGGGGAACGATTTTAATGGAAACAACTCTGTCTCACCTCAGTACAAGGAGTGATATGACGAAGCCACTGACCACTTTTGCCTCACTTTTAAAATCTCATGTGAAACGGAGCATCCACTCCCAGACAATGGAGAAATGTATGTTATGAATATGTCAGTCAGTCATTCTCTACAGACACATTTGGCATTCGGGTAGCTGTTTTCTGTAGCAGAGATGAGTTGTGTAATTCCATAGGGGTCATGGTTTTTTTTTTTTGTTTGTTTTTTTTTTATCTCTTTATTTGGACCTGTGGAATGCAGAGGTGATGATTCATGCTGAACCAGGTCCTGCTTTGGTTTGGTTGAACATGAAATGGCTGGAGTCTAAATTGAAACGCCTCCAGGATTGTATACACAACCATCAGCTCTTGAATGTTAACTTGCTCTGTATAGTCTGCCTTTTATGATTTATCTGCTTCTGCCATTGGTGCGGTGATGGCTTATAGGATGACTGAATACAAACACAAGATAAAAATATGAGTGACTGAATTGCAAGTCGCTTCGCTTCAACATTGATCGTCAGTGTGTATTCACTGTAAACATGCAGCACAAATGATATCAATCCAAACAGCTAAGACCTATTCCGGGCAATGAGGATATGAAATGTTTTTGTGGTTAAAATTAAGCTGCGATGTATAACACCTAAGGACTGCATAAATAATACTGAGTAGTATATAACAGGGCCTAGTATTTTTTTACATTAAAAGAAATAAATAAAAGTTCATAATCACTGTTTTTATTTATTTTATTTAACCTTTATTTAACCAAATGAGCAAACTATCAGACTGGACAAAACAACATTAAAAACACAAATAACTACACTGAAAACCAGGTGACAGTGTATAAAGGCTCAAATAAGCCTCTATACAAAAAGAAAAACACAACAGCAACAACAACAACAACAACAACAACAAACAAACAAAACTAAAGACAAAGACAACTGCTAAAGGAATCCTTCACCATAGATTTTACGGTAACTTTGACTTCAGGCTGTAATATCAAGTTCTTTAGTTTAATTCCCCACTGTGAACAATTCCAAGCCCCAAAACATGAAAGCTTTCTTTCCTGTCTCTGTCAAAACGCCAGGGACAGACAGCAGATATGTGTCTTGTGATCTAAGATCATGGTTGGAAGATGTATTCTGTGACATAATAGAAGTTTATCTGAATGTCTTTATAAATAAAAACATAACAGCAATTATAAAATTGGGAAACTAATAAGAGACACTCGCAGAACACAGGTGAAGCAATAGTGTGCAGTGGTGGGAGTATGTCACGTTTTACAGTTTACAAGCAAGTGCTTAATTTAAATTTTAAGTCATTCCGCAAAATGCAGTGATTAGGTCATGCTGAGCCTCAAGCCATGAACTTAACCTTTACGTTAGGCTACATAAAATATAACAAACTGATGTAATTCCTACAACTTATCAGACTGTCATTTGTCCTCTGGATTCACAATCTAAACTGGAAATATTAAAAGTTATGTGAAAAATAAACTCTGCAGTTGCAGAATCTTTCTTCTTTGTACCTTTTAATCTATAGATAAAATAGCTCACTCTGAGGAGTGATGAGTCACAACATTCACAATTTCAAACTATTTTTGAAATGGTTTTTAAGACATGAATAAAATAGTCAAAAGTTCCTGAGTTGTACTTTGGCTAATACAAATGACACATTTATACATTTACATTTAAGGACCTAAGGATGTCTATATAGTTCTATATCTATATAATGTGTATACCTATAGCTGTAGATACTGTCTCTCTGGGATTGCATTTAGGAATATTAGTCTGTAATTCAGTAGGAGGATCACTTACTTAACTACTGCAATAGTTGGAAGCAATCTCTCAAAAGCAAGATGAAAGGAAGTTCTACCATTTTGAACCAGGTTTTTATCTTCCGGCATTTCCACATCAGTTGGGATGTGGAAAAGTCTTAGTTCCTTTGGGATATAACAGCAGTTATTAACAAATTTTCCTGACTTTCACAGCTCAATGTTACATTTTCTGGTGACTTTGCTTTTAAGCTTTTATGTTTTTTGGCAAAGGGGGTTAGTGTCCTTCCCATTCAGATGCACACTCATTAATCACCACATTGAATAAGAGCTAAAAACACAAAAGAGTTGACTTTTTGCAGCAGCATCATTACTTGATAAGAAATCAAGTGAGATGATAAGAAAACCATGTAAATGTAGAAGCACAGATACTTGATACTTGCCTCAGGATACTTAAGAAGTTCTAGACAAAGCTACTAAGATGACAAGGCCTCATCTTCTCTTGGGCAATAAGTCACATCTGGGCATATGTGAGTATATCTTCCCAAGAAAAAAATTAAAATAGATAGGACAGATAGGTTGTTGAAAATCATAATTTACAACATCCAACACCTGGAAAAATAGATGTGTGGCATCCATTTGTTTATTTATACTGTTTATTAAGTTTTTCCTTTTTAAGGAAAATTGCAAGTAACAATTTAGGGGTTTGGATTTTGTAATAAGCTCATCTTCTTTACATTCTCCTCTTGTCTCTTTTTCCTCTCCCTCTCCCCTTCCTTACAGGCTCTGCTCTGCGGCGTCGCTGGCTAGTAGTCCAACTCCTGATGCAGGTGTGGCTGGCGGCGAATCCATCTTTGAGTGAGCGCCCATGCCCCAAAAGCTGTCGCTGTGATGGAAAAATTGTCTACTGCGAGTCAAGCGCCTTTCGCGATGTTCCCAAGAACCTCTCAGGAGGTTGTGAAGGCCTGTCCTTACGGTACAACAGCCTTGCCAGTCTTCGCGCTGGACAGTTTGTTGGTCTCAACCACCTCATCTGGCTCTACTTGGATCACAATTACATTGCCTCTGTGGATGGAATGGCCTTCCAGGGGGTTCGCAGGCTCAAAGAGCTGATCCTGAGCTCCAACAAGATCACATCCCTCCACAACACCACATTCCACCCTGTCCCTAATTTGCGTAATCTGGACCTGTCCTACAACAAACTGCAAGCCTTGCAGCCTGGACAGTTCCAGGGCCTACGGAAGCTTCTCAGCCTTCACATACGCTCAAACTCTCTAAAAATCATCCCAGTGCGTCTGTTCCAAGATTGCAGAAATCTTGAGTTCCTGGATCTGGGTTACAACCGCCTGCGCAGTATCACTAGGAATGCATTTTCAGGCCTGGTCAAGCTCACTGAGCTACATCTGGAGCATAACCAGTTCTCCAAGATCAATTTCTCTCACTTTCCTCGTCTCTACAATCTGCGGGCACTTTATCTGCAGTGGAATCGCATTCGCTCAATGAGCCAGGGCCTCACCTGGACCTGGGCCTCCATCCAGAAACTGGACCTGTCTGGGAACGATCTGACGGAAGTAGATGCGGTAGTTTACCAATGCCTACCCAACCTGCAGACGCTCAACCTGGACTCCAACAAGCTGACCAATGTTTCCCAGGAGGTGGTTGATGCCTGGATCTCTTTGACTACGATTAGCTTAGCTGGGAATGTATGGGACTGTGGCCCTGCTATCTGTCCTCTGGTGGCCTGGCTGAGAAACTTCAGAGGAGCAAAGGAGACCACCATGATCTGTGCCTCCCCCAAGAAAGCTCAGGGTGAGAAAGTTATGGACGCTGTTGAAGCTTTCGGTGTTTGTCAATCAAACCCAGTGACAACGCTCACTGTGAGTATTACTCCAACCCCATCCAATGTCCCTGTGCAGACTGAGCATCGCCCAGCCATTCTGGCTTCACCTACTGGTTCTGGAAAGAGAGGAGAAGGATCTGTGAGAGGCCCCACGTCGTCAGCCGTTACCCCACCTGTGGCACTTCCCCCAGAGCAAGACTTGGAGCCTGTGTCCTTCCATAAGATTGTGGCTGGAAGTGTTGCCCTTTTTCTATCTGTCGCGATGATCCTGTTGGTAATCTACGTGTCTTGGAAGCGCTATCCTAGCAGCGTCAAGCAGCTGCAGGAGCATTCGGCAGCGGCCCGCAAACGCCGCAAGAAAGCTAGAGAGACGGAGCGCACCCTGAGCTCTCCGCTGCAGGAGTACTATGTGGACTACAAGCCCACCAACTCTGAGGCCATGGATGTGCTTGTCAATGGGACCGGACCCTGCACCTATACCATCTCAGGCTCCCGAGAATGCGAGGTATGACCCACACCACCGCCACTCCTCCTAAACAAAACTCTGTCCACAGCGAAGCGACCAGAGGTAATTATTTACTCTGCTTTGATAGATGATAAGTCTGCTACTTGATTACTTACCCTTACAGAGCAGGTTAGTTAAATACATGGTGTACCCGTGGGTTTTTATTGAACGAAGCAGAGGTAGTTTTCGGAACACTTTGTGTATAACAAGATATCTCTTGTTTTCAGATGGGTGTTTGTATATTCGCTTAAACCTTAATCTCTGTTGAGATGCAAATGTTTGTTTTGCCGCAGAATTGTACAGAAATACAGATAAATGAGGCTGATTACATTTCCTATTCTGCATAATCTCGAGCTTAAGCTTTGCTGTTTGTGATAAGGCATTTGTGCTAGTTTAGGTACTCGTTTGCTTTTTTTTTTTTTTTTGCTTGCACATCACAAGCTTTGTGCTTTGTGTTTGCTCTACTGCTATTCAGTTTTTGATGAGGGGGAGAATAGCTGAATGGAAGATAAGAAGATTCACTTATGGACAGTGGATGTGAATGCTAATAGAGACTCTTGTCACTGAACAGAGCTTCCTCTGAACTGATGACTGCACATTTTTCCTGACATAGCTGTGACTGAAGATACTTGTTGGAAAATAGTTAATGCTCATAGTCTCCCAACTGCACTCGCTTTCTGATTTTTTTTCATTTCCTTTCTTTGCAAACTGACTTGCTGAACCTACTCACTTGTTTACTCTCTAGCCTAATTGATTAGTCACACATAAACTGAAATGCACACTTTCACTGGCCATCCACACTTGAACTCACACGGGGAAAGAAAGTTATGCAGTTTATGACACCCACGCATGCACACATACACACACACACACACACAAACACACAAAGAAGTAGTGTTTGATATTCCCGTAAGGAGTGGGAATCCTTTGAAATGTTTTGTACACAGGCAAGTGAATTTCTTCAAAACAGTATTTACAGACTACAGCAATGTGGGAATACCACTTCTCTTCTCCTTTTACTTTCAGTTGCTATGCTCTTGTGTATCTGACATACTGTACCGTTCTTACTTAAACCTTTTATTCCACTGTAGAGTTTCCCCGGGTTTTCCAAGCTACGGGAACCAAAGCTTCTCTAGAACTCTATTACTTATCATTGATTAACCGGCCCAGTTGTAACAAGGGGGCTGATGATAGGCCAAACCCACCTGGATGATCAGGCAGCCCACTCTCTCAAAGCTGTAACTCAACAGGCCGTAAGACACATTATATATTTTCACATTACCAGCCCACTAATACTCAGTCTAGTATCTAGACTTTCTCTGCATTTCCATGGCATGAATTTCTGTCAGGTTCCCTCCGGAGGAATGAGTATAAATGCAGAGGTTTAAACAGAAAGGAGGAGGAGGTGGAGGAGAGCTGGATCCTCCACACTCTTTCCCATATCTGTTACTGACCGTCTGGCTTTCATCGAGAGGCAGGTCACCTGGTAAGGGAGCGTGCCTATGTTCTCACAGCCCTATGTTCCCACAGCCCTATATTCCTCTTTTATACCCTTTCAGAACACTTTGCATCCACGTTCCACGGCGTCTTCACATTTATCCACCTCAGCGATCGTTTTTGTAAAGCATTGTTTTCAGTTACGGAATTCACCGTTCTAATGTGGACGGAAGGGCTAACCGGATAAATATTACCCGGGTTAGTGTGGACATGGGCTTATGGGAACATATAAGACTGTGGGAAAATAGGGCCTAATTTTCAAAGCATTCTTAGGAATGTGGGAACATAGGGCTGACCCCCCTTGTAACACGTAACATTTGCAGGTTGTTCGAAAAGGTTTGATTGCAAAGAGGGAGCACATATCTCAGCTGCCACTTTGTTTGCCTTGGCCCTCCACTACAGAGGCACTACAGAGACAGTGATATGTAATGTGATTTTTATTTATTACTTTTTTTAAACGTGATACTCCACGTAAAGTTATGTTCTGTAGGGGAATGAAAGTAGAAGACGCAAGTAATGATTTTCAGCAGCTGTATTTCTGTATTTCTTTCCAATGCAGAACAACCTTCCATTAAAATATACCATTTTCACATGACCTCATTTTGACACATCTTTTGTGGCTTCAGCATGACATGCTGTCGCCTAGTCAACAAAATGCATGCTAGGACATTTTATTTTCGGATCATGAATGATCTTATATAAATGGAGTCTGTTTACAGCCTACCATTTACAGAGGCTGAAAAAAATGAAACCAGGAACTGTAAAATGCAATATTATCCAGTACAAGCACATTGCAAATATTGAATATTGACAGAATAATATAATAGAGATGTATTGACATTCCAGGTGCAGTCCTAACAGATAGACTTAAAATAAGCTTCCCAGAGGTAATATTTGTTGTGGGGTATTTTGGATCTCACAAGCTTGCGCACGTGTTCATGTTCTTGTGACCATCTCCTATAATGTAAATTATTAGCTAGTTAATTGCAAAGCACACAGCAGCTGACTTCTGCCCTCAGGAATCATATTAATATGAAAAATGGCATAACGATAGATGAACTTTCAAATTAGCAGTCGTGCCCTCAATGTTGATCTGCGGATTGGTCAGTTCATTTCAGGTTCGTTTAATTTTTCATTTTTTCAATTCTTTGACTAAGCCATTTATATATATAAGCCATTACAAAGTTGTCCTGGGGGGGGGGGGTTTATTGGTAGCTCACATGTGTTGGACATTCACGCTGTCAGAGAACTTAAAAAATGTCATACTGTATGTGAGGAGTGTTAATTAGAGAATGTTAATGTCAACACTAACATAATATCAGGTAAACAATGGAAGGCTATTGCAGTGAGGATCAGGAGGAATTAACAGAGCTGGGGAGGAGGGGATACTGTCACACTAGGTGAAGGCAACCAAAAAAAAAAAAAGCACTGGTTACATTCCAGTACTTCACATTACAAGGTATTCTGAACACTTATTTTTATTGCAGATGCCCCATGCCAGTGGTATCGGATTGATAATGAACGGTCTGAGGCGGCCCTATAAGAGACCTTATCTATTAAAGGTGCCCTCCACCTCCACTTAAAGGGACTGCACACAAAATGCCTCACAGCGTCTCCATCAGTGTGAACTAGAAGAGGGCTTGAAATCATTGCATCTATCATTAGCCTTTTTTTATCTTGACTTGACTGAACTTGCCAATTTAGCTGTCTCTTTTATCTAGTGAGCCAAATAAAGCAGGAGTTAACACATTCTAAGAGGGGCAAGGGCTAAATCAACACTACAGAGTCAGTCGAGTGTAATAACTCGGAGGCATTTGATATTCATCAACAAACATATGAAGGAACTGTCGACGAAGATATAAGAGCCAGAAGAAAGCAGAAAGTTTTTGTTCTTTCAGAATTGAGGGCAAAACTGGAATAGATCCAGAGCAATATAAAGGAAGGTTGTTAAAGGACAAAGTGAAGTGAGCCCTTCTTAAAATAAGATAAAATAAGATATCTGCAGGACTACAGGGCTCCCAATAAAAAAGTTTGAAACTATACAAGTCTCATGAGCAGCATTCGATCAATTGATCTTGAGCAGGTTTTACAATTTCTGATGCTTTCCACTTCCTCTAAACTGTGTAGGTGACCCCCCCACCTTACACAGGTGATGTAAGTCAGGCTGAAAGGTGAGATGTGTTCATACATACACTATAAATATCAGTAAAAGAGCATATGAACAAAGCTAATCAGTGCTTCATTTCTACAAAATACGTAGAGTATCTTTAAAGGAGCTATTTGTAAGCTAATTTGTAATTTGTTGTGGAGGTATTACAACCTCTTGTCTTGTAAATGCAACGATGGCCGAAGCTCGTCAAGCGACAATTGCCACCACCTGCTCCTGACAGCAAACCGTGTCAGAAAAAACATACAAATGGCCCCTCTAAGCATACATTTATGCAATGTCTCATGTTGGAAATTTTTTATTTAAAGTGTTTTAAGATAGAATATCTTGGATTTACCTATGCAAGGAAGACAAGAGCATATATGGGAGGTACAGTAGCAGTACAGACTCCTGGCTGTGCATCTTTTGGTTAGTGTCCCTGGGCTATTTTTTTTTTTTTTTTAAGGCCTGAGGCCTACTCTGCCCCTCCCTCCCTGGCTTCCTGCAAATTGCTAATCAACTCAGTACACCTGTAGGGGATTGTTTTTGCAGCAATGTTACATTTTGGCCTCAGGTTTCAAATAGCACCACCTGTAAAGCTATATTCATACTATGTGACATTATGCATGAAAACTGTTTAAGCTAACTTTGTGGAGGAAAAGTGAGTGAAGGCCTAACGCTCTGCTAATTCCTCTCACAATAACAGGTCTGTGTCGATGAGACTCTTTCTTTCTGAAATCCCTGCACTCTCCTCCATTTTGTTTCTTGAGATATCCTTGAAAATGCATCCTCTCCAGCCTTATCTGTCCCTCTGTCTCATCTTAAAATGTTGTAGAGGGGAGACAGGAACTATCAGTCAGCAGTCCACAAAGTCCTGAGTTCATCTCAGAATGTGCTCCGATCTTGTTTCTACATTTTGTTGCTCTCTCGTAGACATAAATCACTCGGCGGTACGTGGCAGCACCTGCTGCACTCTCCCCACCTCTCTCAGCCTGGCTGTCTCTCCTCAGACACGAGGCCATAGCTGCTCGGGTCTGCTCATCTCTCCTGAGTGGGAATTGCTTATTCCTCCGGTGTCACTCTTACCGTTTCTTTCATTTGGATTCTGTGCCATCACTATAACTCACCCTGGACCTCTCCACATGATTGTCCTCTCTCAGCCCGCCGGTCCACTTGATATGAATGTGAGGTTTGGCAAGCCTTTTTAGTGAATTACCTGAAGATGGTGCAATCCTCATTTTCCTATGTCACTTCAACCTTCAACAGAGAGGATTATTTCAATCATTTCATTCCCATCTTCCTTTGATCTTTTTGACTGTAGCTGTACTCCCGATGCGGACAGTGGACTTAACCTGATCTTGAGTCTGTGCCCCTTATGGCCTCCGTCACCTTTTCAAGTAACAGAACATCCTCGGCCATTTTTGTCTAGCCCATCTTGTAATCTGTCCACACCATATGGTAACAATTTTTTTTTTCCTTCCTTTACTCCTCTCATCTTCTTTGACTTTATAAAGTTTCCACGTGTCTAGAATTCAATCATCATCCTTTGACCTCTACCACCTTCCACACAGATCCGCTCATTCCTTGCCTCATGCTGCTCGGCAGCCTGAAACCGAGTTAACTAAGCAGACATCATTCTTTGCTGCTGACACAAAGTGGCTCAAATCTTCCTCTTTGATAAGGATGTCGATGATATGCCAGGCCTGCTCTGCCACTAGCGTTGCAGATAATTCACCTACTGCCATCTCATCTTCCCCCAACACATGTCTTCCTTTTGTTAGGAAGGCCTGAAACTCATTTCTGCCAGCGGGACTGCTACCTGGCCTTTTGACGTCAAGTCCTCTCTTCTTCTGATACTGCTTCTGACCTTTTCCAAACTACAATCATCCACTAACTATAATGTCACACGGCATATGGCTGTGTTTGAATTAATTATCTTGTTCCTGTGTTTAAGAACCTCCGACTCATCTGATACTCCAAACTAGACTATTAGCTATATGGCACCTACTTCTCTTTCAATGCGCTGTCCTTTATCCTGAGGTCGTTGCCACTCACCGTAATGTTGAGAGAAATCTCTCTCTCTCTTTTACGCCTCTGGCTCTAATACAGTAAATCATCAAATGTTCTTAAGACTTCGGCACACATAATGTTAACAGAAATGCCAAATTACACAAAATGAAAAGCTTCTTAAACATGAGGATTTGACTGCCCTTCACTTTTATGTGCCTGTAGATTTAAATTCTCTCTGATTTCAACCGTGGATGAGGCAAATACGAACGTTTCGAAGACATCACCTCGGGCCCTGAAATCACGAAGTGCAATTTTCTTACATATACAAAGAGAATGGTTAATCAACAAGTAAAAAGAAAAAAAATGAACAGACTTACTAATTAATAATTGAAATAATTGCTAGCTGTAGCCCTAATCATCTGCACTGGATGATTAAACTTACTGTTTATTTCAGTGCTAAATATCTTGGTTTCTATAATCACTGTCTGTTTTTCTTAGACTGATGACACTCAACAGCAACTCAACAACAAATCCCAATCTGTTGCTCAGAAATTAAGCAAGAACTCCTTGATGAAAGGCAAAGTACATCGTAGCTATACTACTTGACGATTGACATCATAGTTATAACAAAACAACTTTAAATCTGTGGTAGGATTAGGGTTAGTGTCGAAGTCGCCACACCAGTCTCTCTTGGCAGCTTCAGCAACATCAAGCTCCTTATTTGCTTCGTATTTCATACTTAGGGAGGGAAGCCATTATTTGCACGACCACAGCATGTTGCAACATGTAAACATATTTTAATATTTTAAGCAGCTGAACAGAGAAACAATGGTGCTTTTTTTTCTAATTTCTCAAAATTGAGGCCTGCACCGCTGTTTACAAACTTGTATTTGCTTGCTGGATTTATGTCCACAGTGTGAGTCCTATGCCTGAGCAAACTAGACCAGTTTTGCCATAGACTGGTTATTTGAGAAAGCATTCTGCTGTATCACTTTATTGTTGGCCTTGCTAATGGGATTTGTTACTTTTTTGTCACTCAAACACCCCTGAGATAAGACTGCAAAATGAGAATGTAAACACAAGGCCTTGAAATCTAAAGGTAAAAATATATTGTTACTCATTTGTCCAGCGCCATTGTACAGCAGTGGGTGTTTGTTTTTTTGAAGGTATGAGGCAGTTTCTCTTCTCTCTCTCTCCCTGTTTCTCTCTCCCTCTCTCTACAGTCCAAGGTCATGGTGTCAGATTGTTAATTGCTCAGAAAAAATCAACACAAACACCGGGAGGCTAGCCAAGGGCAAGTAAGCTATCTGTAATTCAGTGGGGAGGCTGAACTTCTCGATGCTAGTGTCTACTGTCGACAATTAGCCATGTAGGAGACTTCAAACATGCGCTGCGCGTGAGAGAGCAGGTCTGTCATCCTCTAATCCTGTCTGTTTCACACTCTGGTTCCATGCCGCTGCTTTCTGCACTCCCATTTGATCCATGCTTAATGAGGGTGTTAGATCACCAATATAGCAATTACTTTACCTGGAAAAGAGGAAAGAGTCTTTTCTGTTTCTCCCAGTTTCCACAGTGCAAGCCCAAGTACATCATTAAGGCTAAGCTTCCTGATGCTCTGCCTCTGTTATCTTTTCTCCTCGTCTCTGATACTCATCTTAAAATCTTTTGCAATTGGCATCTGATGCACTTGCTTTGTACCGACTTGCTCTGCAATCATTATTGTTTTTCCCCTACTGGACCGTTCACGTTCAAAGGCGTTTTTTTTCAAAGCTGTGCATCATTTGTTTTACAGAGGTCCTTTGTCTGTTTTACTACCTCTTATTTGCTTTACTACCTACTGATACAAGTATCGCTACTCCACACAGCCTGTTCTCTTCAGACCCCCACATGGATGAGAAATCTTCAATGCCACATTGTAACTGCGTGTAACTGGACAAAGCAACAAAAAAACAGCCTGTTTTTATAAGTTGGATATCATAAAAAAAAAAAAAAAAAAAAAAAAAAAAAGGGAGAAAAAAAAGTCCAGATTACTGACAGAACAAAAGCTGGAAGGGTAATATCACATTAGAGCTGTGGCTTCCTAAACTGCCAAACTAGCATGTGTCCTACAGCTACAGTTATTGCAGCGTGAAATATACAATCCTGTTAGAGAAACTGTGCAGCCGCGACGCAACAAGCACATCGCAAACATCTGCATCCTATTAAGTGAGCTCTCTCTAAAAAAATTTGAGTTCCTGTTGGAGTGTGCCAGCGGCAGGTGTACCGCACCTTTGTAGTCACGGTAGCAAAAATGAACACGGTTTTGGAGCTTTTGGGACAGCCACAGTTTGGTTGGGTTTAGGAAAAGATGGTGCAACAGTCGTGGAGAAAAAAAAAGAACAATGTTGGCTATGTCCTGTATTTTGTCGACGCATCCACCTTACAAGAAATGGTAACTATAGGTCATAATGAGCTTTTTGTACTTGACAATAATCTTGTTTTTCAACCTTCAATGAATAATAATCCCATTCAAGGATTTTTTCACATTTGTGTCTGTATCTTAAAAAAGAAGGAATGACAAAAGTTGTTGCACATAGAATGGCAAAAAAGAAATCTCTATTTCATAATACTTAAAACAAGTACTCTGTGTGCTGCATCTCTTTTATGATTTCAGCATAGTTGAGAAAGTAGTTCCTGGCATTTCACAGAACAATTTACTCTCTTTTCACATAGTTGTGTTAAATGCGTGACAGTTTCGTGGAATTACGGGAAGGTTAGAGGACATTAGCACCCCAATGAAGCACTCATTTTTTTCTCATTAACTATAAGATCATTTTCAGTAAGGTTGGACAGCCTTACTATCACCCTGGCCATTAGTCACTAAATTCAAATACTTGTAAATCAGTAAGTATGAGGGAAGATGAAGATGAGTCATCCATGGGCCTGCATCTAAGTACACCGCTAAGTACCTGCAACAGTACATCTGTTCAAGCCTATAGTGCAATAAAATGAAGAAATAAAAGGTGACCAAGCCATCCCTATGATAGGCATTTTTAATCCCTTTTTTTTTTATCCACACTTACTGTTGAATGAAGCACTTCTGCTGAAGTTGTGCAGGCTAGTTCACATTTACCAGAAAATGATGTGCTATTTAATGAATTGACAATGAGTCAAGTATAATTAGCCTGTCATCGTTGCATAACGCTGCTGTCAAATATTTTAGCTTTCCAAAGTCAATTTTATATTTCTGTTTAATAGGTTTCATGGGGCCTAGTGTCAAGAAACTTACTCAGAATTAAAGACTGCTTCTTTCAAGGAACTAAACTCTCAGTTCATTACTTCTAAGGAGACTTGTTATCTGATTCTATAGCTCGTCTTAATTAACTAACTACTGTAATTAAGAGAAATATTCAACAAAAAAAGACAGGGGAGATGCTTCCTCTTTGCAGTTTCCTGTGGGTGGACAGAGTATTAACAGTAAAAAAAACACAACTGTTTCTTCTTTTTTGATTAATTAATTATTTTTTTTATTTTTTTTTGCTGTTAAGAAAGGAGCAAAGTGCATGATCTTCCCACTTTCATTTATGTCTCTTAAAATAGTGCTTTCATATCTTTCTGTAAAACTAGTTAGTAAAAAGCAAATAGAAAAAAAAAAAACATGCAAAAATGTAATATATAACATACACAGTATGTCCCTATATCAAGAGCCATATACATCCTCTGGATATATGATGATATAAGTGTATAATATACGTATAGCCCGTAATGTATATGAAAAACTCGTAGTAAAATTTGTATATGTACATTTCTGATTAATATCTATAATTTATTTTGATATGGTACAACATATTTCAAGTAAAAATGTTAACAATATATATGTGCAGGTTTATTAGAACAGTATACATGCTTATATACATTATTTTAAAATGAATTTCTTATTAATTTTAATGTCTATCTCTCCATTTTGGGTTTGAACTTTTGGAACCCCCATATAATATCGACATATTCTGACAGGCTTTGGCATGGATGCACAGTATATTTATTTATGTGATTTATGGGCAAGACATATATGCCAATATATGAAATTGTTCCTATTAATAGGTTGATATATATTTTTTTTTTTACATGTTTTTATTTCCTATGTACATACAGTATATTTCATTTGCGTATAGGGGAATTATGTGTTGCTTACTTCCTAAGCCAGAAATCATCTCTGAGCCTTGTACGGGTCTTGAACCCCTGGTCTGCAGTGCATTATACCCTTGGCCAACTCCCTCAGGTATTTTTACTGAACCGATTAGACCACCTCTCTGCACTGTGCATGATTGACGGATTACTGATAGATTTCTTGCACCTTTTAAGAGGTGAAAACATACATCTTCTTCATATCTATTCGTAGATTCATATCCATACTGAGCAGATTAATCACAAGCTTCAAAGTAGGTAGCCTTGAACAAATGTGAATATGTAAGTGAGGAGCTGTAAATAGAATTCAACAATTTCTAACTGTTGGAATTGTCTTTGTCAAACTTTTGAAAAATGTATTGTATTGCATAAATTCTAAATCCATTATGTAATCATTTTAAGTCCGAGCAAATACCCTCCCCAGAGCTGAGGAGAAGTTTGTGATTTTATTGGTACTGACAGCGTTTAAGTCATCCTGCCCAGCGAATTCAACAGGCAGAAAAGATAGACTGGCACTCAGGGTTGAAGTGGACTGAGACAGGTAGGCAAGTGAACCTGGCAGAGCAGCGCATTCAACAGGACGGAGCAGTCGACAGGCGGACAGGAGAGGCAGTTAGAAAGCCAGAGAAATCAGGCAGTCATCCAGACTCGACAGCTAGATTGGCAGGCGTCCGTCCACAAAGACACACAGGCCTTTGTCCACGGACAGCTGTCCATCCTCTGATCAGTGATGGCTCAAAGCTTTTTTGAAGTAAGATAATAAGTCTGAGGCAAGGCCGAGCAGATTGGCATGTTTTTCTCTGTGGTCAGATCAAAACCACTATGCACCGAGGATGGTGCATGTGTCCTCAGAATTAAAGGGCACTTTTGATCAAAACTGCTTCCAACTTGTCCGGTTAATTAAGCGACTTGGTGTGAAAAAATTACAGCTGAGATGACAACACAATGGTACAGTTGCATTTACTCCTACACTAGCTGATAGTCGATGTAAATCATACATAGGCTGCTCTAGTTAATTAATATGACAGACTCTTCACTGCAGGGCCAAATAAGCACATAGTTCATTTTCAGTAATGGCCACATTAGAAAATATGGTTCCATTTCAGGTTGTTGTGGTTTGAAACAATTAGTTGATTGAGTGCAGTCAATGGAAAATGAATCAGCAACACATATTTCTGAGGTTTTAGACTTTTCATCACACCACACAAGCAACAACAGGTTGGTGAGCGAATCAGATGAGAGCCTCTCCTCTGATTGGTTGTTTTCTGAACGATCAAATGAAAATATAGCAGATTTCAGGTAAACACTCAGAGAAACCAAATCCTTCAAGGTTGGACAGTGGGCCCGGAAAGACTGGGCTTTGGGCATGGCTGAGGGCTGTGGCTGAGGGCTATGGCTGCTTCGTTGTGACATCACAAAGTTACAGAAGTCCTGACAGCTTGTTTCTGAATACAGGTTGTGTGCATTTCTCTGTGGACTGAGCGCTTTGATACTTTCACTGTATTAATATAGACCTAGACCTGCTTTATAATCAAAAAAACTTCACTTTCTAGATGATATGAGATTTGTTCTGCATGATCACATCAATATTGAAAACTACAGGGGGACACTGTCAGTCTAATGAAAACAATCGCATTTGACATCTTTCTTCCAGCTTCATGGGCGACATAGTCAGAGTGCAGTTGTAGTCTTTATAGTTTGGAGGTCTAAACCCAAATGTGTTTTCGCTTGTTACGAGGTTTGTTAGTGACAGTAACTTGTGGGGCTTCTCTGAGCTTTCTGGCGAGACTTTCATTCAGGAATTCGAATCATGCACACACAATTTAGCTTCTCTCAGTTTCAAATTCCATTCAAACAGAAATTTGACATACATTGTCTAAATCAATGTGTACATACAGCAGGCTCCTAACACTTCTACATTTCACATCAGTCCGGCAAGAATCAAAGCGCAGCAGCAAAACCAATCAGACATCAAATTTCCGATGCTGCTGTGATGTCCTGCCAGTCTTTTATGTTGTATATATAAAGAACTCACAAGAAGGGGTGCGGGTGAGTGAAATACATTGATGCTGAAAATCCAATGAAATTTCCCATAGCCCTCAAGTTTGATCCTTCTACAGCGTGTAGGTGTCGGAGCAGGCCGGCTGCATGTGCTGCATCCACTCATGCTGGCATACAAAGTAACCTTCATCTCCCCAGCTGGGCTATTCTCGGAGGTTTCATTCCACTGTGTCTCCTGTTCCTTTTCAAGCCCTTTTCTCTGCTGTGTCAAGCACATATTATTTTTAGTTAATTACCTGTCTCTGCCAACCTGCAGCATCCCACTCTGTGGCCTGACTGCATCAGCCCGATGCAGGTTGCCTTCCACTGCAGGAAAAAAATGTAGACCCCTCATGATTGATGACTTCTGTTGTCCCACTGCTTCACTTTAGTATTCCAGCCTCACATATCCAAGCTGCAAAAAACACATAATACAAACACATGTTCTTAGAACAAACCCTGGCCTGTGGTCCACTTTTATTTTATTTTTTTCATGCACGGTGATCCAACACAAACAAGAACGGCATCCCAAGACATTTGTGAAGGAGAAGGGGAAAACAAGTGGCTACACTATCATTGCTCTCCAATACACATACTCAAGCAATATCTGCCCCATGATGCAACACGCTCCATGTAGCAAATGTCATATATTTGGAGGCCATCTTTCACAGTAAAATACAATGGTCCCTCTTATTGATTGGATTACCAAGGTAATAAAAGCTCTGTATTGACAAAACTGACAATGGATACGTTGGGGATTGATTGTGCCATGAAGCTAGTGAGCCTACTTAGGGAGCAGGACCCCTCTCTGTACGCGGAAAACATCACAGCTAATGATGATCATAAAATGATGAAATGAGGAAGATGGCAAACCCCCCTGAGCCTCGTGTCTGTCATAAATCTTGACATGTTTTGCTTAACATTTCAAAATCCTTATAAAATGATTATAATAAGATCAGAATTTTCACTGTTTTGACTCTGTTTTCTAACATTCTGTGCATTGTGTATCTTGTTGCCTTTTAAAGAATAATTATTCACCGCCTTTCAGCTTGCACCAATCGTAATTAATCAAACTGGTATTTGGGGTGTCAAGGGGAATGGTTATGCACAAGGCTACAGAGAATGTCACGGACAGTTGGAGCAGCCTTCTCTCCCTTTTTTTTCTCCCTTTAGGTCAGGCTATCTCAAAATTCTTCCAGCTTTGCAGCAGTGGTTGAATTTTTACCCTGGGACAAGGCATCTCACTACAGTTTTAGACCCTAAAAAACAGCATATTTCCTGCTCAGTTAAGGGCTATTGGTACACTTACATATACAGTGTACAGAAATGTGTTAGCAGTGTGAAAAAACATCTGGGAAATGTGCCTTAAATTGCTCATAAAGAACATTGGACATAACAGATTACAACCAACTGCTCCTGAGCGAGAAAACCACCTGTCACAGGTTTACTGTGTCTTAATTAGTCTGTGGTAATTTGATTGAACACACACATTTATTTAAGAATGTTTACCAGGTAAGCCTGGGACCAGGTATTACATTTAGATTTTGGCACAGGGCCCCAGTACGAGGACTCGAGATTAGATAAAAATTGACTGATTGAAGTGATTAGGAATGTCACTATTCACCTCATCATATTTAGTTAGTTTAGTTTACAGGTCTTGGGAAGTACCAGTGCATATGTGAAAGGCTTGTGTGATAAATTACTTCAAGTATTATAACTTCAGGGTCAGTTGGGGTTGAGGTTTGAAAATAAAAGCTTGGCTGTTTGGAGTTAGAAAGACATGAATTTACCATTCTCTGCAACCCATTCCTTATGTGTGGCTTAAGGCCAAATCTCTGACTGAATTGTCAGCAGTTGAGATGCATCGTGGGTAATGTAGGCACCAGATTTTGTAAAGCAAATTGAAAAGATGTCTTTGGTTTGGCTACATCAATTTTGACCTTTATTTATTTATTTTGTAATGTTGCAGTACATCTTCCGTAAAGGAGCTATTTATAAGTTTTGCTATTGCTACATAGCCAACGTTAGCATTGTTACCAGTCTTGAAGAAACGTGGTGAGTTCAGCATCAAACTTCATTCCTTTACTCATCATGAGCTGTCTCCTGCGGTGGAGAGAAACGCCAGTGTTAACTCTTGTCTTTTCTTCTACTGAAGTTAGCATGCTAACCAGCTAGCCCTGTCAGCATTATAGCATTATTATAGCATCTTGTCTTGCAATGATGGTCGACAATCACCACCAGGCAAGAAACCATGTTCAGCGGCAGAGAGAATTTTGTAATATCCCCTTTAAAAGCTACTTCTTTTAGCTATCTATCTTCTTTTAGTAATTACCAGTGAACCTTGCACGATCTAAGAGGTTTATAGAGTTTAGTGCAAATACACTAAAATAATATAATTATAATATTGAACTACTTGTTCCCTCCTGCTACCCTTGTAATGACTTGTGCAGTGAAAGAGTGGCTGTGTTTTCAGGGTTCTTAAAGGGCAGTTATACGTCTTCTTTCTGCTGCACTGATGTTCTAGTACTGCTCATTATTGGTGATTTTGATACAGAAAATACTTCCAGCTTCTTTGTGACTGTTTTATCTTCTAAAATGTGACGATTTGCTGCATTTCTCAGTTGACATCATTGTAAATTGAATATTTTCTTATGTTGACTGGAAAATGTCAGATTAATCAATAGTAAAAAATAATCATTAGCTGCATCTCCCTTGCACCTAGTTTCACATTTTTTTTCCATGTCCCAGCTGTTCTCGAACCTACAGTCGTGGTCAAAAGTTTACATACACTTGTAAAGAACATAATGTCATGGCTCTCTTGAGTTTCCAGTTATTTCTACAACTCTGATTTTTTTCTGATAGAGTGATTGGAACAGATACTTCTTTGTCACAAAAAACATTCATGAAGTTTGGTTCTTTTATGACTTTATTATGGGTTAACAGAAAAAGTGACAAAATATGCTGGGTCAAAAATATACATACAGCAACATGAAATAGCAATTTTGGTGATTTAGAAAGTTGTGTCAATGAAATGAGCTTCATAGCATGGTCTCTTAACTTCTTGTGAGTGATTATGAGTGACTACAGCTGGTGACTTCTCTGAGGCCATTTAAATAGGGCTGATTGGATACAAACACCCACAAACACTACAATGGGAAAGTCAAAGGAGCTCAGCATGGATCTGAAAAAGCGAATCATTGACTTGAACAAGTCAGGAAAGTCACTTGGAGCCATTTCAAAGCAGCTGCAGGTCCCAAGAGCAACAGTGCAAACAATTGTTTGTAAGTATAAAGTGCATGGCACTGTTTTGTCACTGCCACGATCAGGAAGAAAACACAAGCTATCACCTGCTGCTGAGAGAAAATTGGTCAGGAGGGTGAAGAGTCAACCGAGAACCACCAAAAAGCAGATCTGCCAAGAATTAGAAGCTGCTGGAACACAGGTGTCAGTGTCCACAGTCAAGCGTGTTTTGCATCTCCATGGACTGAGAGGCTGCCGTGCAAGAAGGAAGCCCTTGCTCCAAAAGTGGCACCTTAAGGCTCAACTGAAGTTTGCTGCTGATCACATGGACAAAGATAAGACCTTCTGGAGGGAAGTTCTGTGGTCAGACGAAACAAAAATCGAGCTGTTTGGCCACAATGCCCAGCAATATGTTTGGAGGAGAAAAGGTGAGGCCTTTAACCCCAAGAACACCATGCCTACCGTCAAGCACGGTGGTGGTAGTATTATGCTGTGGGGCTGTTTTGCTGCCAATGGAACTGGTGCTTTACAGAGAGTAAACGGGATAACGAAGAAGGAGGATTACCTTCAAATTCTTCAAGATAACCTAAAATCATCAGCCCGAAGGTTGGGTCTTGGGCGCAGTTGGGTGTTCCAACAGGACAATGACCCCAAACACACATCAAAAGTGGTAATGGAATGGCTAAATCAGGCTAGAATTAAGGTTTTAGAATGGCCTTCCCAAAGTCCTGACTTAAATCCCATTGAGAACATGTGGACAATGCTGAAGAAACAAGTCCATGTCAGAAAGCCATCAAATTTAACTGAACTGCACCAATTCTGTCAAGAGGAGTGGTCAAAGATTCAACGAGAAGCTTGCCAGAAGCTTGTGGATGGCTACCAAAAGTGCCTAATTGAAGTGAAAATGGCCAAGGGACATGTAACCAAATATTAGCACTGCTGTATGTATATTTTTGACCCAGCAGATTTGATCACTTTTTCTGTTAACCCATAATAAAGTCATAAAAGAACCAAACTTCATGAATGTTTTTTGTGACAAAGAAGTATCTGTTCCAATCACTCTATCAGAGAAAAATCAGAGTTGTAGAAATAACTGGAAACTCAAGAGAGCCATGACATTATGTTCTTTACAAGTGTATGTAAACTTTTGACCACAACTGTATCTTGCCTTCATCTAATGTTTAAGGTGGATCCAGTAGGTGACACCATCATCAAATTGCCTTTTTCATCTGCAGTGTGTCTGATGCTTCATTCATTCATCTTACCTGATGTGCAGCCTTTGAGATATGATCCCCAGTGCTATTTTGCCACTGATTATAACCATTAACAAGCAGTCTGTCTGCGAATGGATGAGGTCACTACCCCCAACATTAAAACATTCATCAGGGAATATGATTTACTGGGATGCTCTCACCCAAGTGGGAGGAGATGCTCTTTTGTAACATGGACATTTAAAATGGGACGTATTCCAAAGTGTATCACAATCAATGCAAATAGAAAATTTTAATCAGCTCAGCCATTCTCCTTCACCTCTATTTTGATCGATTAAACTTCACTTCTGCGGCAAATGCATGTCTGATTTGACAATGCAGCTTCTCTCATGTGACATAACCGAGCTCCAATGTGTCTATTCTTTAGACACATTGGAGCTCGACACAGATTCCAGCCTTTAACAGCGTGTGCCATTTTCAGTGCAGAGAACCATTAATGAAGTAGATGTGCATTTGACCCATGATAATGAAATTCTGCATTCACATATTTTTCTAAAGAGATCAACTTTAAACAGTTAAGCAGATTTTTATTTTTTATTTTTTGCCTTTTTAATCAAGGCAGGTTGAGTGTTTTTCGATTTCTTCATAATAAGGGCCAGTGCAGGGCAGTAATCAACATCAGGCTAACCAGATTTGGGTTAACAAATTGATGTTTCGGACCTATGACCGCTAGAGTTGATGAAGGTGAAATAATCTGCACAGTGCACATGAGTGCTTGGGTAAGATTAAAACGGTGGGTGCCAATCTGGTTATCCATTCATTTGAATTAAATCACCTGCAAATGGGATCCACATGACTACAGAACAATGCAGGGGATCATGAGAAATACTGGAAAGATATAATGACACATTCTCCCAGAGTACTGAGGACCTAACTTGATATCTCAAGACTTTTTTTTTTTTTTTCAAGTGGGAACATTTTATGCTGTCACCTAAATTTATCAAGTCAGCTTCAAAGAAAGGCGCGGTATGGAAAGGGCACCGAAAAGGAATGGAAAATTACAAGTTGAGCCAAAAGACAGGAGTAGACAAAAGGAGAGGAGAGAGGCAGAAATGGGTAGGTGGACCTGCAGTAATGTAGGATTTGAGGACAGAGAGAAATTGATAGTTGGAAGGGAGCGCAGGGAAGAGCACACACAGTCACTCTCTCAGCTCTCTCTGACCTGAGAGGCACAGCCTGTTTGATTTAGTGCCAATCAGAGTTTTTAATGTCTGTGCAGCGCATCATAATTTATTAGGATTATCATAAACTTGTGCTGAGAGACAGAGCAGGGGCACTTGTGCCTCCTCTCAGAATGAATTACTTGCTGCGAGCTGGAGCGTCAGTCAGGCCAGAAATGGTGATACCAGCTTTTTCCCACTTTGTTTTTCTCCAATCTTTCAGTGCGGCCCATCAAAGCCGGGACCCACAATAAATATTCATCCCATCATATTCCACCCTGGACGAGGCCAAGGATATTAGATGAAGGAGAGCTAAAGGCAGGTTTGAATTACATTCTGGCTCTGGGGGGGGGGGCGCTGTGTCATGAACAGCAGAGGTGGAGACTTTATAGGAGAATTATTTGCTTTGGACTTAAGAACCAACCAAGTAGAACCAACAACTCCGCCTCTATCCAAACTATATAAAATATGTAGTGTATATAACAACAATACAATACAAGCCCAGTAGGGAATAGCAACTTACAGTATGTTCCTTATATTGGACGAGTAGAGCTTAATTGTATTCATATCTCTAAATATGCACCATTACATGAGTAGAATTGTTGCTATTAATGTGATTAATAGTTAATTAATTATCACTTCTACAACTTCACCCCACTGATCCATGCCCATGTAATTCTCATATTGATTTCCTTGGGTCTCCGGTCTCCTCTGTGGCAGCTGAGCTCCCTGCCTAATTTGAACACTGGGTAAAGGGGGCATTTGTTTCTTCGGCTGTTTTTGTTGAGACTGAAATGAAGATGCTGATCTCTCATCTATCTGCTGAGCCCTTTTCACTCCGTTTTGATCTCGCAGAAGAAGGAAAGAGCCATTGAGCGGATCGTCTTCAATGTGGCGGTGAAGCTTCATTGTATCTGCCCAAGACTGAGAACCCTCTTAACCTACTTTAGCCTCTGCGTCATGATGGACTGGTGCTGAATTAATTTACTCAGGGCAACAAACGGGAGAATGGGAGGAGAAACAAAGTTGACAGTGTAATTTGAGAAGGCTGGGTGGAGATCGCTAGCTTTTTCTCTTTTGCATTGTGTCAAGATTTGAAATAAACACCCATTATGAACTAATTTGGAGTTCATTCATGCTGAATGCGAAAACCCCAAAGTCATTTTTTGTTTGGAAATAACTCATGTAAGTTTTATTTTCTGTTGAAAAGCTAAAAAGAAAAAGAAAAACCAATACACAAATCTCATTTATTCACAGTCAAACTTTCTTGAATTATTCAAATGTCGAACAAGTTGTTTTTTTTTTTTGTTTCATTTTTTTTTTAACTGCATTGGGAAGTTATCCTTTTGAAAATTTACTGAGCACAACACAACCTGAGCAGGTAACCTTACAAAGTAAAGGCCTGGTCCCTCAACTAAAGGATATTTCACCTCATTGCAAATTTAAGCATCATTGACCAAATGTGGCTCACGGTAAATTTCCCGCACACGGGCAAGCAAAGTCTTATCTGTTTAAGGTTATGTCTGTCCTGTTTAGGTGTTTACTGTAATTTAGCGAATATACAGCGCAGCTTTAAACCTCACGGTGGCCCGCATTGATAGTGAAAACACACATTCCAATGAATGAATGGAAAATCTGTGGAACAATAGATGGGCTGGCTTTTGGGAGTCGGTTTGGGGCCTGTACTGGCATGAAGCTCAGTGGGAGTATGAGAGGCAGGCAGACTGGAAGCCTAATTAATCCAGCCTTCCTTAATTAGTCTCTCTCCCGTCCATGACGCACTCGCCAATCTTCTAATGCTCCTTTTCCCTCCTCTGCTTCTCCCTGTCTCTCTCATATGCTCCCTCTTCTTTCCCTCCATCTATATTTCTCTGTGACTTTCTCCCTTTCTCTCCTGCTCTGTCTGGTTTGCCATCTTTCCAGGCTTGACCGAATGGTGACAATATGTTCCGAGGTGATAAACAAGCACATGCCGCTTCAGAGGGCAGCTTAGGCAAAGCTATGGTTGTCTGTGCGCTTGCCTCGGTTGCCACTAGAGGACCAGACAAAAGCCCAGCTGTAGGCGGCAGAGATTGCCTGCACTGCATTGTCTTTAGAGATATACGGTGTGTCTCACAATGCAGGTGGTCACTGTGCGGCTGGATGGCACGACGCCCCGAGCGCTGCATCTCCTGCGTGCAGATCATGGCAGAAATCTGCAAACACTGGCACAGGAGAACACTGGATGCATCCCTCCAGCATGGCGGGATAACAGGCCATGGCAGTAGCTGTAAGCGGGGCCAAGCCTGTTATGCTCAAAGATGCTGACTTTAATGACGCTGTGCAACACTGAGGCCCAGCCCACTCACTCTGTGCCCAGAATAATGAGGCAGTTATTCCACCAGTGGCCATGGCCATTCAAAACGACTGCACTGTGAATACTGATCAAGACTAACTGTTGACATTCTCATGCACCATGCTGGCTTCATAATGAGCCGCATGATTAACTCATCAGGGTTTGCTTGTCTTTCTTGTGGGAAAGGTAATATACTCCACTTCAGATGTAGAGATTGGTATTGTAGCGAAGGAAATGTAACTGAATGAAGGTTAGAATAGAAAATATTTTTAAAGAACGTGCTTTTAACCATTTATTTGCAGTGGAAATGCTGTTTATTTTGAGGTCCTGCATATTAAAGCTGCAATTACCAGCTTTTTTTTTTTTTTCTATTTTGTTTGGATCATACAACAACAAGTAATGTCATGACGAACTTGTGGAATATGACCAGTAATTCTGCAGCTCCATGGAGACTTTTAGCCTCTTTTAGGTCATTGTTTTGGTTTTACAGAAGATTTATTGTTCTGTCTCAGTGGAAGCCGTTTTTTTTTTTTTTTTACTCACACAAAAATGTTACACAGACAAAGTTAGCAACAAGCAGGTGAAGAATGTGCAGCTAACAGCAGCTACATATTTTCCATAAAGGCGTGGGAGTGGTATCTCATCTAACCCTCGGCGAGTAAGTGAATGACCTTATTTCCCAAAATGTCAGACAACTCCTTTAAGCAATGCACATTACCCACACTACCACTGGCTAAATGCCCATCTCGCTAACATTTTTACCTGCTTTCCTCCAAGTTTTTATTGAAAACAAAACTAGAACTAAAAGCTCAGAAGCTAATCTCAAATCCAGCACATTAGGGAAGAATTAATTTATGGCTTTAAATGTGTATATGTAGCTTATGAGTCAGGTCTCCACCTGCAATCCATCAGGTTTATAGAAAAGCTGATAAAAAAAATATGCCAGAATAAAATAGATGATAATTACCTGAAAAAGATCTGCCTTACTGTCAGTGGACCATAATGTGATAAATATCTTAAGGGGGGATTTTTCATCTTTCTCCATTTTTTTTTTTTTGACTGTGAAGATGGGCTATTTGTGTATCAAGGTCATCTTGTATCCCTGCTGCATTTCCACAGAACACTTGCCAGTTTTTTTTTCTTTCTCTCTCTCTCTCTGTCTTTCCTCGTCACCCTTTTTTTTTTATTTCTGACCTCTTATTTCCATCGGGGGAGGAAACAGTCTGAAATAGAGACCAAGGGAGGGTTGAGGTGAAGTTGTCTTTTACACTCCACAAGGTAAAAATCCCCTTCTCTCCATGCTCCCACCCTGTAATAATGCTTCAAATGTCAAACCTTAGTCGCGATTGCCTTCACCATATTATATGAGGCTTTGGTGGCATTTCGCGGTGAACTTGGTTCCAGATGAGATAAAAAAAAAATAAAAAATCTCTCAGGTTATTTCAGATGGTATTTCTTTAGATTTCAGCTGGAAACTTAAAGGTTTACGACTGAGATGTGAACATTTTCAGCAGTGTATTTTAGTGTAAGCTCCAGGAAAACCCACGCATCGAGGTGCTTCCTCTAAAGAAGAGGATGCGGCCAAAACACAAGTGAGCGTTGTTAACTTTCTGTGTAACGCCTCGCCGAGTGCGTCTCTAACTCCTTACCCCTGCCTGTAATCCCAGGTTACTCCAAGGCTGTGTGGGTCTGAGATCTGGGGAGCTTTCAAGGTTCTGCACTCTAACTGGTGTATATAGTGACTCACCACTACACTGCAGTCTGCACACTTACCCATCACAGTCCCTGAGCACCGAGCATAAATCTGTTTAGTCTGCTCCAGTTTACTGTTTCTTTCTCCCACATTTCTTGTTTCTTTGACGCTATGAATCACTCGCTTTGAATCTCCTCTTTGAGAATATCAGAATTTTATTTTTTTTGGTGCACCTAAAAAACAAAAAAAAAAACAACAACAACAACAAAAAAAAAAAAATTCGGCCTCTTCAGTATGGCCCATTTCCTCAGTGTGGGTTTTTTGGTTCTATCTGTGTCTTTATTTCTATAGCTCTCTCTTTCCCAGGGCCTCCTCGGCATCATTTGCATGGCCTACTTTCTGTATGTGGTTTGGTTAATACCCACAAGCAGACACTTGAGCAGTAAACACTTCCCTTGCCGTGACTAGCAGTGGGCTTTCCTGAATGAACTGATCCACTTAAGGCTTGATCTGTATAATGCCTGTTACACCATTCAGGACCATACTCCCCCTTCAAGATCTTGACCAAGCAATCACACACCTCTGCAGGGTCAAAAGGATTCACTTCCTTTCTAAAAGAGAGACACTTAATACAATAATTATATCAACTCTGGTTCTTCTTAGCAGTGATATATAATCTGTACTCTGTAATTACCACACTCCTACTCCTATATCGCTGCTGGTGCGACTAATTTTAATGCTTCACCCGTGCCGTGAGTGAGGAGTCAAAGTACCGAGTCCTGTGTGAAATCTGAGTTACCCTATCAGAGAATAATGAAAACCCGCCAAATTGTTTCGGAGAGGCAGAGAGTGAACCGTATAAGCACTTCATGACTGACACAGCACAGATTTATCAACATACTCCGCAGGGAAAAAAACGGGAAAGAAAATGCCTCCGAGGCATCTGCTGCTAATTAAAGTTATTGATCCCACCCGACACTTTTTAAGCAGAGAGAGAGAGAGAGAAAGAGAGCGCGCGTTTTTCAGAGTTTGTCCGTGTTCCCGAACGCCTCGGAACAGTCGCTATCGTAAGGTGTGATGCGATTATTTCTACCTGTCACAGTCCCTTTCAAATCCGGTTTCAGATGTGCAACAGCTGAATCCAGTGGAGAACAGACAGCTGCGCCTCTTTCACTTGAGAAGAATGCGGCGTCCCTGCTCGCGAATCCGTGATTTGTTTTCCTCTGTGCTTATTATGAAGTTAAAATTCCTCAAAACATATTGAAACTATTTGGGTGTGAGATGATTTGCAATTTTACAGTTACACAGGCTTTCTTACTTCATATTCCTTCTTTTTTTGTGTGTGTGTGTGTGTGTGTGTGTGTGTGTTTGTGTGTGTTGTCAGCGTTGCTGCATTTACTCTTGTTATATAAACATGCAGTAACATGCACACGCACTCAAAGAACACACACACACACACACACATGTACTGTATAACCAAAGAGCACAGAGCACAGACAGTATAAAATAAGTAGTCAGTAAATGTAAAAACCCACACATCTGTTACCATCTTCACCTGTCAGCCTGAGCGCTGTTCTCCATATACCTCTGGGGCATTTCAGTGTTTCCCCCTTCAAAAAGTGTCAAATGATGAGAAGCATTCTCACATTAGCATGCAATTCTTCAGTATTTCGGGAGGGCGGGGCCGGGAGGGGGTGTGGGGATTTCAGAGAGCTAATCTCCCACCGCATTTGCAAGGCTTTCTGGGACACCAGAACCCCAGGAGGAGGAAGCCGTGTGCGCACTATAAACAACTTTCTCGGAGTTTGCGTTGGACTTTCTTTGAGAGACGTGGAGGTTTGTCTTCCCAAGATGGGAGCAGTGAATAAAAGATGGGAGATGGATGAGAGATAGAAAGAGAGAGAGGAGGAGGAGGGAGGAGGGAGGGGAGGGGTGGGGTGGGGTGGGGTGGGGCACGGTTCGGTTCATATATAATGGCTGACTGGTAGAGAATGAGAATTGGCTGTTTTTCATTTCACCTGTCGTCGTAAAAGAAGCGCCTGTCACAATGAGGGCAATGTCACCAGGACAGACAATGTTTCCATGACAACCAGGATTTTTTTTTCTTTTTTTCCCCTTCTTTCCGATTTGTGTTGAGCTGTTGAATGGGTTAAGGTCTTTAAGCAGGGATGTGCTACTCCTCCACAGAACATAAATGATTTTTTTTTTTTCCCGTTCACGCTGTGAGGGATGTTGCATCTCGCTCTCTCTTCATTGTCCCTTTGCTCTTCAGATCTCTTTCTCCATGCTGCTGTTTAATTCTGCTCAAATCAAGCTGCGCCTTTTGATCGTTACTCTGCTTGTTCGGCATCAAACACTGGCAGTGAGAGTTAATTTATAGTCTGTCGTGCCGCTAATGTCTTACATCTGTGTTTAACATCTTGGCCAAAGACAAAACAATCAAGTTGTCATTCTTACATTATCAGACCCTCTGAGTTTTTTTTTTTTTTTTTTTTGTGTTGTGATAAGAGCTGGGAAAAGACGCGCTGGAGATTCCACACTTTGTCCAACAGAACAAAGAGTGCAAAAGGTTAAGATCCCAAGGCAGTCTATAAAGATAACAGCAACCCATCGGGTTTAGGACGTTTCCTGTGCTATCCATGAAATCCCCAGGATGAAATGTATCAACGCTGTGATCCAGGATAAGGCGCCGCTGCATACTGACACACAGCAGTGATTCAGTTCATCCGAGTGGTTTAATAAGTGTTGCAGAAAAAAAAACAAAAAAAACATCCTAAACCTCGAGCTCATAGTTATTATTGCAGTGAGTGTGAGTGTGAAGGGCTGCTTCACCCAAATCCCCCCCCCCCTCCCAAAAAAAAAGATATGTCTCCACTTAACTTATTTTGTGTGGTATCTGGACGTGCTGATAGTCTTACCTGTGTCTGAGATATCCGTCTCGGAGATTTATGCTGCAAAACCAAACATAATGAAGGTGACTCAGGTTTGTATCCCAGTCCCAGTGTGTCCCGGTAAAAAACTCATCGCAGCGATCAGAGCAGCCAGTTCGTAGAAAGAAACAATAATGTTGAATTTATTTTTATGTAATTTTAAGTGCTGCTATTTACACTCCATTGAGTGAGATTGGGATATCTCAAAGCCTCAGCAGATAAAAACAAGAAGCTATCTGCAGGCCGGGACATCACTACAGTTAAAAATGGCAGAACAAAGATAAAAATCTGTTTTCTTTTGTCATTTTCTTGAATCAACACTTTCCTAATAAGAGGAAGCTGGTGGCATTGATTCAGATGAGATCTAACGTAAAACACTATACAAAAGTGTTTTTTTTTTTTTTTCTTGCGGTTTGTATTGCTGAGGCATTGTTGGCTTTGAGCACAATCAGACCTGATGTGGAAAGAAGAAATGAGTTCGAGCAGAATCAGAGGCCACTTTTCTATTGTCACGCAGTTGGAAAATGATGAGGCCAATCTGTTCCATGCAGGGAGAGACAGTCCCCTGTAGGCTCGCTGATTTTAAGGCAGTACGTTTACGGTTATGTTCCACCATCTCTCATTTTGGGAGCGGCAGGTGGGCTT
Source organism: Seriola dumerili (assembly GCF_002260705.1). NCBI lineage: Eukaryota > Metazoa > Chordata > Actinopteri > Carangiformes > Carangidae > Seriola > Seriola dumerili. The sequence continues at coordinate 791,251 of NW_019175132.1, forward strand.
TTTTTTTTTTTCTGGAGCCCCCACCCCCACCCACCCATTCCCCTCCTGGCATTGAGTCACTTTCCCAAGGTAGTGACAGACCTACAGTAGCACTGCGCTGCTTTCCAGATGTATTTACTTTGGGCGGCGGTTATAATCGAGGTCCATTTCACCTTCAGTGAAGCAGATTATTATGCGGTATATCAATATATTGTGTTTCAATCATTTCTTGGATATCACATATATATTTACTTTCCATAGTAAATAACATTTCTAAATGTCAGTGAGGCAATTGAATCACGGTGAATTTAATGGTATGAAACCAGTGATGAATGACGTCTCATGCCTCCGCGGAGACGTTTTGAGTTTGCAGTCATTGCAGAAAACACGATGGTCGGGACAAATGGAGAATTGAGGCTAAGCACATATGCTACATATTGATTCCCATCTGTGCCACATATTATTAATCATCTGTGATCCAAATCTTGACCACAGATTATCTTTAGCATTCTGACAAAGGCAATTTTTATAATTATGCAAATCCTGTCCTCTTCTTTTAAGTGTCTCTAAACTCTAGTATCACAAATCTGATTTGTTCATGTCAGGACGTCAACATACTGCTCTCTAAAAACATCGCAGAACTTTTCTTGGTGTTTTCAGTTAAAGGCAGAAATCTCTGATATTCTTTGCCAAGAAACTTTAGAAGTTAGTTTTTTTTTCTACAGCAATCAAGTCCAGGCTCAAAGTAGGCCAAAACATTAGTCATTCCCAAAATCAATCAGTTAATTTTCTTTCTTTTTTTTTTTTGTTGTTGCCACTTTCTTGATCAGTTTCTCTTTTAATCAATACGTGCATGGATTTCTATTTGAAAGAATGTCGCTTCATTGATTGTATGGGCTTCAGACGTCCATGCTGATCTGTTTCTTTTACGAACATAATTACATGCACTGATTTTTCACTGAAATTATGCAAATTTTATATTGAGAACATGCAGAGCTTAATGCCAATCAAGGGAATACTATGAATGCAGTTCAGTGCACGCGGTTGTGCTTGCTGAGCCAACCACCTGTCCCAGCTATGTGCGGTCCTTTAGATATAAGGTAGATGAAATAAAATAAACACCTGAAAAACAGCTTTTTACATCATCTTTAAGCTGCTGGTAAATATTTAAACTTATGTAAATATTGTAAATATACTTTTAGTGCATTGACTCAATTACATGAATTAACTCCTCCTAACTTCCCTTCTAAATTTTATATAGATAAAAAAAAAAAAAGTATATGCGAGTTTGTCTAAAATCTGGTTCATGCTTAATGTGCATAAGGTCAAAATGATTAATTGTAATTCTAGTTATTTTTTCATGGTTGGTATTGAGATATCCAACAGTGGAATTGACAGTAAGTATAGTAAATGCCTGCACTTGGCTGTCCAGAGATATGCACAAACACGCCGGGTGTATCACCTCTCTGATTCATACACGGCCCAGGCATGCTCAATTCAATCAGTCTTGAGCTGAGTTGTCAGATGGAGGGTCACAGTTCAAACAAAACTCTTCATGACTCCCAGCAGAGACAGCATTAGGCTGCGGTCCCTCAGTTCAGCGCGATGCAAATACACTGGAAGTGTGCATTGATTTTCCCATCATGTCAGGACCATTCAGCAACGCCAAATCCTTTTCCAGTCTCTCCCAATTAGCTTTCGGCCTGGGGAACGCTGTCGATCCCCATCTGCCCATCTGCCTGTCAGTGGCTTCATTCCACTGAAGGAGGGAGATAGAGTAGGAGGAAGTTAGGGAAGGAAATGAGGGAGAGAGCAAGTAAGAAATGGATAATTCTGTGTTTGGCGGCTACGGGCAAGAAGGCTTGGCAGATCTGTCCACAGCCAAAGCCAGTAGGGGTGGTTTGGAAGCGGATGGACTCCCTGAGAGAGATACTGTTGTTTGGATGATAGAGTGAGGCACAATGCCCACTCGCTCTCTCCGCAGCCATTTCTCAATGAAAACACAGGACCTGTTCTCTATTCAGCCTCCGCCAGGGACGGATGCAGATTTCTCTCTGTTTATTTCTATCTTCTCATCTCACCTTGGGGTGGAGATGTCACTGCTCTGCCCTGAAGGTTAAGGAAACGGGGTCCAGATAATGGCCTGTCTAAGAGTTCTTCAGATGGGTCTTTCACTCTCCCAAAAGGGCTTGGCGCTTAACGTCGGCAGAGCCAGGTGCACGTTCTGTATGATTGCTGCATCATCATTTCCCTGTGGCTTGTTCTACTCCTCCACCCCTCCCCGTGAAACAGAAGATAGTTCCCCTCTGAACCGAAATGAATGACAGAATGTATCCTCGCAGTCACCCTGCATGCAACGTCTGTCCGTGTTCTCAACTGCCAAAAATTGGCCACATGCCACGATTGTCAGTTTTGGGAGCTGGAATGAGAAATCTGTGCAGAGTAAATGAGATAAAAGAATAGTCCTGTCTGTCAAATTTAATTTGACATCCAGTTTTCTCCTCACGGGGTTCTTTTGCCTTGCCCACCTCCCACAGCTGAACAGTGTGTAATTGCATTTGTATGGAATAGCTGTTATATTCCATTGGCTGTGAGTGGTTTCATCCTTTGGAATTGGCTCCTTGCTCATGACGAGGCTTTGTCCACGTACATATAAATCAGAGCCCATGCTGTTGTGGCAGCTTTGTTGTCCTCACTCTCCTCACTCATTGGTATTCGTCTTCGCTCCTCGTCCTGATGGGTGGTGTAATTACTGAAGCCACGGGGAGGCGGCTGGATTTTATAGTTTGCTGAAAACCTGCTGGGAGCCGCCCACTAGTGGGGAGGAGGAGAAATACACGGCACCCTTCCGTAACCTCATCAACCCGTGCGGCAAAACTGATTAAACCCAAACTTTGATGGAAAAAAAAAAAGAAAATGCATGTACACGCACTGATATTGAGACGTGATTGGACGCTATCGTCCATGCGCACAACACACACTGAAAAACACTCATATAAATGCGTGCTCACACAGCAGAGGCCGTGTAGACATTGTGGAAATGTAGCTGTCCGCCCCTGCACACAAACAGATAAAGTCGCCATTGGCCCGGGCTGCAGGCCGATGAATTTTCCCCCTGCATCCATTTATGGGTTGTACTTTTTTATTTTGCTGCTGGGGTTTTATCTGGGGGCAGCAGTAGCTGAATCCACATATCCTGGCCCTGGCACAGTCGGGACTTCGCCTACAGTGCATTAGTTCTCACATGAGGAATGAGTTTTTTGATGAAACGGCCCACCATTCTCAGGCCTGATGGAACACCACTATGGGTTTACCCACAGTGATCTAATCCACAGCAGGGCCCAGACACTGGCTGATATACTAGTGAGAGGGCAGAGAGACAGAGAGAGATTGAAGGAGCTGAGTAGGAGAGATGTGGAGTAAGAGCGGGGGATTGAACCAGAATGAAAAGGATATACTCTGTGAGGAGAAACAGCGTGAGAGGATCCTCCATTAGAGAGTCCATGTTTGGTATGTGGACGTGTGTGTGTGTGTGTGTGTGTGTGTGTGTGTGTGTGTGTGTGTGTGTGTGTGTGCGTGTGTTTGTATCTCACCCATCTTTCTTGGCAGATAAACAACGCCTTGCATGACTGCAGGCGCACTGGTGGGTCAGTATGGTGTGTTTGAGGGGATAGAATGAGAGAATAAACATCAATAACAACAGCCACAGTAAGAAACAACAACAAGCGGCGGTGGCGGCGGCGGCAGTGGCAGCTGCTGCGGCGGTGGCGGTAGAGTTGCAGAGTAACCCACAGCGGTGGCCCCTGGAGGAGCAGAGGCTGCATTCAGAAGCGTGGGTATGACTCATCGCAGGGCTATAATGACCACAGATGGCCATTAGCGAGGTGTGAGGTGAACAGCATAGGCCCCGGGCCCCTTGCGCCGCAGAGGTGTACACCGCTCGGCTATGACAGGCTTAGACTTGATGTGCATCTAACGAGCCCCCTGGTAAATCGTGCTTGCATACGGAACGTCTCCCCTCCTCACCTGCCCGAGAAATATTCTAACAACACGGTCGCTGCGGGCAGATTCCACATCACCAGTATCATTTACTAACCTGAAACGTGTAGACTACATTTTTAAACTGATCCTCTGGCTTCTAACCAATTACAAATTAAATTCGTCACTGTACTCTTGCCTCTCAGTCAAAGTCTGGGTTTTGAGTGGGATAAGCACTTCTCTCCGGGGCACAGAGTAATCCTTCACTCCCAAATTTCCATCAAACTCACATACTTTTAGGCATTTTTTAATCAATTTGAATTTTTTTTTTTCGTGTGTTTTTATTTCCATGTCAAAATGTTAACAATTCTTTAGTTTCACATACAGAAGTTGACTGTAAACTGGTTAAAAAAAAGAAAAAAAAAGATCAAATTCCATTACTAACAAGAAGAAATAGAAAGAAACGTTCTATTTTCTGTATCATAAAAGCTGTTGTTTTCATGCATGGTGAAAATAATTGCAGGGAAATCTAGTTTTGGGTGAACCTTTCGATCAACAAACAACTTTGCATGTATAATAATGACCCTTCTACTCAAACCTCGCTCTCGTTGGTTTCCCCCCCCCCCCTCGTATCCACTGCTGTGCAAGGAGAGTCTCAATGTGCCACTCAGCTCGCTCACGGCCTCCGAGGCGCTCCTCTTCCCCCAGGTGTATCCTGTGTAACAGTATGGCAGATGCTAAGCCCCTCTCCAGGGGAGTGGGTGCTCAGATCCTTCAAGGAGTTAGGGCCGAGTTTGCCGCTCCCTCTATCGTCTGCGGCCCCTCCCTCCCCCTCACCTCTCCCTCGTCTCCCTCTGTCTCCCATCTTCCTCTCTAAGCTTGTTTAGATTCCCTGCCACGTTCTGTCGTGGCTAAGCTGAATAAATCCCTGCATATTTTCCCAAAAATTGCCTGATGGAAGGAGGGCTGGGAAATTTGGGCTTTATTTCTTCTAAAATGAGTTGTTGAGGGAGGAGAGGGGGAACCGATTTATAGTTGGATCAAAAGGAGCATTGGCATACTAATATGAGTTTTTTTATTTATACACCCTAACATAAAGCAGGTTCCACCTTCTACTGCACTTTATCTTAATATCTGTCCACCCGTTGTTGTCTGTATGTAAACCACAAATGACTGAAACATGAGTCTACTTCTGACATTTTGTGTACACCCATATGGCCTCAATGAGAAAATAACCTTCCACTGTGAATGCCGGTCTCCTGCCTGCCACATACTGGGTGAAACCATGTATTATTAATAGGGTACATTGCACTAAGCCTGGGACAGCCAGAGAGTGAAATGCTACACGTCCAAGCGGGAGCGGGGACACTGCTGTCCCACATGCTGCTGGTGGTGTGCTCCTCTTCTTCTTCTTTTTTTTTTTTTTTTTTTCGCTTTGTCAGGTTTTAGTTTGACACATTTTCCAGTTTTGCTGGCAATTTCAACTGGGACCCAGTTACACACCCGTCCAGTAGAGAGAAGAGTTTGCAGGAGAATTTACCTCATCGTATTCATTTTTTAAAACAAACCCAAGCTGGTCGGGGATTGTAAATTTGCTTGACCGTGTGAACCTAATCTGAATGCATATGTAGATATTACGTAAATATAAATGTAAAGAAAATGTCTACCTAAGCAGTATAACACTGAGTACATTAAACTATTACACCGCAGGGGACAAAATATAAAGAGGTATGAATACACAGCAGGACGTAAGCTACAAAAGTGAAGATACAATCTACAATTTACATGCTACCACACTATACGACATGGTTCAGATGCCATGTCAACTTTTTTTTTTTTTTTGTTTCTTACAAAATGTAGGCGGCAGAAGTGAATGGATAGCAGCCTCACTTCCCAGGAAGCTGTACTATTTACTGTGTATACTCCTGAACAAGTCACTCACTCAAGAGCATTGCTGCTTTTAGAGCTATTCACCAGAAATAGAAGGCGACGGTTAAACTGGGCAGCACGGAGGTAGGAAGGTTCAACGACGTACTTTTAAAAAGGGAAGCAGCTCTGTAGGCAAAGAACAAGCTTGTCCATTCATTTTCTTTTGCCTAATTCTAGTTAGCTTTTGTCAATGTGCATACAAAGGCAATATTTCTCATTTTCCGGTTCAGTTAAAAGTCAGTTTCATAACTTTCTCCATTAGTGTCTAACATGACAAAACCTAGTTTGCACCTCGCGAAGGATCAAACGCTTCTCATCTGCCGCATCCTTTTTCCTAAAGCTGAAAACTTCTTCAAACAAAAGTGTTGCGAAGCAAGACTGTTCACAACTCTTCCTACTTTGAATTTTTCTACCCCGTCCTTTCTTGTTAGTCAAAACAACAAAGTCCGATCCCCGAGAGACAGCTATAGGTTCTGGGCGTCCTTTGTGGTCCTTTATGGTGCATCAGGCCGGTGATGGAGCGGCTTTGCTCGACTCAGCAGGTATCAGTCTCCAACTCCTCCACTCAGAGGGAGCTGGACACCAAGCAGACAGAAAGTGCAGAAGCCTGTGGCAGGGCTGGAGAAAATGGATCACATAAAAACAACACAGGCTGACTGTAAATGAGCATGAGAACAGACAGCGGGGAGTTGAAGGAGGAGGAGGAGGGGAGGGAGGGTGTGGGGGGGGTGCACAGAATGGCGGCGGCTGGGTGAGGCAAGGAGCCAACAGGCCTCAGACCAGACGCGCCGATTCAACATCTCCAATCGTTCACACTGCCTTGATCCACAGCGGGGGTATTATGGGATTCTTTGGGTTTTTTTTTTTTTCCCTCATTGACTCTCTCTGTGATTGACAGCTATCTACATTGATTGACACTTAGGGAACTAGCAGCGTGCTGAGAGGAGGGGGGCGCCAAGCTAATTGACTGTCTTCCAGCTGGTTGATGGCTGGCTCCGGAAGAAACGGCAGGCCCGCAGCCCGCCGCCATTTTTTCTCCCTGGATAGCCTGGAAATGATGAATCCTGCTGGAATATTTTGGCAGAGATGCATAGACCTGGCTCGTCGATTCTCACTTTGTCTTTTCCATAAACATGGGGGTGTGGATGTGAGTCACCATCACCACTACCACCACCACCACCACCACCACTCTGGATGTGGGGAGTTTTCTTTTGCCGTTATAAATACAGTCTCCACGCTCCAAAGGCAGAAATTAGAATTAGATGGAGCTGAGGGGCTCTACTAAATAAAGCATTTCGGTGGTTGAATTATTGAACAAATAGAGATGTATACCTGCAGCAAAACAGCAGGGCCTGATGGTCTTTTTGAACACAGCAGCAGAATCAGTCATGTATTAAATTATGTGTTCCAATTATTTGCTCCAGTTTACTACATTGGACAAGGAGATTTTTTTCTTTTTTTTTCTCTCCAACAATCGCATGATTAGTAAATAATGGATATTACACACAGAACACACGCATGCACTGGAAGTGAAGACACAATTCCTGGAGAACCCGACAAGACAGAAGAGACAGTTTCTGAGAACTCTGCTGTAGTCGGCCACAGTGCTGCGAGCCAAACAGGAAAAAAAAAAAAAAAGTGCATTGTCATGTATGATTTATCGCACATGATCATTTATCCGCCAAGTATGAAATCTTGCTTTGCCCGTATGATCTCCGATGATTAAGAGAGTAATAACTCAGTTCCCACTTACTTCAAGCCAGTTGAATAGACACTGAATAGAAGCTGTGTATTTAGCAATAGTTTAATTCAATAGTACAGCACAACAGTGACCGTAAAAATGTTACTGAATGTTCTATCAATACATTTCCAGCAAATATTGGAAAAATAAAGGGTTTCAATGAAATATATGCAGTGTCACGTTCAGTGTAAATTGTCACATGACCTGAGCTGTTTACGTCCTGGTTGCACCATGAGAAGGGAACGGCCGCATCAAAGCTCCCAAACAAAAGGTTGGTAAAGTTTGTTAACATAAACATAAGACAAAGTAGTTTGGTACACACCGTCGTTAAGTTGTCTAGTAACGATTGGCAATTACTCAACTTTGTTCTACCAAACATTCTACTTAATTTTAGTTTCACTTTGAGTCGAGATCCTGCATGTTAGATCTAGGTGACTGCCCAGATTGCCAACATTTCCTTTATACCTCAAAATGAGAAAGATGCTTTCTTTCCTCTTACACATACACCTATAGATTTTAGCAAGATTTTATATTTGGTGGATGAATGATACATTTATAACGTGCTATAAATCATACATGACAATGCACGTTTTTTCCTGTAGAATTGTGATCACTGCATAGGAGAAATAGGATAAATATGTTAATTCAGTCTACCCATTCTCCCACCTGTCATAATTGTGACCGACCATAAAGCAAACATTTCACCCACTACTGATGACACAGGATTTGGATATTTTCTTTTTTTTTTTCGGATTAAATGGGGTAACATTGGAGGAAGTGAATTATTTTCCGATTGTACTTTGGGACTCCCGTTACCTTCCTATTCTTTATGCAGAGCTCTAAAACAAACTTTCTGAGCCAGAGGATAAGAGCAACAACGCAGCTTCAATATGTTTTTAAATATCCTCTTGAGTAATGCTGATAAACAATATCTGGTCCAAAGCTAATATCCATTTTAATTTGCAGTAGATACACAATGTCTACACTGAGGTCATCCTATTGATTTAATGTAAGCCGCCTCAATGGGAAAAATGGCATCTATTGAGCCCATGCGCGGAGGCTTGCATTTGCAATAGATCTTGTAAGAAGACGCAGTCATTGTAATGTTTCTGTAGAATTCCACTATGGACTCTTCAAGACAAATTAAAACATTTGATTTTACTATGGCCGCAGAGGACTAATCGTTAAGCTGAAGGCTCCGTGAACCGTAAAAGCATCCTGGTCAACTCTTATGCAAGCCACTTGTCACTGTAACTATCAAGCTGCGAGGCAGGAGGTCCTCTGCTAATGCACCGAGAACGCTTCTTTTGCAAAAAAGAAAGTGGCCAGCGTGGAATTTGGATGGGCCATCCAATTTTCTGCTTCAGTAAATGTCTGTGGGTGGTAGCTGTACGTATGGAGGGCCATACTTTGGCGGTAACACACAGAGGCTTCAGACAGGAGTCAGCAAAGAAAAGAATTAAATAACAGAGAGAGAGAGAGAGAGAGAGAGAAAGATAGATAGATAGATAGATAGATATAAAGGTAGATAGATAGATAGATAGATATAAAGGTAGGTAGTCTGACTTATACCATGATGCTGTGGGCTTATATAAAGAGAGGGTGCTGTATGTAGTGTTGCTCCACAGCTCTGGCTCAAGCCTTGGCATTGACAAGCTGTCCACATCTCACTGTAATTTAGAGACCTTACCCCAGAGAGCAGGTCTGAGTTATAACATTTCACTCTACCCACTCTTCTTCCTCTCTTGCTCCTTCCTTTTCCCTTCACCCATCTCCCCACCGTCTCCATCTTACTTTCTTTTTCCAATCTGATCTTGTTTGTCCCCTCGAGGTATGACTCGGGTCTCGGTTTCATAGTCGTAGGCCGTCGCTCCCACTGATAATAATAACAACACTGCACTCAGCAGGTTACAGAAGGACATCCATCTGCACAGGAAGATCATGCATGGAGATGTCGTATACTGACATGGATGCTGATAATTATCTGGGACAGGTTGGAGACTGACTTTCTGGGTCAACTTTGACTCACCAGTTGTGGGTGCGTACAGTTTACCTGCACAATTAGGGATTATAACCAACATTTTGGGCATTTCGCTGCTTGTTTCTTGCCTGATCAGACTCTGTTGTAGCGATGTCTCTGAGGCAAGTTGCAATAAACCAGAATTGTCCTTCATTCTCCCCTTCCCGCCTCCATATCAGTAGCTTCTTACCTTTCCAATAACCCAACTTAATACCACCATCCCATTTGGACTGTTTACAAAAGTCACCATGACCGCTGCTGTTACCGTCTTTGGTTGTGATCTGGGTTCCTTTGGCCCCATTAACAGCTATTTGGGGCCACTCTCTAAAACTAAGGTTACCTAACCCTAACCCAACCCTAAACCTAACAACAGCACTCAATACGAAAAGGTCTTCCTGCTTTTGGGGGTAAAAGTGGCTTTCTTATGCAGATTCAATGAAATATTGATTGAATTTTCTCTACCGATCTTTGCATCTTCTTGACATTATATCCCACAAGATGGTACTGCAGCTAATTTTGACAAGTTAATTGGAATGAAAAGTTCCTTGATGCGGGACTGCAGGCGTTAGTAACTGTAAAAGCTTTTTCTCCCATTTTCTTCACAACCGAATCTATCCTGAGTGGTGTGAACCTTCCTTATAAAAGCATAAGCAGCCTGCAGTCCTTGATCAGGTGTCCCACAAGACCGGTGAGAAGTTAGTTTTCTTTACACATGACTGAGAAACAATTACAGTAAATGAAAATGGACATCCCTCTGGACGCTGAAAAGCCAGTTTATCAAAACTCTAATTTTGTACCAGCAAATTACAATGTAAATTTGTCCCCGCTTTCAAAACAGATGTCTGTGATCAGCTTAACAAGAATTCAAACAAATGCTATAGTGTTCAAAGTAGGCGAGGTAAGAATTCCACAGAGGTTCCATGTGCCTCTTCACTGTTGACATTTCCGTCTGACTGTGAGAAATTAAGACCGTCCACTTTAGATGCTAATTTAACGGCTTAGCACATGATTTCCTTTTCTCCGTAAAGCTTTACTCCCGCCATAAAGCTGTCGCGCTGGCTTCACATCCCGCTTCCTCCCAAGCACGAGGTACAGAGGTACACAGCGGTCCTCTTCCCCCACCAAGAGGAACAACAACCTTCATTATGTTCAGTTTTAATCACTTAATCCGTGCTTTAATACAGAAGTAAACAAATAAAAGCACATCTAAGTAAATGAACAGTTGGAGTCATTCTGTAATAGCTCGTAAATCTTTCAGAGGTCGTAATGAGCTCCTTTCTCCTCTGGGCTCAGCAGCAAGAAATCAGCACTTCACACACGAGTGAGAGGCGGCGTGCAGGCAGACTCCCATTCTAAATGTGTAGCATTGAGAGACTTGGGGGAAGATTGGATTGTTTGTTTGGGGGAAGTTGTGTTAATCCGTAAGAGCATCCCACACTCCGCCTCGATCCACAATGAACATCTTGAGAAAACGGGTCCTGGTAAATATAGATTTATATAGCCGAGCAGATGTTACGCGTTTTATTTACTCGACTGTCTCATTTATTGATAAATGCAATGTCATATTGTATTTAATGGGTTACCTCAGCCTGAAAACATGGAGGGGGTGGGTGGGTGGGCGGGGTCACATATCTAATGCAGTGACACGTCATGATTGTGTGCTTTAATATGCACATGGATTTCCATTTAAACATCAAATACCTAACAATAAGATGAGATGACCCCCCCCCGTATCTAGGCAACAAGAACACCACATTACATTTTCCTTCCTCTCTTTCCTTCTGTCTCTGACTCGTTTTCTCTTTCGCTGCAGGGAACACCTCATCTTACTTTTAAAATTAAAGGCTTGCGTAGATTTTTTTTTTTTTTCTGTGGAAATTTGTACTGATCCATCCCCTTTAAGCACATAACTGTACTGGCGGATTCCTGGTGCATCATCCACTGAGCTGTGACTGTGTTTTATGGCTCTCCTTGAGGAGTGATGAAATGTTTACCAGTGGGTGAGGAGCAAGCAGGGCAAGAGAGGGAGGGAGGGGGGTTGATGTGTGGGAGGACTAGCTCTGTTCTACTACAGGAAGGATGGCGAGGGAGGAGGAAGGGGATGAGATATAGGTGGAGTTTGATGTCATCGAGGCACAACCCCCACCAAGATAAATAATGGGTGCAAAGTTAGTTAGCACAGTGTGTTTTTTCCTTCATGTGGATGCGTCGCAAGTATCTACACTCGTCCTCTTTCTGTGTCATTGGACTGCTTCCGTTTTCTGCCCACCAGTCTTCAATTTGCAATCATTTCTGAGCATCAGACTTACATAACCTTCATTTACCCAGTGATGTCTGGCATTCAGTGCTGATGCTTTGAAATCGAGTTGCCAGAGAAACAGAGCTGGATTTTTTTACTGCTGGAGGAAAAAAAAAAAAAGACAGCTTTGAGAAATAATAGTTTTTAAAGGCACAAAGGACCATTAATTGTTCCTGGTATTGTAATTAATTTTTCAGTAGCCCATTATAAGTAGTTATCAGTTATTTGCAATTAATTTCTTGATTGGGATGTAACATGTCAGCCTTGAATACACATGTGATAAAATAATTTCATGTGATTTATACTCCTCTGCTTTCAACTTAGAAAGATGTAATTTATTTCTTTTAATTAGCCGGTGATGATAGGAGACATGCATTTTCCAGTTAATCTCTTTCTCAAAATCTCTTTACCGATGTATTATTTTTTTATTTCCCCCATCTTTTTTTTTTTTTTCGTCAATTATAAACAAGCTTGTTGGATTAACTTGTACAAAAGCCCCTGGTGCATTATGTATTTCTGCTCTTCATTTAATTTCCTTGCTTTACTCTGCTGCAGAAGCTTGTAATAGTTCAATTTGATGCATTGGTGGAGTTGCTATGTTCAGAGATTAAAGAGTCCATTTGTCTTTTTTTTTTTTTTTTTTTTTTTTTTTTTTTTTATATTGCTACTGCAGCCCTCTGGTGTGCACATCAAAGTGTAAAGTGACAGTATACAGTATCTGTTGCAATAAAATGACAGCATTGAGGATGTTATGAAACAGACCCACACACCCACAGAGCTATTTTAGGCACTGGTTGCTGAATGCAGGTAAATACAGGTAGACTCCAACAAGTGCAAAAAAAAAAAAAGAGTTTCCTCCTGTAAAAAAAAAATGTGGGAAATTGTGGGACTACATCTAGCGGCTGTAGTAATTATGAAGGAGGAAGTCGTGTGACGTAGTTCATTGAGCCACAAAGTTCATGTTACTCTGTATGTTATGATTTGGTCCTATACAAATGAAATGGAATTGAACTGAATTGAAATCAGGATGCTAACACAAGTCTCCCACACAGGGGATCGCTGCCAATGTGAAACCAATAATCAGCGTGTTCTTTCATCCTTGACGGTTTCACAACCTTAACCACATTTATCATTGTAACCATAACAACAAAGCTCATCTAACCTTGTGGAAGTACCCAAATTATGACCTTTTACTAAACTACAAAGTATTTGTGATGCGTAAGCCAAACCAAACCGTGACCGTTCCACTTCCTTCCACTACCATCAGACACCTGCCACTGGTACGATGCTATGGTTTGTATCTTCTTCACCACCTCGTTTCTAACTTTGTCTGTCTGCCTCTCTGTGCTGCGGAGGTAGTAAACAGTGAGAATAATATAGTGTTTTTTCCTGAATATAGCAATGAACCTCAGGATAGATGTGCCATAAAAACCAAAACAACAAGCAAAAAAAAAAGTTCACTATCCTTGCAGAGTTTGGTGATAACACTGCAAGCAAACCCAGCATTAGCATTAACTATGCGAACACATGCCTAAGATTATCTTTACCTGTACTTGGTTTTTCCTCTTCGTCCCCAGAAAAGCAGTAAGGCGGCGCAGGAAGTTGGCTAGAGTGGGAGATGAGACACTGACTCTAGCTGATAGTTCCACATGATGGATGCGGCTCACAGGTGACGGTTCATGCTGACACCCCCAATGACAAAGCCATACTTTATAGTGGCCGACAGACTACTACCTGCAGCCCGGCCTCTCTGCGGATGAGGCTTGATATCCTCTGCAGTGTAAAAATCACTTGTGGCCACATGCCAGCGATTCCGTGCAGTGATGCTATTGACAAGTACCATGTAGAGGTAAAGTGGAGTGATTTCTAAAAACGTCTCATATCCAGCCGGAGCCATCCCATGGTTTGATTCCATCTATGTTGTAGTAATAGTGTGCCTGGTGGGCAGACTTGCAGGGAAGAATTACTAGGCCAGTTGTTAATTATAACTATGCTGCACTGCATAAGTGCATATTTGGGCAACTTTGTGCTTGAAGCATGTGTGTTTGTGTTTGTGTGGAGTAAACGGCGAGGTGCTGTTTGTGTATATATACGTGCTATATATTATATCATTATATATATATATATAGAGAGAGAGAGAGATTTTGTGCATGCTGTGCACCTTATGTCTGTGTGTAAACATTATCGTGGTGCACATTAAAAATGACTTCTCATCAGGTTTCCCAGGAGCTGGTATAAGCACCAGAATGTTATGACACAGGGAACAGAAACAGAAAGAGTCTCAGAAATTAAAATACACTTAAAAAACTTAAAGACATCTTGTGTATGGGAAATATAAGAAGCAGCTTCCTGTTCAATCTTGCCTTTTGTAGGTTCATTCCATGACCTTATTTTTTCCTCTGAAAACATCCTTTCAAGAGGAGAAACCTTCAGGGGAGAAAACAAAACGTCAACACCTTGTTGTATATTTCTCTGTTGTTTGACTTTTTTTTTTTTCTTTGTTTTGTGTGAACCATACTCTCTGGCAAACTGAGACTTAGAGGGCATGAGAAGAACTGAGTAAAGAAGATAAGCTAAGACTCCCCCTTTAAGTACCTCTCCACCTATTAAGATGGAGATTATAGCTTCAAAGCTAATTGTTTTTTTTTTCCTTCTTTCTTATTCTCTTCCTGGAGAATGTGCAGGAAATCAAGAAGTATGACCCTTTCTTTTCAATTTCCCTTCCTAATAAATTCCTCCGCTTTTATCCCTTGTCCTAATATAACGGCAAATTAAAATTCATTGAATTTCAACATGTTCATTAGGCTCTGAAGGTGAGCTCTCTGTGAGAGGATGTGGTGCTGCAGAGGTACTTGCCTTCCTCTGTGTAAGTGAATGACAAATAGGCTAGAGATAGAGTGTCAGAAGTGAATGCAGAACAAGTGGTGAAGAGCTGGTGGCAGGATTCCCATTTGTTGAAGGATTTTCACTTAATGCACAGTATTCTGTTTGAGCAGTATTGTTGTTGTTGTGTATGCTCATGAGCATGCATTGCAAAAACACGATCGACAAGCAGTCACCGGCGTGCAGCTGCATTTGTACTCTACTAGCCACATGCATGAAGACGTGGGAGCAGATACTTACTTATTTAACATGACCACAGACAGTTCAGGACATAATGATGAAAAATGGCACTGGTAGCTGTTGAGAATTCATGTGCAGTGCAAACAATGGTGTCAGTAACCCTGACTTTCTCGCAGAGACAGCCTGCCAGCAAATAGTCACAGGGGGGTCCACAGGGGGAAACTAAATGCCAGACTGTGAAAACCTTTTTCTGTAAGAAAACATCATGAAATCATCAAACAGTAATGGTTGCAGAACTGTAAGCAAAACCGAATCTCTTTGATAAAATACCATCAGACTAATAAATGGGGTATGGCCAGATTATTATATGTTGTGATTGTGTGCAATGCTTGTCCATGCATCATCACAAGCTATTGCTGCTGTGTATTTGTCCTTCTGAGGTTTGCTTTTTAGCCTCATACCAGACAGGAACAAGTGTGTTTGCAAAACAAAATTGGATCTGAAGACCATTTATTAAAATATTGGAGTACCTTAATTGGGTTTTATATAGAAGTGAGTTTTCCTGGGTTTGCAGTTTAAGAGGTCTGAAGATCTCTGTCTCTGATAAGATCCTCACTGTGTCTACTATCTACTAAATTTACGAGTAGGAATGAAAGGAAAGACCAGAAAAAATGTTACCTCACACTTTCAGACTTGTACATGTTGCCAAGGAGATAGCCATACTCTGACTGGATGGGAAGAATAATGTATTCTGTATTACTGCAGTGAGGTTATGTCTAAGTAGAGTCATTACTGCAGAAATACTTTGCTATTACTAAAACTCCAGAGGTGGAATGCAGAGTAAAAAATTCGGTTTCATTCCAACAGATTTGGTGAAGCAGGTGACAAGTACCCATACATTAATATAAATGCTTTTTGAATGTGATTATTAGTACATTTTCATGCAAGTAACACTTGATAAAATTCAAATACATCAATGTTAATGTAAAGTAAGCCTCTCTTTTGGCAGAAAAGTACCCTTAAGTGCGCTAAAGACACCCTGGTGGATTTATATTAAATTTAACACTTATGATATGAATTAAGTATGTTGGATTCCCAGTGGACTATCACATCTAGGCCATAATACATCTAAGCAGGGTCATTAATTCCCTCCTGCAAGCTTTTCACCTTCTTGTTTTTGGCTGAGGGAGAGACAATGACAGAGAGCAAGAGGGAGATAGAGAGGGACGGACAGAGAAAACAACATAGTTCATCAGGTCTTGGCCTACTGTGAAGTGAACGAGGGGCGAGCAGTGTCTGTGTGTGTG
This sequence comes from Seriola dumerili, assembly GCF_002260705.1. Lineage (NCBI taxonomy): Eukaryota > Metazoa > Chordata > Actinopteri > Carangiformes > Carangidae > Seriola > Seriola dumerili. Next base: position 807,567 of record NW_019175132.1, read on the forward strand.
TGTGTGTGTAAGTGTGAAGGTTGGGTGTATGTGAATGTGTGTGTGTGTGTGTGTGTGTGTGTGTGTGTGTGTGTGTGTGTGTGGGGTTGGAGGGTTGATGAGAAAAATCAAGGACAGCCGCCTGTGCCTTCCCTAACTCTGTTAGGCCAGACTGGCATTTTAATAAGGGCTGGTGAATACCACTGCTTCATCCTCCCGGGGAAGCCAAACACACACACACACACGCACACACACACACATTCACACATCTTTGGCCTCATGCACACAAAGTATACAGAGGGAGGTAGAGGCACAAATCATGCGTAGGTGTGTATGCACTCTAGTGTACACAGAATGAGGAGGTGTGTGTGTATGTGTGTGTATAAAAAAAAAATATCTCCATAACTACATATTATAAAGACGTGAAGGCGCACTGGTGAAAGTGTTCTAGGTATTAAATTACTTCAAAAATAAATCTATAAATGGTAAATTAAGTGTCTGGCAGAGACAGCCACTGGGGAGACCCTTGCCCATATTGTAATGCCATTACTGTCCATACAAGAGCAGCAAGGGTGGCCCAGCTGAATACAAGAGAGCTTTCACATTCTCTCATGTCAAGCACAGAGCCCACTGACAATAAGGAGTGGGAGTGAGCAGTGAGATTGCAGCGCTGGTGAAACACTGCATGGGGCTTCTATTAGTGTTTCGCTGCCTATCAGCTGTAGCATGATGTGTCGCAATCCAGAGGTGGTGCATCAGGCGACGGGGACTCATCTCGCGGAGAGAGTAATATAGATAGATGAACGCCGGCTCATATTGACCAATGTAGATGAAAGCAAGAGTCATACATAATGTTCACACATACTGTGGCGGCTTCTGCTATCGATCTCAAGTGTGGAAGTGGCGGAGATGCGGGCGTGCTGTGATGCACTCATTGGATTGCTGCTGTCACACTCTTTACTCTCAGCAACATCCTGTGTCAGTATTTATGTAATGCATCTCTGCATGGAGGCCGAGCCCCGGTTGTGTTACAATTCGCTCTTAGTTTCCTCGGAGCCCGCTTTGATCAAAAACTGAAAATATAGCAAATGTCGTCATCTACATATAGAAAAACGCGGAATATTTCTATATAATTTGTTTCTTTTAAGCAAGAGTGAAAACACGATTGCTGAGTTTGTATGACAATTTGACTGGAGCAACTTGCAAATGCAGTTGGGACCAAACTAATATGTTGACCTTTTAAGCTGACAAGTGTGTAATGTGATTGCGCGCACGCAGCTCCGTTCTTATTTTCTTGAGTTTCTTTTTTTTTTTTTTTTTCACACAGCAGGGAGAGCAGCCTGCGAGAGGGATCAGAGTGGGCGTGATACCACTCGCCCTTTTTTTTTTTTAAAAAAAAAAAAGAAGAGATGAAACAGAGCAACATCCTGATTGAAGATAAATCCACCCTGATTAGCTTTGCTGTGCTCTTTATGTTGTTGTTTCTACTTCTGCTTTTCTTCTTCCTGCTCCTTTTAGTTGCCATTCCAGCTGAAATATAAAGTCTGTCATGAAACACTGACATGCTTGCATAATTGTTCACTCTATAGTCTTGTTTTTTTTGTTTTTGTTTCATTTTTTATTTTTTTGACTAAAGCTGTTTTCCAGATGTCTGTGTTTTTGCTTTGCTTGTCTGAAACCAACAAATGATTTGTCTTCATCTGTAGTGCGCAGCTACAGAAGGTGCGTGACTTGTCAAGCATGAATGCAAGCAGAGACATGCATGAAACATTTTGAATTATCATATGTATTACTTCAATTCAATTATTGGTATCCCCTTAAGTTAGAAGAAAATATTATTGGATTTCCATTTTACATCTTGATTTATTCATTTTCCTTTTCCCACCAAAAGCCATGGCAGGCAGCTCTGTCCATGCTTTTTTTTTTTTTTTTTTTTCCCTTACATGCCTGCAATCATTGCTACCAGATGGTCCTTATACATACACCTATGCATAACCCCAACATGTATAGGCTCTGGCTCGTCCCTTTACATTATTGGAATTGCCCAATGGGCATTGCCAGCAAGGGTTTAATGAATTAAAGTGGACATAGCTGACTCAGTTCAATCGATAACTGGTCCCCAGTGGAGCCCACTGCTCTGTGCGCCAGAGACAGCAGAGAAGCGGGAGATGGGAAGACAGAGATAGAGTGACAAAGAGAACAAGAGAGAAAAATGAAAGAGAGAGCAGAAAAAAGAGCACACAAAAGAGGAAAAAAGACATAGTAACCCTCGAGAGAGAGAGAGAGAGAGAGAGAGAGAGAGAGAGAGAGAGAGAGAGAGAGAGAGAGATGATGTGAAGGGAGAGGAGCAGGGATGGGGCTGAATACGAAAATGGATGGAGGCGATGAATGAGGTCCGGCTGATGAAAGGGTTAAGTGTTTTGCAGTTCCTCACCCTAATGGCTCCTCAAGAGGGCTAGTTTGTGCTATATTCCCACAAGATCCTTGGAGATACACACTTGATTCCTGTTTTTTTTTTTTTTTTTTCCCTACAGCGGCTTGTTTGTACTTTACAGCACAAACAAACTGGGACTTTATAACACATGTGGCCTCATTCAGTCCAGCGCTCATAGAAACAACATTTGTCTTGCTCTTTCAGCATCTCGATGCTGAAATCATAATTGTTGTGGCCTTTGGAGCAATAAAGACTTTCCAATGGTGTGCTTTGTTCCAGCATGCAGCCTGGCAGTAAGAAAAAGTGAGTTTTGTTTTATTTTGCATAAGCAACAGATTAAAGAAAACTATTGGCCTTGAAAAGAATTACATAAGATAAAATGCAAAGTATAACCATTTTACAAGGCTGAACGATCCCTCTCCCTCTCCAGGGTCCACACCGACTTACATCAGGGATTCCAAACACCCACTATTAAATGGATTTCGGCTGTTTTATGGGTTTCTTCCACTGGTGTATGCGAGAATAGATGCTACACAGCTATCCAGCAGAGCCTGCTCTTGAAATAAATGACAACATTGGTCATTGGCTCACACAACTTGAAACAAACTGTTTTGGTTGAATTCTGAATCAGGAAATAGATTGACACTCTTAGGGGGTGGTGTTCAATGAGAATGGGAGAGCAAATTGTAGATTCAGAGCAAGTGCACACAAAGTAGTATAACAATGAACACACAAACCTCTGAGATGTTGTCTCCATATAAAAATGTTATGGCTAACATGTTAGCAAACGATTGCCTACTCCTCCAGCAAACATGAAGCAACATAGGCATTTATTTAGGGTCATGTTACATGACAATGATTAGTGTTAATCTAATATGCACTCATCTTTTTGATCTGTTTTAGTCTTCACTAAATCCTGAGAAAAATCTGTCTCTTTAAAGGTGCTACATGTTCAACTGTCTTCAATACCTAGTTGTAGTACTACAACTAACTGAGTACCTAACTTTGCATTTCTGCTGTGTGGTACAGGGCTGATAGCAGTTGAGTCATGTGCTGCAAAACCAAAACAATGAGCTCTGAAACAAGCCGCTTAATTGTTGGTAATTCTTTGATCCACATGAAAAAATATTCATTAGCGGCACTTTAATCATACATGTTCTTTTTCACATTTCTTAAACACACACAAATTCAAGGACTGGATGAAGTTGCATTTACAGTCAGCAATTTTTTACATTTTGGAAACTATAGATTTAAAAGTCCCATGTTTCCAGTGTTTTTAATAGAAGTTTTTGTATCCATAAGAAAATATATTTGTGGTTTTAAGTACCAAGAAACATCTAAGTGTAGTTTTACATCTCCTCTCTCAGGCTTTGGAACTCTTGTAACAGGTCGGTGAACCAATCAGAAGAGAGGCTGTGAGCCTCTTCTCTACAGTCAAAGAAACAAATTCCTAGAAGGTTGGATGGTGGGTTCAGGTGGGCTGTGCTGGGGGCATGACTGAGGGCAGTGACTGTATAGTTGTGACATCACAAAGTTACAGACATCCTGACGGCTCATTTTAAGGCTCAGTTTCTGAATACAGGCTGTGTGCATTTCTCTGTGGACTGAGCGCTTTGATATTTTTCACAGTATTAATACACAACCTAGACCTGCTTTATAATAAAAAAAAAAAACATGGAAATCTCACTTTATACAATATGGGACCTTTAACACTACGGATTTCCTTCCAATTGTGTCAGATGAGCATAAACGCATTTCCATCCTGTCTGAAATGACTGCCTCTGCCTCGCCTGTTCTTAGCAGCGCCACATTTTCTCACATTCTATTATTTTTGTTTTAGCTTACCCCCGGCCGGTGCTCTCTTTTCATATTTTTCTGCCTTGACAGGGAACGGGTTCGCCTGTCATGTCACACTTGTGACTGACTGTGTGATGGATGGTATTCTGGTTAGAGCTCTGCTCTGTTTAAGGCACACAGCGGGGCAGAATCACCCAGCCACCTCCCACTCTACCTGTCATGCACCGCACCCTGCTCACGTCACCCTGTATTACTTGAGATTTTTCCCTAACCGCCTCTCCTTTTCAAAGCAACCTTGCTCTGCCTCTCCATCCATTTGTTGGCTTTTCACTCTCGTCTGGCACTATTTGTCTTCCCACTGTGTATCTGTCAGCTGCACACAGCCCATCATTGTCTTATGTTTTGAACTGTGATTCATCCCGCATTTGCATTTTGCCTTCATTTTAGTATAAGCTAATACCCTAATAACACTGTCTCCTCAAGAAAACCTGCTGTCTGGCGTTCAGTTGCTGGGTTTTTCCATTTCATCTTTACGCCTAAAACTCGGTTTAATACGCCTCTCCCCGCACTACAGTCGTTCAACAAAGACAATGTAATCTAATGGTACCCTCTTTTTTTCCATTAGGCTCTCTGTTCTACCATCCTTTTGCTCCCAATTATTTCCTTGCAATTTCCCATCCCACTAATCATAGTGTGCGCAGATGGACAAAGTGTTAAAATGTAGTTATGCTAGCAAGGAGCAGGGCAAATGCAGTCTTTTTTTTCAGGCGCTGCTGCGGTAATGGGTCCTTGACTGATTGACAGGCCTATTCTCTGCTCCTCCTGAGTGACAAGTCTGCAGTCGCCGCTGCAACGTAGGAAATGAGAGTGGAATTACAATACCAACCATGTCACCTCCTCAGGGGACAGGAGAAAAGAAAATACAATCACAGTCTCCATCAAACACACACACACACACACACACAGATACACAACGTCGCAGTCTCCATTTAGCTTCACTCTGGTGGAGAAACGCACACATGCATGCACTCACACAACTAGTCTGCAGCAGTGGTTTTTGCCTGCTATTATGCGAGCAAATACATGGGGTTAACATGACATCCTCCGTTCAGGCAATGAAATGGGGAAAGCTGCATGTATGCGAAGCAACAATCTTTGGACGATGTAGGTATTATTCTTATAAGCCATTCCAGGGAAAACTTAAAATTCAGTAAAATAAAAAAAAATAAAATATAAAAAAAAAAATTGTCCTTTTTATAATGATAATAAAGATGTTTCTTTTTTCTGCTTGGAGACCTGTGGGACCTCAGCTTAAATAGTTTTACTTTAGAGGAAGTGACAATGTGAATACAAGGGGAAGCTAATTTATTTCATCCCCGTGAAGTAAATGTGTGAAGTGACTGTGGTTTTCTTCGAAAGAACTGCAAACCCCCTTAATATTTTAGGGTATCCGAGGGATTTGCTTAAAGAAAATTATGAAAAAGACAGAAAGTCTCTCTATCTTTCTTCATGAATGTGTGTGTGTGTGTGTGTGTGTGTGTGTGTGTGTGTGTGTGTGTGTGTGTGTGTGTGTGTGTGTGTGTGCATAAAAATAAAGTCACGGAGGAAAGAGACAGTGCAGGAGAGTTGAGGTACAGTGTGTTGTCTATTTACACCACATGAAAAAATGCAAATTCAAATCCGCAGATTCCTCTTCTGTCAGTCAAGGCTCAGTAATATAATCCTTGTAAACAGGAGGGGGAAAAGATACTAAGAGACGATGACCGAGGCATCAACCAGCGAGTGAACCCACGGGAGGAGCTTTGCCGCCTTTGTCCAGTTCATGCTGCGATTGCACCATTGCGCATTACTCCCTCTGAGTCATTACCAGGTCTGGTTAAAATGATGCTTTGGCAGATTAAAGTCTAAGTGGGGACATTTCCTATTAAAAGCTTTCTATTATGTCTGCTTTTACATGGAGCCCGCCACCGGCCCCGCAGTCTGTTTGTGCTGCATTTACCCTGTTCCCCTGTCGCTCTGTCTTTACTGCCTGTGGTGCGAGCGGGGGTGTTTATGAGTTTATAAAGGCTCGTGACGCATCATCATGCTTTTATAAATTCAAACTTGAAAACTCAGCCCACACGCCCTTCCCTCTTGCTCCTAACTATCAAACCCCCCCCCCAATACACACACACACACACACACACACACACACACACACCCTTGTTTCCTAACCATCCCAGTACACTCATTTAACCTTGTTAAACCCTCTAAACTGGGCTGCTCAAGGGCTGCTACATGCCACAGTAATCTCTAACAGGGGATTCATTTCTGTCACCGTTAAAGGGGGGAAACGGTTCACATCGGCCATCTATAATTTACAGACACCGAGCTGGAGATCTTTCGAGGAGGAGGAGGAGGAATGGCGATTGTTGTGATGTAACTTTAAGATGTGGCCTTGGGGGCAGAAATAGAGACAAGAGGCAGGATGGTTAGTGCTCGGAAGCAACACCAAGGCCTTTTGTGTCGTGACAGGCCAACACAAGGTGAAAGGGTTAGGGCTGTAAGAGCCAGTGGTGGAAGGATACACACAAACACACACACACACACACAAACACGTGTTAAGCAGCAGCTGGATGGGTGCACAGCCGCCATAATGAACCCTATTGAAGGTGAGCAGCAGCCAGGTGGCCAGCCTTTCAGGGGTGGACGAAAGGCAATCAGCCCTGTGCCCACTTTTGTTTGTGTGCATGTATGTGTGTGTGTGTGTGTGATGCACATGCTCCTGTAAGAGTGAAAAGGGGATCAGTCAGAGAATTGAATTGTGTATGGCATTGAGAATTGCTTTCAGGGGAGCTGGAGTGTGCTGCTGTGGATGGACTGGTGTTATAGCCTCAGCAGACATCTATTGGAAAATCCCCTCAGAATTCATTGTGGTTAGAATAAAGTCTCGGTGTCAAGCATAAGACTGTTCAATAATTCTCCACTGTAAATTGATAGTTTTGAGTGTATTGCGTCTCATGGTGTCACGGGCTTCTGAAATTGTTTTTCGTTGAGCTATAGGTTTCCAATCCTGCAGTTAATGATACTTGTATTTTATTCTTTCAACTGCAGCCATCTGTACTCTTGAGTTTCCAACCAGGCTCATGAGCACACCTGTTTGAATGAATAATGGCCGGCGCAATATTGTGCAGTTAAGGAGCGTCGTACGGGGAAAGAAATGGTGATTGTTTTCTTCCTAGAGATGTTCTCCGCAGCCACAGCATGGGGCCCCTCTCCATAGATAAACCGCCAGATGTTTCAGCGCCGTAGATTTGGCTATGAATCTTCTTAACTGCTGCTCAACCCCCGGATGACAGAACGAGTATATGGTCAAATCACTGTTTGTGACAGCACCCCACAATTTTTGCTCCACCTAACAACTGCCATTGATGGTTTTCCTTTACTCATCCCCCGCCCTTCCAATTCCACGGCTCCTCCTCACATTTTTTTTTTTTTTTTTTTCTTTTTTTTTATTCCCCCCTTCTCACAGGGTTCAGCTCCTGTGGCATGTGGCGATATTTCAAACCGCACAGTTTGCTGGTGCTAATGCATTTAGTATCAATGGCTAATTAAAACTGCAAGATCGCTTTGGTAAAACATCTGTTCCGCTCTTAATAAGCAGGGCTGTCTTGAAGCGATTGCGTTAAGTGTCATTAAGTGCTGATCAAACGATGTTGCCCAGTCAATGGTGGTAAACGTTGCTGAATGCTGAGTTGTGCATGCCCTGAATTCAAATACACTCCCATACCCAACTATCACAATATTCAGGATCTTCTTCTTTTTTTTTTTTTTTTTTTTTTTTTTTTGCTGTTGTTTGTTGCTTTGCTTCTATTTTATTTCATTTATTCATTTTCAGGCCGCATGTTAACATCTGTTCAGGAGCAAATATGATGCTTTTAGGCAAATGCATCGTCACTCAAAATATGGTTCAATTTCAAGTTTCGTTCTGGACCCCTGGTCAGTCTGCAGATGCCTTGAAATTTTTTCAAGAATCATCAATTTAAATCTGCCCCTGATCTGTTCTGACATCAAAAAAAAAGAGGATTTTAAAACTGTTAAATTAAACCTTAAAAATGAAGCTTCTTGCCTTGTCTCTACTGTGTTGTGTTGACTTACCCGATATCAGTAAATGGAACAACAAATGCTTCCCTATCTGGGTCATCCATTTACATAAAGACAAAAAAGAGACAGGGAGAAAGAGAGAGAGATAGAGATAGAGAGAGAGAGAGAGAGAGAGATAGAGAGAGTGAGAACAGGGAAAGATAACCGAAAATTATTCATTTAAAAGTCTGAGAACAGAAAGAAACGAACCTCAAAAGGGAAGTGAATTTTAAGTATGGCGCAGGATACTTCAGAGAGATTGATAATGTGCCTCCCAACTAGGTCAGACGAAGGAACTTGTGACATCTGAATGACCTATGAAAATCAAGTTTTTAACCTTGTTAACATGTCCATGTGATGGTTTTTTTTTATACAATACAAGACATATCATGAGTGAAATAAGCAGTGAATGCCATGACTGAGTATTTTCACCTTGGAACTGCAGCAGTGGTGGGCGGGGCACAAGGCCGGATCCAGATTTCTCAATAAGGAAGTAAGATTTGATGTACCTACAGCCCCAGACTTTGACTTTTTTTCACTTTTTATTTGTGAAAATCCACGTTAAACAAAATATTAATCATAGCAGAGTCTTTTTTTTACATAAGAACTTTAATAAGTATGGCAGCAATTTAGTCTTACATACCCAATCCTTAAATGTGACACATGTCAAAAAGTGGTTATATATTCTTTAGGAGGTGAGTTCTGTTCTGTATATATCATTATCTTTTATTTAAAAGTCTGAATCTGAAGATCAATTTGAGAGAAGTCACACATACTTTGTAAAACTGTAAGAAAAACAAAAAAACAAAGCGGTTTACGAATTCCATGAAGTTCGTTTCGCTTGCGTTGGTCTTTTTTTTTAATTATTATTTTTTTATTAAAACTTAATGGCTTTGGCTGGCCAGGGCGAATTTCTAAGGTTTCAGTGTTTCTAAAGATTCTCTTTTTAAACTCTGCTCTTTTCCTTCTTCCACCACCCTTGCCTGAATCACTCCGCTCTGTTATTACTGTATTTCCGTTTTATTCTCCTTTCCGTGCATCCCCCTATGCAAGTGCTCCGTCGTTTGTCCCCCATATAATGTCTAAAAGGCAGCATTCCAAGTCCTATTGTGTAAAGCATTGGTGTGCATTGCTGAACTAATGGCTTTTAAGATGTCAAAGGGAAATGTAGCGCACAGAGAAAGAAAACTCCTTGCCCTGTGTGGGTTTTCATCTAAAATTGGTTCCTGTGCACTCTGCACTCGGACAGCTGCCATCCATTCTGCGAGAGACCTTTCTCTTCACTCTCAAAGAATGGTTAACAGCGGCAGGCAGCAATGACAATTCAAGTGGATGCATATTAAATCTGATAATGTTCACGCCGCCTCATGAACAGGCGTACAAAAGATGTTCCTGAAGCTGCGTGAACTGTGTTTTTGCAGCGTGCGTCCTTGCATTTTACACTTGGCTTTGGGCACGCTCAGGTGTGTAAAGAGTGAGGCGGCGCCTGTGAAAATGTGGCAGTGGGATGGATCCGATCCCATTATTTCCCACCCTGGCTTGTAAAAACACTGTCTGGCCTGCTCTCAGGTGAGCACACCCGCTACAGTAACAGCCATCAGCTTATACAATGCTTCTTTGCTCAGGCAATCTTTTACCCGGCAAATGAAGGGCTGTGTGAGTTTTATCAGCACTGCAATGCTCCCTCTGAAGGCTTCCTCTCAGGAAATGGAGGGGGAAGTGAGGGGTTGTGCACCGTCAGTTATCAGATATACAGTAGTTGCTCTGGGATATTACTCGCTGATAGATTCTGAATAAGACATCTGCCAAAATACTCGGAGAGTCACTTCTTCGCATAGGTGCTTCACAGGAGAGCAGCAGCAGCACACTATTTGATTCCGAGATTGGAAATGCTAGAAGTTGCAATTGTTCCGGTTCTTATCGGTGCAACATAGTGAAATTGCATACAGCCAAACTCACGCTCCCCCCACTCCCGCCAATTTACCCCGTGTGTCATGTGGGTTAAGAGGAAGTGTAACCAACAGAAGAGGACAAGTCCACTAAATCCACAACACTTGCACCGACACATCTGACAGGTGCTAAAATGAGACATAAGGGCCTGTAAAAACCCCTAGACATGGAGGGCAAGGGAGCTGAGGAGCTGCAGATTTCGGAGGAGAAAAGACAGAGACGCTGCTGTCTGAGGCCACAACCCCAACAGCATCACTGTGTACCATTTGTCTTCATGGATGTGACAGTCCTTAATTATTTCCAGGGGAGGGCTGAATGATTTGTATTTCAGTCGATGAGCTACGGGCCTTTTCTTCATCTAGTGTTAATGATTTAACTAAGTGCCTCTCATGTGCTTTATCTGCATATGAATTCTGTTAACCATATTTTTTAAGCTCAGCATGTTCTCACTGATAGCTATATGATTCCCTGGCTTCTGTTTAATTAGCATTATCATTAGTGTATAAGGTAATTGTATTGCTACTGATGCTATTGCCATAACTGGCTTTCATCACGTGGTCCGATGGCCTGACTGTTTTTTTTTTTTTTTTTTTAAAGAGATGTCCTTCAGTTGACAATATAATATGCTAATGAAATTCTTTTTGAAAACCAACCTGCAGGCTTTGAAGCTCTGCTTCTCGCTCCATTTCGTGTTCTTTGTTTTGTTTGTTTGCCTTGTACATTGGTGAAATCTTTTCCTGAAGTCCCCCCCACCCCCCCAACTCTCTTCCCCTCCTATTTCCCAAGACGTTGCCGCTGTAAATAGATTTACCTTTCCCCATAGCAAAGTCCCTTCTGCATATGTTTCCCCTCCCCGATCGAGCCTTTCATCCCTCACTATCTGACTTTTTTCTTCTTAACTTGAGACTAAACTGAGGGGACGGATTGATTCGAGGTGTCACGTTAATAACACCTCCCCTCTGGCATCTCAATGTTGCCATTAAGTTTGGTTCCATTTGTATTTCTACACCATAATGCAGTGAAGTCTGCCGTACTCGTACTGTTTTATCTGTGTCTAGTCAAATGTCTATTTCCCTCTAGTTCATTAGAAAGCAACATAAACAATCCAAGAATATGTTTATATGCCATACATAAGATGAGAATGTATGAGAATAGCCTGTTTAAAAATGTATTAGCACACCGGGTGCATTATTACAGTCTCACTAAGCTGACAGTGTTACCTTGCTATTCATAACATTTAAATCTTCCTGCCATATGACAGCAAACAATGTAGGAGTGGCTTCCAAAATCCCCAGTAATCCATCTTCTTAGTGATTACCACAAGAACTGGCTGTTAACTGCTTGTGACAGCCAACATGAAACACTGAGACAGATGTCATAAGTTATTGTCGTTGGCAGTCAAGAGGCATTATGCAACTTTAATGGTGACTTACATCAAGCTTCACAAAGCCTCGTCGACTCCGAATGAGGATGCTGTGTCGCTCGCGGTGCAATGTCTCTGCAGCCCAAATACACCACCCGAGTCCGTGAGCTGCAGCCAGAAGAGCATCGCTCCCAAAAGACTTACTGGAGCATGGCCCCGAGCCACCTTGAACTATACCACTGCTCCTCAAATAACTCAAATGGAGGTCATTTTACAGAGTGAAGTTACTGTAAGCACAATGGATGTACTCACTCTGCAGCAATAGCCTGAAGAGTCCAAGAGCATAAATGAGGCCTGGGATATTATATTTCAATCTCCCCCTCTCTTCCTTCGCTCTCTGTCATTTGTGCACACATGCACAACATGCTCTCTCTCTCTCTCTCTCTCCATTCCTCTTTCTCTCTGCCAGGTTTGCTTCTTAGAACAATTTACAGGGAAGGTGGCACAAGTCCACAGATTGCAACTCCTACTCGCATCCCTCAGCTCGTTAGCGTTCAGACAGACAGTGTAGTTCCTGTTCCAGCTTAACTCCCCCCACCACCACCACCACCACCACCACCACCAACACGTCTCTGACTCTTGCTCAGTGCCTATTTTCAACCCCATTTCCCACACCTAAATCCTTCTCTGTTGGACTAGCATGCCCCACTGTCTCAAATTACCCTCAGTTACCCCCAGACCCCGTTGAATGCAGCATCACGGAAACCCACTCATCTACAAATGTTGCCTTTCGTTACGCATGGTTACCGGCCCGTCGACATAATTCTCTACCCCAACTCATTGGGCGAGAGAGAGAGAGAGAGAGAGAGAGGGAGAGAGGGGAGGAAAGGATGATGGGGTTGGGTCTGGGCAGGAGGAGACAAGGAGGAGGGGATGAGGGG